>NW_025333864.1:600000-1114630 GCF_019186645.2 Phyllostomus hastatus
TATTTTTCTGTTTTCAATCTTTTTCAACCACAAAAAAGTATTACAATGAATATCTTTGTACATGCATCATTTCACACACAGAGGAGCTCATCCTTAGACTATTTCCCAAAAATGACATTGTTGTGTCAAAGGATGTATATATTGGTAATTTTGAGAGATGTTGCTAAACTGTCCTTGACTGGGGATATAAAAATTGACAGTCTTATCAGTGGAGTAAGCAATTGTGTTTTACCACAGCCTCATCAATACCATGTTATCATACTTTCTAGTTTTTTTGCTAATCAGATAGTGAGAGAACATTTCAGTGGTTTTAATTTATGTCTATTATTATGAACCAGTATAAGCTTTTTAATAGATTCATTTTTAGAGAAATCTGAAATTCATAGTCAAATCAAGGAGAAGGTACAGAGATTTCCAATATACCTCTGACCCACACATGAATAATCTCTACTATCAAAATCCTGCATCACAGTGGTACACTCATTACAATTGATGAACCTACATTGACATATCATTATCACCCAAAGTCCACAGTTTACATTAGAGTTTCCTCTTGGTGTTGTACATTCTGTGAGTTTGACAAATTTACAATGACATACATATACCATTATAGTACCATACATAATAGTTTCACTGCCCTAAATATCCTCTGTGCTTGGCTAGTTCACCTCGTCTGCCCCTCTAACCCCTAATCACCACTGATCTTTTTATTCTTTTTAAAGTTTTGTTTTTCCAAATGTCATATAGTTGAAATCATACTGTATGTGACCCTTTCATATTTACTTATTTAACTGTTTTCTCCATGTTGTTTTCATGGCTTGATAGCTCATTTCCTTTTAGTGCTAAATAATATTACATTGCTTGGGTGTACCAAAGTTTCTTTATTCATTCACCTACTGAAATAAATCTAGGATGCTTCCATTTTTTTGCACACATGAATAAAGCTACAATAGACATACGTGTGCAGGTTTTTGTATGGACATAACTTTCAACTCATTTTGATAAAAACCAAGGAGGGTAATTTCTAGATCAGATGGTAAGAGCATATTTACTTTTGTAAGAAACTGGCAAACTATCTTCCAAAAAGTGTTTGTAATATTTTGCATTTCTACTGTAGTACATAAAAGTTTCTGTTTTTCCATATTCTTGTCAACATTTGGTGCTATCTATATTATGGATTTCGGCCATTCTCTTTAGTGTTATAATTTGCAATTCTCTAATCTATGTGATGTTGAACATCTTTTCATATGCTTATTTGCTACTTATATAGCTTCTGTCAGTTCCTTTACTCATTTTTAAATTGAGTTGTTTTCTCATTGTTGAGTTGTAAGAGTTATTTGTATATTGTGAATAGCAGGCATTCATCAGACACATCTTTGAAATTTTCATGGATTTATCTTGTCTGTGTATTCATTATGCATATGTGTTAAACTTTTATTTTCTCCTGTTACTCTGTCTCTCTTGACCTGATTATTAGCACATCCGGAAGAACTTAGAAGCTGGACAAAAACAGTATTAATATTTTTTACCCCCCACAGTTGCATGCTTATATTTAAAATTTAACTGCAGCAAGTTTGTCATGATTTGATGACTGCTCATAAAGGATTAATACCATAAAATCATTATTTATAACTATGTATGTGTTTGTGCATATTCTGTCTGGTTGATTAGTATTGCATACAGGTATTTTATTCAAAATTTATTTTGGTGCATAGGAGTGTGTTCACTCATATACATTGTTGGTTACTATTTTAGCACCTAACAGAGAAATGCATGGTTATGAATACTGGGATATGAAGGATTTTTCTTTTAACATATTAATGGTTACATGTAGCATGCATTATATTTTGAGAAATCTATATGCCTGCTCAGTACCAAATTTAAATGTTGACAAAACAAGTAAGAATTTTTAATTGGTAATGAAAAAACAAATAAAAATAAAGCATTTTAAAGACATCAGATAAAAATAACATGACATGAAGCCCCAAAGAGTAAGCAATAATAGTCTCAAAGTCCAAATCCAAATGCATATATGGTGTGGATGCATGTGCCTGTGTTAATTAGCCCAGGCCTACACTCTATGATAGTGTTTTTAATTCTTCATTAGTAAATACAAGCATCTTTTCCCAATGTTTTAATTCTTTGCTACATATTATAACTTTACAACTTGTTTCTATGCATACTTTGAATAGTCAAATTTATGCCATCATTTCTAATATTCTAAATCTAATCTTGTGCATCTTAAACTGCATCTGTTTCTGCCTCATTGGAAAGTTATATATTTCTAATATAAATGATACAGTTTTTATTCTGATCACCAAGTAAAGAATTTCTACCTTTTACTCTTAAACTGTAAAAATGAACATTTGGAAGCATATCCCCTCCATTTCAGTGTCTTTCCTTATATTTTTCTTGTTTGTTTGTTTTGTTGTTTAGGTTCCTGTTAAAGGTGAGATCAAATGGTATTTGTCTTTCACCACCTGGGAGGGGATTTCAGTGGACAGGGGGACGGTTTACAGGAACAAGTATAAAGGACATATGTACAAAAACAAGGGGGGGATGGAAATTGGAGAGAGGTGGGGAGCACTGGGGGGCTGGGATGGGAGTAAAAGGCAGAAAGTTGTACTTGAACAACAATTAAAATTAAAAAAAATTATCAAAAAATTTGGAAGGATAAGATTTGTTTAAGTATTTGGGTTTTTTTTTTCAATATTGCTTTTAATGTAATTATATGTTCTGCATTATTTGCCTTGGTAAATTTATGAGAATGAATCATGATATCCACATAACACATAAGTTTCCAGCATCTCTTTCTGAGTTTTATAAGGTGCATGGGACACTTTTATTCTACTTCTACTACTTTTTAGTTTAGCATATATCTCCAACTCCAGTCTCTTAGAGCTTCTGACTATGTTATGTAAATTTATGACAGTCATCTTCCTTAAACCCTGTCTTCAAATTGACAGTCACATGTCTAAAGGCCCCTGGTATTTCCAATGCCAGAAAAAAAAATCCTCAACTGCTAATCTAGAAATCAGTCTTATTTTGCCTCAGATTTAATTAAATAGTGTGAAGGAAACTTTTTTTATTACTCCATAAGTTCATATCATCCCTTTAAAGGTTTTCATGAGTGAAAATGAAAGTAGATATTTTTTCTAATATTTTTGCTAATCTAATCTTGGACTAAAATTCAAATAAAACATCTTTCAAAATGGTTTTATCTTAATTTTAAATAATGTTTGCCACATCTGTCTGCTATTATTCTTAGTATCTTTTTAATAGTTGTTAAATATCACATTGGGGTATATCTAACATTATAAATTATCTTCCCTTTTATATTTTTAGGCTCTGGAAGGCAAATATTATCTATAATTCACTTAGGCAATTTTTTGAATATCAGGTAGACAAAGACTAATGTATTTTATTCTGCTTCCAGATTCAATTGCAAAGCTCAGCATATAGTAGATATACCTCAGATAATTCTTGCCGACCCCTTTCCAAAGAAGGTGATGATATTCCTATTCAGAAGGAAGGTTATTGCATCAGCTCTAGAGAAAGAAAATAGATAAGTAAAACAATAACAACAACTCTGACAAAAAGATAGATGTATGTTGGAAAGAGACCAAGGTAAGGAAAAGTGGTTAATATAACATAGTCTATAGTCTTTCAGTATACAGTTAGTTATATATTGACAAAAAGGAAGAGGGCAAACAGAACTAGACATATGATTAAGCTAGATTAACTAGGAAAGGACAGTCTCACAGTCTAGGCAGCTGAGGACACAGGAAAGACACTTTTTAGTTACCCCAGGGATCAACAAGGGATCAGGGATCAAGCATTATTCCAATGAAGTTAATGGGGTGAGGGATAAAATGGCAAAAAGAAATTCTTTTCACTGAGGGCATGTGTGGTATAAGCTAAAACAGCAACCACACAGTGGGAGAGAGCTAACTTGGGAAAATCTGGAAAGAAGTTTGGGTAGAATAAGGGCACAAAACTCTGGAAAATCCTGGAAAGGGGTTTTATGAAGTGAGGACACAGGCATAGCTCCAGGAGTAGCCAGGAAAGAGATTAAATAGTTGGTGGGAAAAGCCTGCTTTTTTTTCTGAACCAAAGAAAATATATGGAGGCATAGAAAGGACTTCAGGGTAGCCTCTACTATAGACTGCTGCTCTCTCCTCTCCCTACCTGTCCAAAGCATACTATCTCTTTTCACTCTAGTAAATGTTGCTACTATTGCTTAAAATTTTTCTACATGTGTATCCTCAAAATTATTTTCCCATGACATCATCAAAGAATCTTATTCCCAAATCAAGTCAAGAAAGACCTGCCCTGGTCCCAGTCCTCCATCTGCAAAAATAGGTCATCACTAGCTTTGGTGGCCAATGGGAAGATATGTGTAAACATGGTGGTCAGATCCATTGTCCTCACCTGGGCTTGGTGACACCCATTTCAAGCAAGGTAGTCTTGCTGTGGACCCTGCACAGCTTGAGACAAGGAAAACCAGCTTTTTGTAATATGGGGGCATTAAATAGCAATGTATCAAATGATGAGTACTTTTCCATATAATTTGAAATGGTGGTCTGGATATTATTGTAATAAACAATGTAATGGTAGTGGTTTTGTGTGGCTAGAAGTGCTCCCTGACATCTCTCTAAGGAGTCACAGTACTGCCAGTAAAATAAGTTCTCAAAAATATTAAATACAGTTATTTTTGGATTTTAAATATGGCAGACTAAATGTTTATTTTTATTTCAACTTGCTATTTAGAAAAACTAAAAATATATTCAATCCTACAGAAATTATGCAAAAGTAAGAATATTTTATCTACTAACTATATGCCCCAAATCAGTATATCACTTTTTGCCTTTCAAAATATTTTTATCTCTACAGTTTCTGTTATAGTCACAGAAATTTTCAGCTAAATATTTTAGGAATCCCAGTTATTATTCTCTTTCTCCCCCTTTTTAATTGTGTTGTCTCCATTCTGATTCATCATTCTCCCCTTGCCCCACATACCCCAGCTCCCACCCTCAATCCTACCCTCCTTTGGCTTTGTCCAAGGGTATTTTATACATGTTTTTTTACTACCCTTCCACTTCTTTCCCCCAGTATTGCCCTCTCCAACTCCCCTCTAGTTACTGACAGTTTGTTTTTTTCTTCTCTTTTTAAAATTATTGTTCAAGTACAGTTGTCTCCATTTTCTCCAATCACTTCTACTGGCCCCACTCATTAAAATCTTGTGTTAATTTATTAATTGGATTGTTTGTCTTCCTGGAGTGGAGTCATGGGAGTTCTTTATATATGTTAGAGATTGAACCCTTGTCCAATGTATCATTTCAAATACGTTTTCCCATACAATGGGTTCTCTTTTCATTTTAATGCTCTTTCCTTTAGCCATGTAGAAGCTTTTCATTTTAATGAGATTCTATTTATTTAACTTTCCTTTATGTGCCTTGCACATATTATCAGTGAGAATACTGCTGTGTGGGATATCTGAGATTTTCCTGCCAATGTTCTCATCTAGGACCTTTATGGTGTCATGACTTAAATTTAAGTATTTTAACCACTTTGAATGTATTTTTGTGTATGGTGTAAGTAGTGATGGAGGTTTATTTTTTTGCATGTTGCTGTCCAGATCTCCAACCACCACTTGTTGAAGAGGCTATTTGACTCCATTTTATGCTGCTTCCCCGTTTGTTGGATATTAATCAACCATAGAGACCTGGGTTTATTTCTGGGCTGTCTATTCTGCTCCATTGGTCTGTGTCTGTTCTAATGCCAGTACCATACTGTTTTGATCACAATGGCCTTGGAATATAGTTCGATACCAGATACTGTGATCCCACCTTCTTTGTTCTTCTTTCTCAAAATAGCCACTGCTATTTAGGTTCACTTAAAGTTCCAAATAATTTTTGAAATGTTTGTTCTATATTTGTGAAATAAGTCATTGGTATTTTAATAGGAATTGCATTGAATCTATAAATTGCTTTGGGTAATATGGACATTTTGATGATGTTAAATGTTCCAATCCATGAACATGGTACATGCTTCCATTATTTGTGTCTTCCTTAATTTCTTTCTTCTGTGTTGTATAGTTTTCTAAGTACAGGTCTTTCACCTCCTTGGTCAAGTTTATTCTTGGTACTTAATTTTTCTTGTTGCTACACCAAATGGGATTTTTTTCTCTGATTTCTGAGTCTGACCTTTCATTGTTCATGTATGAAAATTTTATTTCTGAATATTGACTTTGAACCCTGCTGTTTTGCCAATTTGTTTATTAGTATTTTTAGTAGTATTTTGGTGGAGTGTATAAGGTTTTCTAGATACACTATCATATCATCTGAAAAGAATGACAGTTTTACTTCCTACTTTGCAATCTTGGTGTCTTTTATTTCTCTTTCTTGTGTAATCACTGCGACTAGGACTTCCAATACTATATTGAATAGAAGTGCTGAAAGTGGACACCCATGTCTTATTCCTGATCTTAGTGGGAAAGCTTTTAGTTTCACCCATTGATTATAATGTTGGCTATACATTTCTCATATATGGCCTTTAGCATGTTGAAAAATCCTCCTTCTGTTACCACTTTGCTGAGTGTTTTTATCATAAATGGGTGCTGTACCTTATCAAATGTTTTTTTCCGCATATATTGATATGATGATGTGATTTTTGTCTTTCCTTTTGTTTATGTGATATATTACATTTGTTGATTTGTGAGTATTGTACCATCCTTGCATCCCTACCATGAATCCCACTTGATCATGGTTTATGATCTTGCTGATGTGTTGCTTGATGCAGTTTCCCAAAATTTTGTTGAGGATTTTATTGTCTATGTTTATCAGTAATTTTAGCCTGTAGTTTTCTTTCTTTGTTGTGTCTATCTGGTTTTGAAATTAAGATGATGCTGGCTTCATAAAAAGAGTTTGGGACACCTCTCAGTTCTTGGAAATTTTGGAATAGTCTGAGAAGGATAGGAGTTAGCTTTTTCTTAAATGTTTTCTAAAATTTTCCTGATAAGCCATCCTGTCCAGGGCTTTTGTGTACCAGGAGATTTTTTGATTACTGCTGTGATTTCACCAGCTGTTATTGTTCTGTTCATACTTTCTAATTTTTATTCATTCAGTTTTGAGAGATTATATATTTCTAAAAATTTATTCATTTCACACTGGTTTTCAAATTTTTTCACATATAGTTGTTTGTAGTAATTTCTTTCATCGTTTGTATTTTTTTAGTGTCCATTGTAATCTCTCCTTTTTCATTTCTGATTTTGTTTATTTCAGTCCTCTATTTGTTTTTCTTGATGACACTGCTTAAAGGATTGTCAATGCTTTTTATCTTTTCAAAGAACCACCTCCTGGATTTATTGATCCTTTGGATGGTTGTTTAAGACTCTATGTCCTTTAATTTATTCTGATCTTGGTTATTTCCTTCCTTCTACTCAATCCGGTCTTTGTTTGTTGTTGTTCCTCGAGATTTTGTAGGCATAGGGTTTGGTTATTCATTTAAATGTTTCTATCTTTTTTAGTTAAGCCTATATTGTTATGAACTTTTTTCTCAAGAGTGCATTTTTTTGTGTCCCATAAGTTTTGGACCGTTGTGGGTAAATTTTCATTTGTTAGTAGAAACTTTTTATTTTCCTTGATCTCATTGTTGACCCATTCATTGTTTAATACCATCCTACTCAATTTCCATAAATTTGTATTTTTTTTTCTTGAGGTTGGTTTCCAGTTTCAATCCTTTGTGGTATGAGAAAATGCATGATATTATTTCAATTTTCTTGACATTTTTGAGGCTTGTTTTGTGTCCTATCATGTGGTCTATCTTTGAAAATGTTCCATGTGCATTTGAAAAGAATGTTTATTTTTCTTCTTTGGGATGCAAGGTATAGATATGTACACACACATACACACACACACACACACTCACACACATATCTGTACACATTCCTTTATTTCACTCAGCATAGCCTTCATTTTTTCATCTAATTTGTGACCAAATTCTTGATGGATTCTACCCTTGAGTATTATAAGTTGTCCTTCAGTGTCTCTTTTTATGGCTTTTGCTTGAAGTCTACTTTATCTAATATAAGTATTGCTACTCCATCTTTTTTTTTTTTCCTGTCCATTTGCTTGGAATATTTTTTCCAACCCTCCACATTCACTCTGTGTAAGTCTTTTGTTCTGACATGGGTTTCTTGTAGGCAGCATATGTCTGGGTCATGTTTTCTTATGCATTCAGCTACTCTATGTGTTTTCATTGGAGCCTTTAATCTATTAACATTTAAGGTTATTATTGATAAGTATTTATTCATTTTCCCCCATTTTTACCTGTGTTCCTCTCTCTCTTTCTTTCTTTTTCTTCCTCTGCTTATAACATTGCCTTTAGCATATCTTGTAGTGCTGGTTTGGTAAAGGTGTATTCTTTCAGGCTTCTTTTGTCTGGGAAACTCCTTATTTCACCTTCCATTTCAATTGAGGGCCTCACTGGGTAGAGGAGTCTTGATTGCAGGTCTTTTCGTTTCCTTATTTGGAATATTTTTTGCCATTCAATCCTGGCCTGAAGTGTATCTTTTGAGAAATCAACTCCTAACCCTATCAGGACTCCCTTGTTTGTTACTTCTGGTTTCTCCCTTGTTACTTTTAAGATTTTCTCTTTGTCTTTAAAACTTAGTATTTTAATTATGATATGTCTTGGAGTGGGACTCTTTGGGTTCATCTTGATTATGACTCTCTGTGTTTCTTGAACTTACATAGCTTTTCCCTTCTCCAGGTTGGGAAAGTTTCCTGTCATGTTTTTCAAACAATGTTTCTATCCTTTTTTCCTCTTCTTCTCCTTCTGGTGTCCCTATCATTGGAATGCTGTGTTTCCTGTTGTCTTGTAGTTCTCTTAAGCTATCTTTCTATTTTTTGAGTCTTTTTTCATGCAGCTGCTCTACCTGGGTGTTGCTTTCTACCAAGTCTTCCAGCTCACTAATTCCATCCTCTGCTTCATCCATCCTGCTTGTAATTCCTTCTATGTGTTTTTTATTTCAGAAATTGGATTCTTCATTTCTTCCTTGTTTATAGTTTCTATTTTCATTTTCATACTGTTACTGTTCTGACTCAGTTCCTTGTAGTTGTCTGTGAATTCTTTGAGCATCCATATAACCATTCTTTTGAATTCTGTATCTGATAGTTTACTTACCTCCATCTCATTTAGCTCTTTTAGTGGGGAGTCTTCCATTCCTTTTTATTGCAGGTTCTTTCTTGTGTCCCCATTTTAGGTGACTCTTTTTATTTGTTTCTGTGCTTCCTGATGCTCTGTTTTGATAGCTGTCATTGTAGGATGAACTTCTATGGTAGGAGTTCTAATGGAATCAGTGGTATAGTCTCTTTGATATTCTTGTCTTGATGTTCTAGGTTTGTCCTTTCTTCTGTTTGTGTGGGCTGTCTTGATGTACTTGATTTTTCCCTATTGGTGCTTCCTTTGTTGGAGGGTTCTTTCCTGTAGCAGATGTACTGGTGTTCACAACTTCCACCTTATCCTGTATATGATCAGTGGCAAGGCAAAGGCAAAATAGATTGAGACAGTAGGAGAGTACCTTATGGATTTAAAGTACCAACAAATAGAGAATAGATAGAATATCCTCTGGAGAAGTACAGTGAGAACAGTGATATTTCACCCAACTAGCCATTTTTTATAAGAGGTGAAAAAGAGATAAGACTCTTATTAGAGGTGTGAAACCATGAGAGCTGATTCCAGGAAACAGAGTGCCTGTGCAAGGTTAGATGGTGAGATATAGTGAGAGTAAAGGATAGAAACTAAGTATAGTATGTGAGAGAATAGAGTTATCTACAACAGTAATAAAGCACAGGAAGGTAGTGAAATTGACCAAGACCAGGGAGGGGGGCTGTGTAGGATTTACAATAATATGGAACACTTATTTATGATCATACTGAAACAACAATAACGGCGATAAATATATGATTTGAATAAAAATAATGAAAGGTAAAAGACTAGGTGTAGTGTGCTTTTGGAATACAAGTGAAATGAAAAAAGAAAAATTAAAATGCAATATGAAACAGAGAACAAGGAAAACCAAACAATACAATTAAACAAACAATCAAATGGAGAAACTAAACAGAAAAAGAGAATAAAAAAATAATAAAATAAAATAAATAAAAATTTCAAAAGTAATAATAAAAATAAACAATAAAATACAAGTTCTATAGGAGAGCAAAGTGAAATTTGTCTCAATTTCTCAGTTGTTGGCATTAGTCTTGTGATCCCTGCCTGGATCTATCTTTGGTCTTTTCACAGTTCCAGCTCCAGAAGAAACTCTCTGTTAGAGTGCTAGAGTTCCTTAAACATAAGCTGAGCACCTTTTTTTTTCTTTAGTAAATTCCTCTTGTTTGCACCTACCATTCTGAACAAGTGCCTGGTTTTTCACACAGCCCAACTCTCTGGCCAGTCCAGAGACTATCTGGGTCAGGGTCCACCACTGTCCAACTCCTCTCCCTTGTCCAGGTGTAACCTGGCTTCCCAATTTCTCTGATAATGTCCTAGTCAGCAACCATAGTCCCAGCAGCAGAGCACAGCCTCTGGGCATCTTGCACTGTGTCTTTATTCTCCCTGCCCCTCCAAGTGATTTCAAGTATACAGGTTTCTCCAGGTGTGGGGCTGCTTTCCCTGCTCTGGTAGGGGAGGGATCTGAAAAATTATAATCACTGATCTGGCTGTCTTCCTAAGCTCCTGTGGCAGCCACCAACCCTAGCACCAGGTGCCAGGTCAAGGACAGCAGCAACCCTGGTCCCTGGGCAGGTCCCAGGGAACTTACTGTCCCAAAGCAATGTCCTTACTGTCTGTTTTTCAACATCCTCTACACTTTGGGTATCCAAATTTCATAAAAGCTGGGATTCTGTTGGCTGTTCACTCTGTTCTTCAGAGTGTCCCAGCAAGTGGATTCAGTTTCCACCCACCTCACCACCATCTTCAGTCTCAAAATCCCTAAATTTTCAACTTAGGGATTTTGTTAAACTTTTTTGGAAAAGAGTATGTATTGGCCTGTGGAATTATTTTCAATATACAATTATTTTTTTAAAGCCACAAATGCCATATACAGTAACACCTGTTACTGTATATGTTAAGGTAATAGACCCAATGAGCTTTGGGGAAGTTGCTATAGCAAAAGTCAGTTCTGGACTTGACAAAAAAAAACATAATATTTTCATAAAATTTTCAGAAACTTTTAAAAATATGCTTTCATTTTAGAAACAATTTAGATGTATAGGAAAATTGCAGAGGTAATATAGAGTTCAAATATACTACACATCCAGTTTCTCATATTATTAACAACTTACAATGGTAGACATGTTAGTCACAATTAATAAAACAATATTGATACATTATTATTAACTCAAGTACTGAGTCTATTCAGGTTTGGCTAGCATTTAATTAATGTCCTTTTTATCCTGTTCATGATTACAACCCAGATATCAATCTACATTTCATTGTCATGTCTTCTAGGCTCTTATAGGATGAAACATTTTCTTAGATGTTCCTTGTTTTTGATGACATGACAGTTTTGAGAAGTGCTTGTGAGATTTTTTTTGGGGGGGGGGTTGTTGCTGTTCTTTTTGTTTTATTTGTAGGATGTGAACATTGTGGAATTACTTTTGTTTTTTCTCATGATTAGACTTATGGGTTTCTTTGGAAGAAGACCACAGGGGTTAAGTACAATTTTCAATACAGCTTTTCGAGGCTGCACACTTATCTACAAGATTTATGACCATTGATGCTGACCTTCATCACCTAGCAGAGGCAATGTTTATCAAATAATATAAAGCACCTAAATATTCACCCATTCCACATTGTACTCTTTGGAAGGACATCACTATGTGCAGACTATACATTTATTTAATCTGGCAGTTGTCAACCTTTTCCATTATTGGCATAAACAAAGTAATTACTAAACTTCTGCAGCATATCAAAAAATATATTTTTTGCCTGACAAAACAAATTGGTATAATTTTGATTCATTTATACCAGACACTTAATGTTGTGTTGGCTCTTATCATTTTTTATTTGACCATGTATGGGAAAATACTTTAGTGCCCCTGACTAAATAGTCAGATATCGCATGTTTTAATAATTCTTGGGGCACAACAGTTGAAAAATTCTGATTTAATCATTTATCTCTATAAGTATAAACTCATGGGTATTTGTTTGATAGTTTGGATTATGATACAATGCTATGTTTTATATTGCTCAGATTATTCCAGCTTTGGCCTTCATTGGCTTCTATGTACTTTTCCAAACCACATCAACAGAGGTTCTTTTTTTTTCATCTCCTTCATCTTCTGATACACACTCTGAGATGTTCCATGACCATCTTATATTTCCTGCCTCAGTCCTAAAATCAGCCATGTCTCCAAGAAGCCTATATCAGTGAATAGTATAGAAAACCAAGATCTAGGTGCTAGAAATTCTTGTTGCAACTGAGGTACTGTTGCTTCTAGGCCCTCACAGCTGACTGAACAAAGAAACATGAGCATGTGTTTTAAACAAATTTATACAAATATATTTATGAATATTTTCATGTATTAATCTTTATGTTATAGGGATGAGTTACTAATAATATTCCCAACATTATTTCAGTATCACTCCTAAATAATTATAAATATGTAGATATATAATTATATGTGTATATAATTCTAGGCTCATCCCTTTGCTTTTATAAGCTTCAACAGCAACAGTGAGAAATATGTGCCCCTCCATCCAACAACCATTTACCTAATCATTTAATTCAAGTATACATGGTTCCAACATTTTTAACCTGTACTGTAAGAACAAAGGCTGTCCTTGATGAAGTTAAGATATGCATACACACTTTTGTTTGCCTTCAGTCTTAAATCAGCACCTTTCCAAACCCTTTCAGTGAGACTCTTTTACACATCTGTATATTATTAAATTGTTACATTATGCATTCCATCCTGAAATCCTCTGACCACACAGAAATATATATATATATATATATATATATATATATATATATATATATATATATATATATATATATTGATATGTTGTGCTCAGGTGTTAATTAAAGCTAATAGCATAATAAGATTGCACTGGGGAGAAGCATCAAAGTAGGAACCAGGTTAAGCCTGGCAAGTGTCAATATTTAATAGCCAAGCAGAAGATGAACCAGCTGAAGTGCTGAGGTATCTAGCATGTCAAGGGAAAATATAGAACATTGTGATTACAAAAAGGAGAGTGTTTCCACATAAGACAAATCAGATGAGGACTGGAAAATATATCCATTTGGTTTGTAGCATAGTGGTGTTTGGTAATATTGGAAGTGTTCAGTAATGTGGGATACAGGCTAGTTTTTAATGGTTAATGAATCAGTTGTAAAGGGTAAATGATAATGTAAAAATAGATCACATTTTAAAGACTGGATATATTTTTATATTTAAATTTATTGGGAAGGATATATTTTGAAAATATAGATCTGATAATATAGAATAGAAAGGCTGTGATCAATTATTTTAGTGAGTGGTGTTAAAGTGTGAACTTAAACCTATGGAATCACATACAATAAGGGAGATTATTTCTGGTTGGTGACATTATCTGATTTTGATTTTTTTCTTGAGATTGTTTCCCCAAATCATCTATTCTGATCATATGCTAGCTTATAGTTAGAGGAAAAAAATAACAGAAACAACAACCATGCAAAAAAATATGTAATAATAACCAGGACTCATCTCTAGCTTTTTGCAGACTTGAAACTACATGAATGATAGTTTTCATTCTTACTTTCATACAGTTTCTGATTTAGAAAAGAGTGAAGCATGTAGAACTTCTTAATGTAAAATAATAGACACTAATTAATAATTACATTTGAGACCATGAAAATGGCTAAATTATTCAAATAAAAAAGTTTTTGAAATAATTGAAGTGCCCCATCTATGACAAGGATATTAGCGTAATTTACTTTGGTAACTGTTGTTTGGGAGAAACTACTTATTTTTATGGATGTCCAAAGAATGAGGCTGTCCTGTTATATATTAATCTACTGATTTTCTCTTTGGCCATGTCAAAGTTGATATTGACTGACAAGAACACCAGAGAATATCCAAACACTATGAAGGCACTACTATGTTTATTCATTATAAATTAATGGCTGCAGAAATGCAGATCTTATTCAATCTCCATGTTCACATACTCATTTACTAACAAGATCTGACAATTTCTTTTTTATTTTTCAACTGAAGTTCTAGTATGTGAAGCTTACTAAAAAGATAAAGTTATGAGTCTGTGTATGAGATGAGATTTTCCTAATGGTGACAGGGAAAAAGTATCAATATGCACATTTTGGTTGTATATGATTCTTTTAGCAAACATGAACTTTAATGACAAGAAAAAAAACTTTGGTCATCTTTCTTAGATGCTTAGTTTAATTTCTATGTTCACTAAGATGGCAAATTACATATAATAGCCAAAAAAAATAGTAGTATCCAGAAGTCAGAATTTCTTTATTTTTAGATTTAGTTTTACCTATAAAGTTTGAATTTTTTCACTTTCAAATTATTTTCTTACATATTTGCATATATGTTCCAGTTATACTTCAGTTGATAATAGTGGGTATTAATGTAGGAAAAATGTTTTTCAAATATGAATATCTTCCATTGGAAATTAAGAAACTAGTGCATCTAAGGTAGCTTTCTTCATAGATTTCTATGTGAATATTGAAAGGACTGATGGTTTGATCAAAGTCTTTTAATTTGACTTCTCCTTTCCAAAGGAAACCAACTTCCTAGCTTGGAATTAGAGGTTCTTTTAAATTTGAAATCTCCACCCCAGCATATTGTTTATCACTATTTCTTTTCCTGTGAATTTAACACCAAACTGAACTCAATGTTAAACCCTCTGTGCATTATCACACATATTATGATAATAAGTTTCAAGTGATAGATATTTACTACCTAATTAAAGGCTTGAACCTCAAGAATTGAACCATAGAATACACATGTCAAAAAGAACATGTAAACAAAATGAGACTGTAGCAAGAAGTTCAAACAACATTATTAATCAGTACCAACTGTTTTTGAATTCACTGTTAATTAACAGTGTCATCGTTAAATAACTGCCTCTTCAGTGCTAATTATCATGTTGTATAATTAAAAAACATTTGGATGATGTCTGCAATAAAATTAAGATCACTGAGTGATGTACATCACTGATCTCTGGGAACCGATTGAGATAAAATTTCCAATTGTCAAATTAAGTGGAATAAGTTAACATAAATTAAAAATATGCTTCCCCAAAGATGGGATGCATTCTACTATCATTTACTTTTCCTTATTCCATCTCAAGACAGATGCTGATGGTTATCATGAGCAAGCATTAAAAGCTGACTTTTTTTAAAAGATTTTATTTATTTATTTTTTAGAGAGGGAAGTGGGGGAGAAAGAGAGAGAGAAACATCAATGTGCAGTTGCTGGGGGTCATGGCCTGCAACTCAGGCATGTACCCTGACTGGGAATCAAACCTGTGACACTTTGGTTCGCAGTCCGCGCTCAATCCACTGAGCTACACCAGCTGGGGCAAAAGCTGACTTTTTAGTAGAGAACCAAAAACAAAAACAAAAAACATATTCTAATAGATGTGTGTTTTTCTTATGTTTCATTAAAAATCAATAAGGAGGATGTCCATACTTGAGTTGACTTAATATTGATTTTTGTATGTTTATCTTAGCTTAATAAAAAAAAAAGATTTTTACCACATGGATATTCACATTATTGAAATTAAAGTATTGAGTAAAATTTTAAAACATGTTATATTCTTTTTTCAAAAGAGTAGGCATTAATTTCACTGGACTGTACCTAGATGAAATATTTCTTTTAGCTTCAAAATTCATAGAATTTGTCACCTAGGTATTTTATTGTTGGGCAAGAATTTAAATCTAGTAAAGTATTTTGTTCAGAAATGCACAAATAAGATGTCATCTAAATTATAAAATAGTAGTAGTAGTAGTAGTAGTAGTAGTAGTAGTAGTAGTCGTGGTGGTGGTGGTGCAGGGCTTACTGAGATGCTAAAAATTATTTTTTACCATTTAAAGTATCAATACCCTATGAGCTAGAATTGGGTAGAGCATATCTTTGAAGCTATTAGCATAGGTAGCTAGGAGTTAACAAAAGAGAAGGGAGCTAAACTGGCTGAGCCTGATTTATTCTGGAAATTACGACATCAGAGACTAAGCTAGTGGAACGAGGACAGAGATTGAGCTAGGCTCAGCTTGGACATGGACTAAACTTAACTAGAGCAGCTTCATACACCCTGCCAATGCTGGGTAATATCACAACATTTCCGGATCCTCTCCCTTCTTCTGGACTTGTTCAGGACAATTCTGGACTTCTTCGCCAGTAAGACAAAGTTAAGCCTTAGTCGTGAATGAGACACTGGGCCTCAGAAGACAGTCCTTTGTGTTTGCTCCAGCTCCAATAAATATCACCACTATACCTTATCCACCCAGGCATGGTTCCCCAAAATGCTTTTCTTGTGACTACATGAAAGAGCCCTATTTCCACTGGCAACAAAGCAAATGGTCTTAAGGTTCTGGAGGAGGTTCATTTTAGAAAGGGTCATTTGCTTGATTACTGGTCACATCGGGCTATTAACAGCAACATATCTTTTGTCATGTTGAACACATGACATATTAGTTAATTTTGAAACCACTTAAAGGCAGATTCACATTCCAGTATGACCATAGACTATCTTTCTGAGTATTGAACAAGATGCCTAAACTCTCTGAGAGTTTTCACTTATGAAAAAAATTTTTACCCAAGTTTTTTTTTTATCCAAAATGTTTTATCCAAAAATTTTTGTCCAAACTTTTATGAAAAAAAATGTAGTTTTATCCAAGGAGTTATTCTGAAGAGTAAATCAGCTAATGATCTTAACACATCTAGAATATTCCCTGAGTAAGCTTTTAACAGATATTATTTTCCTTTTCTATCTTCTTTTTTGCTTTTTTTCATTTTTTCTAACAATTCCCATTATGATTCAGATGGAGAAGGAATTATTGTCTTCAAACAATTGCTGTATAAAAAAAACTTAAAGATTTTATATGTTATATTTTTATAGTGTAATTATACATATAATTATAATGTAGTTACAGAGAATTATGAAGCAATCCTATTATTAAATAGTCATTTCATGTAAAGAAACCAATACAAATATTATATTTTCAGCTTTGATGATAATTGTTTAGAATATATTATGATTGTGTGTTTGGCAAATATCTGCATATTTCATTTTTATTGATTTCCATTCAATCTGTGGTCATTTATACCTACAGTCCATCTGCACTAGCTATTGAGGAACCTAAAGCAATAGCAGTTACAATTACTTCTGACCTCATGCTTGCCTTCAGCAAATCAACTTGGGACATAGATGGCATTTTGTCATTAGCTAAATAGACATTTTCCTACCAAAATTTCCAAAAATATCTTCCCCACTGGTATTCTTAAGTATTAACATTTTTATTTTTGTCATTTTAAAAATTGCCAGTATTTCTGGAAGAAATAGAAATTAAATTGATAGCAATTTTTACTGATGTAAATTCATTTATTCAAAAAAGAAACATCATTTGAAAAAGATGAGGTTTAAATGTACAGAAGATTGTAACATGAGCCCTGACATATGTGTATGCACAACTCATATTTCCCAATCATATAATGTCATATAGAATATTTCTGTTTCTCTCTCTCCACACACACACACATGTATACATACACACAGATATATAGTATTCCTGTGCATCCTTTTGATTGAAGCACAAGACTTACGGATAACATTAAATAAGCAATTGCTGTATCAAGAAAGTTTAATATTGGTGCAGTCATTGCAAATAGACTGAAATGAACTCTAGAGATCTCAAACACATATTCTTATAATGCAAAAAACAAGGCATTTCTACCTTAAAAAATAAAAAAAAGTTATTTTAATAAAGGTTTTGGATCATTTATACATTAATAACAGGAAAATATATTTTAATATCTGCACAAAAAAATAAGTTCATGATCTTAGACTTCTATGCAAAAAGTAAAAAGTGGAACTTCTAACTCAAAATTGCAGCAGCTATTTGGGGTCATTTATAGTTCCATATAAATTTTTTGAAGTGTTTGTTCTATATCTGTGAAATATGACATTGGTACTTTAATAGGTATTGCATTGAATCTATAAATAGCTTCGGGTAGTATGGATATTTTGATGATGTTAAGTCTTCTGACCTATGAACATGGTATATGTTTCCATTTGTTTGTAGCTTCCTTGATTTCTTTCTTCAGTGTTATGTAGTTTTCTGCATACAGGCCTTTTACCTCCTTGGTTAGATTTATTCCAAGGTATTTTATTTTTCTTGTTACTATATCAAATAGGATTTTTCCCCTGATTTCTGCTTCTGATGTTTTATTGTTGGTATGCAAAAATGCCTTTGATTTCTGGATATTGACTTTATATCCCTTTGTTTTGCCAAATTTGTTTTTAGGTCAAGCAGTGTTTTGGTGGAATCTATAGGATTTTTTATGTACACTATCATGTCATCTTCAGACAATGACAGTTTTCTTTCCTCCTTTCCAATTTGAATATCTTTTATTTTCTCTTCATGTCTGATTGCTGTGGTGAACACTTCCAATATAATGTTGAATAGAAGTGGTGAAAGTGGACAACCTTGTCTTGTTCCTGATTTTAGTGGGAAAGATTTTAGTTTTTGTGATGTTGGCTGTAGGTCTCTCATATATGCCCTTTATTATTTTGAGGAATGCTCTCTCTGTTCCCACTTTGCTGAGTGTTTTTATCATAAATGGGTGCTGGACCTTATCAAGTGCTTTTTCTGCATCTATTAATATGATGATGTGATTTTTACTTTTGCATTTGTTTGTGCAATGTATTACATTTATTGATTTGCGAATATTGTACCATCCTTGAATCCCTAGGATGAATCCCACTTGGTCATGGCTTATGATCTTTTTAACATATTGATGGATGTGATTTGCCAATATTTCATTGAGGATTTTAGATTCTATGTTCATCAGTGATATTTGGATTGCAGGCTGGTACAACCTGGAAATGGAAATGGAAAACAGTATAGAATTTCCTCAGAAAGCTAAAAATGGAACTGCCTTTTGACTCAGCAATTCCACTGCTGGGATTATATTCTAAGAGCCCTGAAACACCAATCCAAAAGAACCTATGCACCCCAATGTTCATAGCAGCACAATTACAATAGCCAAGTGCTGGAATCAACCTAGGTGCCCATCAGTAAATTAATCGATCAAAAAACTATGGTCCATTTACACAATGGAATTCTATGCAGCAGAAAGAAAGAAGGAGCTCCTACCCTTTGTGACAACATAGATGGAACTGGAAAGCATTATGCTAAGCAAAATAAGCCAGGGGGTGAAAAACATACCATATGATCTCACCTTTAACAGGAACCTAACCAACAAAACAAATAAACAAACAAGTATAATATGACCAAAGACACTGAAATTGAGAACAGGCTGACAGTGACCAGAGTGGAGAGGGGAGGGAATGTCAGGGGAAAGGGTTTTCAGGAGCAATTATAAAGGACACATGGACAATAATGTAGGGGTGGAAAAAGAAGGGGAGGTCTGGGGGTTGGGCTGGGGTTAGGGGGGAGGTAGAAAACTGTACCTGAATAATAATATTTAAAAAGTGGAACTTCCAGAGGAAAACTTAGTAAAAAAACTTAGAATTTTTCATCATCTTAAGGTAAGATAAAGTTTATTACATGAGAAACCAAAAGGAAAAAAAAAGACAACAAAAGACATTGAAATAAAGAACAAACTGACAGTAACCAGAGAGGAGGAGGGAGAGGGATAATGAGAGCAAATAGAGGAAGGGCGAACAAGGAACAAAAATGAAGGACACATGGACATAGCCAAAGAGGGTAGGTTCGAGGATGGCAGTTAGTTGGGGATGGTGAGTCTGTGGGATATAGTGGGTTGAAAATGGAGACAACTGTACTTGAACAACAATAAAAAAGCAAAAAAAGAGATTTTTAAATTTTAAATTATTTTATTGTTGTTCATTTACAGTTGTCTGCATTTCTCACCCATCACTCCCCTCCACACCAGCCAAACCTAACTCCCTCCATTGCTTCCACCTTCCCCCTTAGTTTTCTGCATATGTACTTTATAGTGGTTCTTATGTGACATGATTTTTGTATTTTTTTTCTGTGATGTATTACGTTTATTGACTTGTGAATATTGTACCATCCTTGCATTCTTGGAATTAATCCCACTTGCTCAGCATGTATGATTTTTTTAACATATTGCTGGATGCAGTTTGCTGATATTTTGTTGAGGATTTTAGTGTCTCTGTTCATCAGTGATATCGGCCTGAAGTTTTCTTTCTTTGTTACATGTTTATCTGGTTTTGGGATTAGGATAATGCTAGCTTCATAAAACAAACAAACAAACAAACAAAAAACTTTGGGAGTTGCATCTTCTTCAATTTCTTTTAATAATCTGGAAGGGTAAGGGCTAGCTAATGCTTAAATACTTCATCAAATTTTCCTGTGATACTGTCTGGTCCAGGGCTTTTATGTCTTGGGAGCTTTTTGATTATTGCTTCAATTTTGTCAGCTGCTATTGGTCTCCTCAGGCATTCTGCTTTTTCTTCATTCAGTTTTGGAAGATTATATGTTTCTAGAAATTCGTCCATTTTACCCAGGTTTTCAAATTTCTTAGCATATAGTCGTTCATAGTAAGTTCTTACAATCTTTTGTATTTCTAAAGTATCAGTTGTAATCTCTCCTTTTTAATTCCTGGTTTTGTTTATTTGGGTCCTCACTGATTTTTTCTTCATGAGTCTGCTTGAAGGCTTGCCAATTTTGTTTAGCTTTTCAAAGAACCAGGTCCTGGATTTATTGATACTTAAAATTGTGCTTTTAGTCTCTATGTAATTTAGTTCTGCTCTAATCTGTTGTGCGTGGGTCACCGGCCAGCAGTGACCACGGAACGCTGTGGATAGCTCGCCGAAAAACATGCAAGAAAAAACAACACATGCACAGAGACAGACTAGTTTCTGTGGGGAAGTAGGGACGAAATGGCCACCCCCCCTAGTGGGGAGCGTGCAGATTTACAGTCCATATCTGCTTTTATTGGACTCATTCTGCATAATAATTCAGGTGAAGTACAGTACTCATTAGGGGGAAGTAAGGAACCATAGAAAACAAAGAACTCTGCCGGTCTATTGAGTTGGGGGTCAAAGAGCTGTAAGACTGAGGAACAAAATAACTTCCTCCTAAGACCCTTCTCATTCAACTGAGAGCATTCTAAACAAAGAAGGTTTCACAGTAATTTACATGTTCTTTCTTAGGCCTGATCACCCCGGGAATCCGCACTTCTCAGTACAGAGCTGCACCACCCTGTCATTGTTTCAGGCTTAGGTGGAGCAAGGGAACTAAGGCGACTGGGAGACAAGGAGGTTTTTTCCCAGACGCTGAGAACTCAGGCTATGTCAAAGCCGAGGAGCGAGGGTCCATCACCCCCTTTTGCTGCAGCCCCTCAAGTCCTTCTTTTGGGGGGCCTCCCAAAGTGATTGTGCCTGTCTTAGGTCGTTCCCCCCCGTGGGGAATCTTACCTGTCTTTGGCTAACTGACCAAGCTTTTTGGGGTTCAGTCATGAATAAAGCAGCAGAAGCAGCATTCCTGTCAGGGAGATAAGCTTTTGTCTCCTTGCTGGCTTACAGTTCCAAGGGCGTTCCCTTAGCCTTAGCCTAGGCGGGTGTTTCAGCTTCTGATACCAGTCAGGGTGGTTCCCAACACTAATCTTGGTTTTTCATTCCTTCTACTTGCTCTGGGCTGTCTTTGTTGTTGTTCATCCAGTTATTGTAGGTGCAGGGTTAGGTTGTTTGGTTGCAATGTTTCTATTTTTTTCGGTAGGTCTTTATAGCTATGAACTACCCTCTTGGGACTGCCTTCTCACTGTGTCCCATAAGTTTTGGATTATTATGAGTTCATTTTCATTTGTTTCCAAAGAAATTTGTTTTTGATTCCCTTCTTGATCTCATGCATGATCCATTCATTGTTTAATAGCATAATATTCAATCTCCATAAGTTTAAGTATTTTGTTTTTTTTCCTCAAAGTTGGTTTTTAGTTTCAGTTCCTTGTGATCAGAGAAAATACTTGATATATTTTCAATTTTCTTGACTTTGTTGAGGTTTGTTTTGTGTCCTATCATGTGGTATCATGTGGTCTATCTTTGAAAATATTCCATGTGCATTTGAAAAGAATGTGTATTTTGCTTCTTTGGGATGAAAGGCTCTCTGTATATCTGTTACATCCATTTGATCTAGGGCATTGTTCAGTTCCACAGTATCTTTCTTGATATTTTGTTTGGAAGATCTATCCATTTTTGAGAGTGGGCTGTTAAAATTCCCTATTATACTTGTGTTGCTGTAATCCTTCCAGATTTTCTTTATGTGTTTGGGTGCTCCTATGATTGGTGGTTATATATTTACTATGTTTATGTCTTCTTCGTGGATTCTTCCCTTTGAGTACTATTAAGTGACCTGGTATCTTTTTTATGGCCCTTTTTTGAAGTTTTTGTTTTATTTTGTTTTGTTTTGTTTGTTCTTTTTGTCTGGTATGAGTATTGTTACCCTGGCTTTGTTTTCCTGTCCATTTGCTCGGAATATTTCTTTCCAGCCCTTCACTTTCAGTCCATGTAAATCTTTTGTTCTAAGGTGATTCTCTTGTATGCAGCATATGTGTGAGTCATGCTTCCTTATCCATTCAACTATTCTGTGTCTTTTGGTTGGGGCATTTAATCCATTTATGTTTAAGGTTATTATTGATAGTTACTCATTCATTGCCACTTTTTCATACCCATGTCCTCTCTCTTTCACTGTTTTTCTTCCTGTTCATAAAGCAGGCCCTTTAGCATCTCTTGCAGAGTTGATTTGAAGGAGATATACTCTTTAAGCCTTCCTTTGTCCAGAAAGCTCCTTATTTGACCTTCTAATTTAATTGAGAGCTTTACTGTATAAAGTTGTCTCACTTGAAGGCTCTTGATTTTCATTACTCAGAATATTTCTTGCCATTCCCTTCTGATTTGGAGTGTTTCACCTGAGAAGTCAGCGGCTGGTCTTATCAGGGTTCCCATGAATGATGCTTCCTATTTTTCCCTTGCTGCCTTTAAGATTCTCTCTTTGTCTTGGAATTTTGCCATTTTAATTATAATGTGTCTTGAAGTTGTTCTCTATTTATGTTCCCCTTTTGGGGGCTCTCTGTGTGTCCTAGATTTGTGTGACTTTTTCTATCATCAAATTAGGGAAGTTTTCCATCATTACTTTTTCAAACAGGTTGTTGACCCTTGCTTTACTTATTCTCCTTCTGGTATCCTTATTATATGGATATTATTACATGCCACTTTGTCTTTAATTTCCCTTACCATCTCTTTGTTCTTTCTAAGTCTCTTTTCTTTTTCTTGCTCTTTCTTTTTCCTACTTTGTCCTCTAGCTCACTGATCTGATCCTCTGCTTCATCAAGCCTGTTTTGATTCCTTCTACTGTGTTCTTCAGTCAGAAATTGTATCATTCTATCCTCTTGACCTTTGTTGACAGATTCTATTTCCTTTTTCATGTTGATTTAGTTTTCAATGTGTTGATTGTAGTTTCCCTGTGGTTTTTGGTAATTCTCTGTGAGCTCATTGAGCTTCCTGATAACCATTGATTTGAACTCAATATCTTATAGTTGAATTGTCTCTATTTCATTGACCATTCTTTCTAAGACTTCCTCCTTTCCTTCATTTTAGGATTGTTTCTTTATCTTCCCATTGTTTGTGAGACACTTCTTGTTAGCTTCCATTTCTTAAATCGATCTACTCTGACTCCCTGGGTTTATGGTGTGGAATTCTATGGTAGAAGACCTGTGACATTCAGTGGTGCAGTTTCCTTGATCTGAGCTCACTGGTTTTGGGCTGTCATTTAAGTTGGTTCTCTGTATATCTTTGGATTTTGATTGCTGTTGGTTCTTTCTTTAGTGGGTCCTTCCCTGCAGCTGGTTAACTGATGGTCACTCTGTCCACAACATCTTGTATTCTGTTGTGCAGGGGTGGACAGGTTGTGCTGAAGGTGGTTCTTCTATCTGTGTGAGTTTTTGAGGCTTCTCTCTCACTATTGCTCAGTTGTTCTTCGGGGTAATTTCTCCACCATTTAGTTGTATTTCCAGATAGGTCCTGGGTGGAAGTTAGTGTGGCTTCCTCTCCCTCCTTTACCTTCTTCCATTGTTATTTGTTGGTGGTTCTTTTGTTGGTGGGTTTCCTCTTCTAGCAGGTATACTGGTGCTCACAGCCTCCACCTACTCTTTCTTGTGATCATTTGGAGGGGGAAGACAAACTGGATTAAGAGAGTGGGAGTGTATTCTATTTAAAACACCAACCCATAGAGAAAAGATAGGAAATCATTTATATATATATGGAAATCATTTATTTATATATATAAATCATTTATATATATATAAATGATTTATATATATATAAATGATTTATATATAGGAAATAATTTATTTATATATAAATCATATATATATAGCTTTAACTGTGATATTTCACCCAAGTAGCCACTTTTTATAAAAGGTGGAAAATAGATAAGGCTCCCATTAAGTGCGAAGGATTGTGAGTTGGATATAGAAAGCAGTGAGTTTGTGGGATGTCAGATTATTAGGTAAAATGAGAGCAAAAATTAGAAAATAGGTGCAGTGTGTGAGAGAACAGTTAACCACAACACTAATAAAGTTCTGGAAACAGTGAAGTGAGCTAAGATCTGGGAGGGGTGTTGTGTAGTATTTACAATTGTATGGAACAAAAATTATTTACAATAGTCATGGAACAACAATCATATGACAGAATCTATGTGGTCAAAATAACAAAAATAGGAAATACAGAACCTAGAGTAGTGTTCTATTGGAGCACAAATAAAGCAAAAGATGGAAAATTAAAAATACACTATGAAAAAGAGATCAAGGGAAATCAGTCAAACAATAAAATTTAATAAACCAAGTGAAGAAGACTAAACAGAATGAAGGGAAATTAAAAGACACTAAAAAAGGTATAAGAATAATGAAAAAAATAATAATGATACAAACATACAATAGCTTGCAGGTTCTCTGGAACAGCAGAGTAAAATTTGTCTCACTGTCTCTGTTGTTGGGATGACCCCTCTTTGGGTCTAACTCTGGTTCTTCCACAGCTCCAGGTTTTATTGTCTCACTTGTGGTAATTAAAAAGAAAGAAAGGGAAGGAAGGAAGGAAGGAAGGAAGGAAGGAAGGAAGGAAGGAAGGAAGGGAGGGAGGGAGGGAGGGAGGGAGGGAGGGAGGGAGGGAGGGAAAGAAAGAAAGAAAGAAAGAAAGAAAGAAAGAAAGAAAGAAAGAAAGAAAGAAAGAAAGAAAGAAAGAAAGATCCTTTTGCTGCCTTTAAACTGGCCAAGCCAGTCCTGCTGGTATTCCTGGGTACAGCAGGCTGAGGGGGGATTAGTTTAGCTCTTCTACCTTCCTGTGGTTTGGGGATATGGGGGCCAGGTCTGAGCCGACCTTTTGCAGTTGCCCAGCCTCCTACCCAGTCTCTCAGTTTGCTGCCAGGCCCCTAGTACCCTTCTGTGGTAAACCTATGGCTTCAGTCCACCAGTTGTTCTGTCCTTGAAGTACACCAGTTAGGGGCAACTCACATACCACCTTCTTGCTCTTTGATATCCTAGGTGCTAGATTCTCTCAGAGTCTCTCCATGGTGGTTCAGTTCCCCCAATAAGTTAAGTCTTTTTGGTGGTTTCTGACTCCCTGAGTCTTGCTGCTCTCCTCTTGGGGGGGGCGGGTGCATTTCTGTCTTCCTGTCAGCACCAGTCACCCTATTGGGCAAGGGCACCACTGTGGCTGCAGTGGTGGATTTGGGCACAGGCCTTCTCTGCTACTGTGGCTGGGGCAGTGCTTTGGGGTGGGAGGTGCCTCAAGGCAATGGGGTCATGTGCCTGCCATTCCTGTGTCTGCTGGCATGGGCATGCAGCCTCTGCTGCTGCAGCAGGAGCATGACCACAGGGTGGTGGTGTTGGGCACACATTGGCCTCTGCCACTGCAGCAGCGGCCGTAGGGGGTTGGGGGTGGCTGGGTGGGTGGTACACCACTGGGGTTGTGGGCATGGTTGAGCACTTTCCACCAGTGGAGGAAGGGCAATGGTGATGCCGCAGTCCTGGCACCAAAGGCAGCCCATGACTGAGGCTTCTGAGATGCTGCCAGGGAGGCAGGGACAACTTTTGCAAGAGAATTCCCTAAATAGCCAGTGAGCGCCTCTTTTTTTTTTTCTTTTTGAAAAAAAACCCCAAGCCCTGGCTGACGTAGCTCAGTGGACTGAGCGTGGGCTGGGAACCAAAGTGTCCCAGGTTCGATTCCCAGCCAGGGTACATTCCTGGGTTGCAGGCCATAACCCCCAGCAACCGCACATTGATCTCTCTCTCTCTCTGTCTCTCTCTCTGTCTCTGTCTCTCTCTCTCTCTCTCTCCCCCCAAAAATAAATAAAATAAAATCTTAAAAAAAAAAGTTAAAAAAAAAGAAGAAAAAAAAAGAAAAAAAATTCCTCCTGTTTAAGCCTGCTGTTCTAAAGAAATGCCTGGTCTCTCACACCACCCAACTCGCCAACCAGACTGGAGACTATTCGGGTCAGGGTTGTCCTGGCCCAACTATTCCCAGCCAGCATCCAGTCTCTATGTGTACACCACCCCTGCCCCTGTGTGTTTGACACTTCATCCTTATTCTCCCCAGCAACTTCAAGCATCCAGGCCCCTCCTGGTGCTGCTCCAACCTCCCTGTTTGGCAGGGGAGGGAGCCACTGACCTATCTCTTTTCTAAGAATCCTGAGGCTGACCCAGCAGCTGCCAGGTCTGGGGCTGCAATGCCCTGGTCCTTGCGCTGGTCCCAGGGACCTTACTGTTCCAAAGCAATCTCCTTACCATCTGATTTTTCAATGTCCTCTACAGTTTTGGCCTCCAACCTTCATATATGCTGGAATACCATTAGCTATTCATTCTGTTTCTCAGAAGACCAGCTAGGTGTTCTACCTATGCACAGTGGGGAGTGGACTCTACTACCACCTATCTCACCATCATCCTCTAGAAAATTTCCCTTTGAATCTGTTTTTACATTTATTTGTTTCTAGATCTCTACACATTAAAAATATTTATATGTTCCCCATATGATCTCACCTTTAACTGGACATAATCAACAAAAGAAAAAAGCAAGCAAAATATAACCAGAGACACTGAAAGTAAGAATAATCTGAGAGTAACCAGAGGGTAGTTGGGAGGGGACAGTGGGGGGAAGGATTTTCAGGAACTCCTGTAAAGGACACATGGACAAAACCAAAGGGGGGGTGTGGAAACAAGGGACAGAGGTGGGTTTGGAAGGGGTTTGGGGAGGGGGGGAGAAAATACAGACAAATGTAATTGAACAAAAATAAAAAAAATAAAAATAAGCCCTGGCTAGCATAGCTCAGTGGACTGAGCGCGGGCTGCAAATCAAAGTGTCGCAGGTTCGATTCCCAGCCAGGGTACATGCCTGGGTTGCAGGCCATAACCCCCAGCAACTGCACATTGATGTTTCTCTCTCTCTATCTCCCTCCCTTCCCTCTCCAAAAATAAATAAACAAAATATTAAAATATATATATATTTATATGCTCCTAATTAATTATCTGAATATATAAAATGTTATTTGCTTCTTTACTTCTCAGCCAGTGATTTGACAGTTTTCTGGAAGGGAAAAGGAACTACAGACCTCTCGTTTACCATTTCAAACTACCTTCATTTAATCTAAACTCAGATCTATTAATCCTTACCATTTGTGGAATTTCTCTGATGGTTTCAATCAAAAGCTTTGTTTTTGTTTTTTAAGGCCCATATGTCATGTCTTTCTTGATAATATAATTGGTTTGAAACAGCCCATTACATCATGGCTTGAAGAGACACTCTTGCATAGTACTTTTATAAGATGCTGAAAACTCTACAATTGTACCCATACCAGTCATCCTCCAGTCCATTCTACAGCATTTTGACAATGACGAGTTACCTACTTTGTCTCTCCCATTTTTTCCAAAACTGTATAATTTTTGTTTTGTAAAATATTTTTTTTTTATTTTTAGAGAGAGGGCAAGGGAAGGAGAAAGAGAGGGAGAGAAACATCAATGTGTGGTTGCCTCTTGTACGCCCTCTACTAGGGACCTGGCCCACAACCCAGACATGTGCCCTGAATGGGAATTGAACCAGCAGCCCTTTGGTTCTCAGAACTGTACTCAATCCACTGAGCTAAACTAGCCAAGGTGAAAACTATCTAATTATTGTATTATGTATATCTTTGCATCCCTGTAGTCAGTACATTTAAAGTATATTATAGGTGCTAAATGTATGCTTATTAGATTAATTTATGTACAAATAAATAGTCATATTTTGTCTTAACTGTGTTACTTCATTTGATCTAGAAAAAAAATTAACTTTCTTTTTATAACAGTCTTTCCAATCCTTCTTTGAAGATACATTTTCTTTTCTTTTTTCTTTTCTTTCCTTTTTTTTTCTTTTCTTTTCTTTTCTTTTCTTTTCTTTTCTTTTCTTTTTTTATTTTCTTCTTTTCTTTTTCTGTACAGGTTAAGTGTCCCTAGTGCCTTCCATTGACTCCACAAGATAAATTTTTCACTTTCTACCAAATGAGACCCAGTTTTTAAAACTTTCTTCTTAATATATTTCAAAATCAATTGCCAATTCAAATCTTTCATATTTCACTCTCATATTATAATCTTGTGTTTATTTAATCAAATATTAAAAACCTTCAGTATTATATTTTACTCTGGTTCTGATTATTCAACCATTCATTTATGAGAAATTTCCACACTATTAGTTTTTTCCATGTCATATATGACTAAGAAATAATAACCGAAAAACTGGAGATTTATACAAACTGGGCAGTCTAAAACTTTTGAAATTGTGGCTACTCTCTTTAAATTATATTTTATTAATTATGCTATTACAGCTTACTCTATATTTCCCCATTTCTCCCCTACCCAGCATCCCCAACTACCTAAAGCAATCCCATACCTTTGTTCACATCCATGAGTCATGCATATAAGTTCTTCAACTTCTCCATTTCCTATACTGTACTGTACATTCCCATGGATACTCTGCAACTAATAATTTGTGCTTTTTAATCCCTTTACCTTTTCACCTATTCCCCCAATTCCACCTCCCATCTGGCTGCCATAAAACTATTTTACAAATCTGTGATTTAGTTTCTGTTCTGTTTATTTGCTTAGTTTTTTTTTAGATTGAATTGTTGATAACTATGTATTTATCACCATTTTATTATCCATAGTCTTGACATTCTTTTTCTTAAATAAGTCCCTTTAACATTTCATATAATAATAATTCCTAGCCCTGGCTGGCATAGCTCAGTGGATTGAGCGCGGGCTGGGAACCAAAGTGTCCCAGGTTCGATTCCCAGCCAGGGTACATTCCTGGGTTGCAGGCCATAACCCCCAGCAACCGCACATTGATGTTTCTCTCTCTCTCTCTCTCTCTCCCCCTTCCTTCCCTCCCTCCCTAAAAATAAATAAATAAAATCTTTAAAAAAAATAATAACTCCTTTAGCATTTTCTTGTCTGGGAAGCTGTTTGATTGCCCCAAAGTCAAATGATGGTTTTGGTTTTAAATGATAGCTTTGCTGGACAGAGTAATCTTAGCTGTAGGTCCTTACTTACCATTACCAATTTTTATCTGAAACACATGGGTGTGGGACCAGCCCATGCTACATCTCCATGTCTCCACCCCTGCTACCAGTTGGGATGAATGTGGTTTCTTCTTTAATTCCATAATTATGGGACATGTATTTAATTCAAATTCTGCTGGTTCTGAATGATGGTTGTATTATAGTTTAGTTGTAATTTTGATGTGGTTATTCAAGGAGGACAGCTGTCTTTATGTAGACCACCATACTGGAGATCACTCTGGAAATTATGGCTAGCCTTAATCAAGATGTACTAAGTGTAAATAACACAATGAATTTCAAAGAATTAGTTAGAAAATATAAGCTACCCCCTAATAATTTTATATTGATTACATATTAAAATCATAATGTATTACAAAGAGTTAAATAAAATATTTGATTGAATTTAATTTTATGGGGGAGCTTTGTCTGCTAGTCTGCTGTCTACCATGGATAAGAATAAGTCTACTAAGACATTATCTGCTTGGGGCAGAAATGTGGCCGACCTCTGAAAGGAGAAGGGCCATTAGCCTGTTCATTGATGGGCTTTTATTGGCTTAAATTTGCACAGAAATACAGGTAAAGCTCATCAGTCATTGTCAGGCAGTAAGGATCAAATAATAGATAAAATACAAAGAACTATGAGGGCATATTCTGAGTCAGGGTCAGTTAGCTAAAGGGCTATAAAACTTTGGGGAACAAACTCACTTCATGCTTGGACCCTTATCAGAAAATTGAGGGAATTCTTAGCAAAGCAGATTTCACAGGATTTTATGCATTCTTTCTTAGGCATTATTGCCCTGGGGAACCTGCCCATTCCTGCCCAAGGCTGCCCCACCCTCTGGCATTGTTTCAGGCTTAAGTCACACAGGGGAAGTAAGGCAGCCAAGAGATTAGTAGGCTTCTTGCAGACAAATGAGGACTCAGGCTATGTCAAAGCCAATGGGCAAGGGTCCATCACCCCTTTTTTCTATAGTCCCCTAATTTCTTCCCTGAGGGCCCCTTTGTGACCATGCCTGTCTTAGGCTGTCCCTTCCTTGAGGAATTATACCCATCATTGGCTAACCAGTCATCTGCCTGGGGACAAGCAGGGTGAACTAAAATGGGGCAGAGGCAGCATTCTTGCCAGAGAGCTTTGTCTCCTTAGTGGCTTATGGTCTAAGGTCTCTCACTCACCCTTAGCCATGGGGAGTTATAGCTTCTGAAACCAGGCAGGGTGGTTCCCAACACAATTTTACCTATTACAATTTTTATTTTATTTTATTTTATTTTATTTTATTTTATTTTATTTTATTTTATTTTATTTTATTTTATTTTATTTTATTTTATTTTATTTCATTTCATTTCATTTCATTTCATTTCATTTCAATTTTATTTTATTTATTTTATTGTTATTCAGTTATAGTTGTCTAGACTTTTTCCACATTGCTCACCCCTAGCCTGTCCCTGCAATCCCACAGTCAATCCCCTCCATTTAACATGCCATTGAATCCTCTATTCATGTTCCTTTGCTTCCCCCTTCTACCTCTTTCCCCCATTAGCATCCTCCTTTCTTCTCTCTTGTCACTGTCAGTTTGTTCTTATTTTGAAGTTTGTGGTTCTATTTTTCTCACTGTTTGTTTTGTTGATTAGGTTCCACTTACAGGAGAGATCATATGGTATTTGTTTTTCACTGCCTGGATTCTTTCACTTAGTGTAATGCTCTCCAGTCGCATCAGTGTTCTTTCAAAGGGTAGGAGTTCCTTCTTTCTGCTGTGTAAATTTCATTGTGTAAATGTACCATTGTTTTCTGATCCACTCATTTACTGATGGACACTTAGGCTGTCTCTATCACTTGACTATTGTAAATAATGCTGCTATGAATGTTGGGGGACATAGGTCCTTTTGAATTGGTGATTCAGGGTTCTGAAGGTAAGTCCCAGCAGTGGAATCACTGGACTGAAAGACAAATTGATCTTTAGTATTTTTTTAGAAAAGTCCATACTATTTTGCACAGTGGCTGCATCAATCTTCATTCTCACCCAAAGTTTGCTAGGGTTCCTTTTCTCCACAACCTCACCAGCACTTATTGTTTGCTGATTTATTAATGTTGGACATTCTGACCACTGTGAAGTGGTATCACCTTTCGGTTTTAATATGCATCTCACAGAGGCTGGTGATGTTAAGCATTTTACCATGTGTCTATGAACCCTCTGTATGGTCTCCTTGTAGAAGTGTCTCTTCAGATCCATTGCACATTTTTTAATTGATTTTTTTTTGTTCTGTTTTTCTGGTGTGGAGTCATGTGAGTTCTTTATATATTTTGGAGATCAAACCATTGTGAGAGATATCATTGGCAAAGATGTATTCCCATAGGGTTGATTCCCTTTCCATTTTGTTAAGGTATCCTTTAGTTGTGCAGAAGCTTTTTAGTTTGATGTAGTCCAATTTCTTTATTCTTTACTTTATATCCCTTGTCCTAGGATATGTATCAGTGAAAATATTTCTCTGTGGGATAATATTCCTGCCTATGGTTTCCTCTTGGACTTTTATGGTAAAATGTCACATTTTTCTTTCATTCATCTTGCATTTATTTTGGTGTGTGGTGTAAGTTGGTGGTCGGGTTTCACTTTTTTTTTTTTTGTCATTTAGTTGTCACATATCCCATCACTATTTCTGGGAGAGAATATTTTTGTTCCATTTTATGCTGCTGCCCCCCTTGTCAAATGTTAATTGACCATAGAGATTTGGATTTATTCCTGGGCTCTCTATTCTGTTCCATTGGTCTATGTGTCTATTATTATGCCAGTACCAGATTGTTTTGATTACCGTGGCCTTATAATATAGTCTGATGTCAAGTATTGTTATTTCTCTTATTTTGTTCTTCTTTCTTAAAATTTCTGAGAGAATTCAGGGTTATTTATGGTTCTATATAAATTTTTGAAATGTTTGTTCTATATCTATGAAATATGTCATTGGTATTTTGATAAGGATTGTGTTGAGTCTATAGATTACTTTGGGTTCTATGGATAGTTTAGTGATCTTAATTCTTCCAATCCATGAACATGGCATATGATTCCATTTATCTGTGTCTCCCTTAATTTCTTTCTTTGGTGTTGTGTAGTTCTTTGAGTATAAATCTTTTACATCTTTGGTTGAATTTTTCCTTGGTATTTTTTTTCTCGTTGCTATAGTAAATGGGATTTTTTTTCCTAATTTCTATTTCTGTTATTTCATTTTTGGTGTACAAAAATGCCATCAATTTCTGAATGTTTACTTTGTGTCCCTCCATTTTGCCAAATTCATTTATTATGTTGAGTAAATTTTTGATAGAGTCTATAAGGTTTTCTGTGTATGCTATCATGTCATCTGCAAACAGTAAAAGCTTTACTTCCTCTTTTCTAATCTGGATTCCTTTTATTTCTTTTTCTTGTCTGATTACTGTGTCTAGAACTTCCAATATTATGTTGAATAAAAGTGTTGAAAGTGAACACCCTTGTCTTTTGCCTGACCTAAGGAGGAAAGCTTTTAGTTTTTGCCTGTTGAGTGATTTTGGCTACCTCATATATGCTTTTTATTATGTTGATATATGCTCCCTTTATTTCCACTTTGCTGACTGTCTTTATCATAATTGGGTGCTTCCTTCATTAAATGCTTTTATAGAATCTATTGGCATGTTCATGTGTGTTTTATATTTCACCTGTTTATGTTGTGTTTTACATTTATTGATTTGCATATATTGTACCAACTTTGCATCTCTAAGGTGAATCCCACTTGATCATGGTGTATGATCTTTGTAATATATTGTTCGATGTGGTTTGCCAATATTTTGTTGAGGATTTTAGCATCTATTCATCAGCAATATTGGCCTATATTTTATTTGTTGTGTCTTTATCTCATTTTGGCATTAGGATAATACTGGCCTCTAAAAGCCAGTTTGGGAAGCTTTCCTCTTCTTGGATTATTTTGAACAGTTGGAATAGAATGGGGTTTAACTCTTCTCTAAGTGTTTGATAAAGTTCTCCTGTTAATCTGTTATGTCCAGGGCTTTTCAGTGCTGGGAGTTTTTTGATTAGCACTTCTGTTTCACTAATTGATATCAGATTATTCATATTTTCTGCTTCTTATTGACTTAGTTTTAGATGATTATTCCTAGAAATTTGTCCATTTCATCCAGATTTTCAAATTTCTTGGCGTATAGTTGTTTGTAGCAATTTCTTAAGCACCTTTGTATTTCTGTGGTATAGGTTATAATTTCTACGCTTTTCTTATGACTTTATTTATTTGGATCCTCTCTCTGATTTTCTTGATGAGTCTGTTTAAAGGCTTGTCTTTGTTTATCTTTTCAAAGAATTAGCTCCTGGATTTATTGATCTTTAGAATTGTGCTTTTTAGTCTCTATGTCATTTAATTCTGCTCTGCTCTTGGTTATTTCCTTCCTTCTACTCTCTTTGGGCTGTGTTTGTTGTTGTTCTTTGAGTTCTTGTATGTGTGGGGTTAAGTTGTTTATTTGAAATGTTTCTATCTTTTTTAGGTAGGTCTGTATTGATATGAACTTCCCTCTCATGACTCCTTTTGCTCTTTCCCATAGGTTCATTTTCATCTGTTTCCAGAAGCTTTTTATTTCTTCTTTAATCTCATTGTTAACCCATTCATTGTTTAATAGCATGCTATTCAATCCCCGTGAATTTGAATGTTTTGAGGGTTTTTTTCCCTTGAGGTTGTTTTCTAGTTTTAAGCCATTATGATCTGACAAAATGCTTGATATGATTTCATTTTTTTTTTTAATTTGGCAAGGCTTGTTTTGTGTCTTATCATGTGGTCTGTCTTTGAAAATGTTCCATGTGCATTTCCAAAGAATGTGTGTTTTGCTTTTGTTTTGGGGGATGAAAATTGTGTGTGTGTGTGTGTGTGTGTGTGTGTGTGTGTGTGTATACATACATTCAGTTAAGCCAATTGATCTACTGTGTCATTCACTGTCACAATGTCCTTGTTGATTCTTAGTTGGGAAGACCTGTCCATTGTTGACACTGGGGTATTTAAATCCCCTATTATGAGTGTGTTGCTGACTATATCTCTCTTGAAGTCCTCCAAGATTTTTTTATATATTTGGGTGCATACATGTTTACAATGTTTATAGCTTCCTAATGAATTCTTCTCTTGTATTATGAAATGGTTTGCTTTGTCTCTTTTTGTGGTCTTGTTTAGAAATCTGTTTTGTCTGATGTAAGTATTGCTGCCTCAGCTTTTTTTCCTGTCCATTTGTTGAAATAATTTTGTTTCAACCATTCACTTTCAAAAGCCTATGTAGGTCTTTTATTCTGATGTGGGTCTTCTGTAGACAGCATATACACCTTTAGGCTATGATCACTGACCCATTTTTCCTCTGATGTTACCCCTGCAGTAGCCAAGGGTTCTGGCAGTACACCTGGGGACTTTCCCTGTCCACCTATAAAACCTCCTTACAGCCTGTTTTTAAGTATCCTTTGCACACTTTGGCTTCCAAACTTCATATCAGCTAAGATTCTGTTGTTTGTTTGTTTGTTTGTTTGTTTTTTCCAGAAGATGAGCTAAGTGTTCATTTGGGTGCAGAAGCAAGTAGGCTCAGCTCCCACCTACTTTGCTGCCATCTTCTCCAGTTCTGTGACTCCCTTTTTTAAATATGTTGATTAGAAATTTGAAAATTACATATGTGGCTTTTCTTTGTGACTCGCATTTTACTTCTGATTGACTACACTAGCTGAAACCTACATAGTTGTCCATTAACCCAGAAGTAGAGCTGTTTCACTTACTTTAAATCCATGTAGAGTATCTCTGTGTATTGTGGCTTAATAAGAAACTTAATTATACACATTGGAATGACTACAAAGTCTATCTTTATTTCAGAAGTTGTAGGGTATATTATGCCTTGAATGCTTTCATAAATTGACTTCATTATGAAGATGGACAGCACAGGACAGGAAATGTTTCTGTCTTTGTGATTTAGGAGGTAGGATCTGCTTATTAATTCTTATATTAACTCCTTACATTAATTCATATTTACATCAATATCTATTTAAATTATTCCTATTTGGAAATCCCCTTAAGACTGAAAGACAAAGTGAAAGAATGAAGTTCTCAGTGGTACTCTCCTTTTTAAAACTTAGTGCAAAGGTATGTGACACATTAAAGTATAATTTATCACTACATGAAAAGTCACTCTGCAGCAAGGTTCTGATTATAATAGTCTTTCTTTAGATCATTTCCCATGTACATTTTTCAGCACAAAAATAAAAGTATAATTTGTTCCTCATTCTACTGGATTCAGTCTTGCACCTGATTGAAGTCTATTTTTATCATAACATTGGAAGGTTGCCCCTAGGGCTGCTGAACAATTAAGGGATAATTGTTTCCTGTAGCTCCTCAGTAATAAGAGACTGAGGTCTTTTTAAATCATTAATTAATAACAGAACACAGAGATAAGATGGATGATTAGAAAAGTAGTAACTTTTTATTGAATTAAATTGGCACTTCTATTTGTACTTTTTGTCCCCTAAATTTGCAAATTCCTCAATATTCCAGTATCAACATGAAAACCCATAGGCCTCTTGATACATAGGTGTTGTTCTTCTAACAGTTCAAGGGCACCTGTAAGTGAAGATCTCACTTACCTGTATGTCTCTATTTTGTAAATAATTTCTAATCTACATTAATCTAAGTATAAATCCTTTTGAAGGCTCCTAGTTAACCTTACACTGTACCAAGAATTTAGGAAATAAAGCATCCTTTAGTCTAATTACTTCTACTACATCCCATTTTTAATTTTGTTGTGACCCACATGAACATTTTAGTCTGTGACAATTTATGGCCTGAAGTTTAGTATATCAGTCATAATAAGACTGAAAGTCAGCTACTTCTCTGAAATTCTTTAGACTGACAGCAAGAGAAAGAAAAAATACCTCTTTGGTTTACATGTAATACAACTACACAAACCAAAAGACATAAGTATTCAGGGTCATATGGGTTAACAAAATTTTGTCAAAGGATCATACTGTCAATTTATATACAAAAACATTTCTGTTTTATCACTTCATTAATCTAGATCATTTCATCATATTTATTTTGTAGTTCATACCAGAAAACACTTTATCTAACTTGCTCCAATGTAAGACTTAATATATGACTATACCTACCTCCAAATAAATCCCTGTTATTCTATTACAGTGTCATATCTCTTTTTTTTTTCAGAGCTACTATGATTTTTTGAAAATCATAAATTTGTTTAATTGCTTATTTCTGTCTTCCATTAGACTCTACTTTCCAATAATTAAGAGTTTTATGTAGTTCTTTTTTTTCCATTTAATCTCCAACATTGACACAGTGTTTATAATATGAAGAGTTCAATAAAGTTGTGTGATAAATACTACTGAATTCAGAAGAGATATCATGTTTCATATAGAAATATGGGTTATGCCATAGCAGGCTGATAAGAAGGGACCAGGATAAGATTTATTTGGGCAATGAAAATCTTTCAGGCTAAGATATAGAATTGCAAGGGAAGACCCAAGCATTTCTGTAGTTGGGTTACCCAGGAGCCGAATCAATAAGTTATAGTATATAACTCTATAAAATATCTATCTCTATGAACTTATTATTCATATTAATGTTTTAACTCACTATGTATGCTCTATTTACTGGAATTGACTCTGCCATTCTGTTAGGATCATGTGTTTCTTTTTGTTAGAATCCTTGTTATTATTTTGGATTATTAGCAGATTACCTTGCTATTTTTTTTTTATTTTTTTCAGCCCTGGCTGGTGTGTCTCAGTGGATTGAGTGCTGGCCTGCAAACCAAGGGGTCACCAGTTCAATTTCCAGTCAGGATAGGTGACTGGGTTGTGGGCTAGGTCTCTGGTTGGGGACATGCAAGAGGCAACTGGTGGATGTATCTCTCACACATTGATGTTTCTTTCTCTCTCTTTCTCCCTCCCTTCTCATCTCTCCAAATGTAAATAAATAAAAAAACCTTTATTAAAAAAGTCTCTTCAGATAATTAAAGTTGAATGTAAATACTCTTTAAAATAACATTAAAAGCTGCAATGCTCTCACTATCTAATTATTTATTTTTCTGAAGTGATATTTGTTTCTGACTTTATGGATTTTTTAATCTGTGTATTTGCCTATACTGCCTAATCTGTGTATTTGCCATTACTTTCTAGGTTTGAAGAGAAAGGGAGCATCATGGAAAGGCAATTTCAAATGTCTCTTAAAGGTATTAATCTCTTATACAATTAATAAATGAAGTCAAACTTGAAAAGCAGCAAAACACAGTATCTATCATTAATGTCCTTCTTTATTACCATTAAATTATGCACTGATACACACATTATAGTAAACAACATTGCTGTTAATTATTTCTAATTTTTAGGTGTAAAAAAGTTGGAACACAAGTCCATGAACTAATTTTTTTTCTAGAATTTAAATTCCATGAACAGGCAAACATAAAACTAAAATGAATTTTTTCCCAAAAGTATTGAATAAAAACTCAGTTTTTACGTATAGACAAGCAATTAAGAAAGAAAGAGAAAGCTCTAAATGTCCTAGACAAAGAGAAGTAAGTGTAATTGTTTACATTTTTGTGAATATGTGTATTGAGGGGGAACATATTTAAAAATTTAATTATATAGCAACATGCTCATCCTCAGATATTAATGTTCATATAGTAGTTAGGAAATGTTTAATAATACTAGAGGATAAAATTCAATTATTGTTCTTCAATGGCAACAATAAAACTAGTGTGAGTCCCTCACTTTAACCCATAAAATCCACCCTTTACCCTTCTTTACCCTACTATTCTCCAGAACCCTGACCTTCGGGAAGCATATCAACTGGTTTGTATGTCTTCTGGATTTAGATTGAGGTTCACCAAAAGAAGTACAAGAACAAAAGTGAAGTAACTTCAAACTGCATTCCACAGTGGCTGCACCAATCTGCATTCCCACCAACAGTGCACAAGGGTCCTTTTTACTATCCATCCTCCCCAGCACTTGTTTGTTGATTTATTAATGACAGCCATTCAGACAGTATGAGGTGATATCTCATCGTAGTTATAATTTGCATTTCTCCTATTTTGATGTTGAACATTTATTCAGATATCTATTAGGCATTTGTATGTCTTCTATAAAGAAATGTCTATTTAGGTACTTTGCTTATTTTTAATTGATTTTTGGATTTTTGATATAAAGTTGTATGAGTTATTTATAATTTTTAGATATTAATCCTTATCAGATGTATCTTTGGAGAATATGTTCTCTCATTTAGTGGGTTGTCTTTTTCTTTCATTGATGGTTCTCTTTGCTATGCAAAAAAAAGTTAGTCTAATATTGTGTCATTTGTTTATGTTTTCATTTCTTTCCTTTGACCAAGGAGATATACTGCTATGAGAAATGTTTGAGAAGACTACATTTTATTCTAGGATTTTCATGGCTTCAAAATTAACATTTAAGTCCTTAAATTATTTTGAGCTTATTCTTGTAAATGGTGTAAGATGGTGTTCTTGTTTCATTGTTTTCATTTGTCTGTACAATTTTCCCAACACAATTTATTTAACAGACTATCTTTACCCAATTGTATGGCCTTGTCTTTTTTGTCAAGTATTATTTACTGTAAAGGTATGGGTTTTTCTAGGCTTGCTATTCTATTCCATTAATCTACATGTCTGTTTTTATGCCACTACCAAGCTGTTTTCATTACTATGGCCTTATAGTATAGTTTCATATTACATAGTGTAATCACTCTTACTTTGTTGTTCTTTCTCAAGATAACTGTTGCTGTTTGGTGTCTTTTGTGGTTCCATATAAATTTTTGTAATATTTGTTAAAATTATGTGAAATACACTATTTTGTTAGGAATTGTATTGAATCTATAGATTGTTTTGCATAGTGTGGATATTTTAATGATGTTAATTTTTCATATCTATAACAGGGTATATCCTTGCACTTATTTGTATCTTCTTTTCTTCATCTTCAGTGTTTTATAATTTTCTGAGTACAGGTTTTTTACATTCTTGGGTAAATTAATTTCCTTTTTTTATAGAATTGTAAATGGGATTGTTAACTTAGGTTCCCTTTCTGACAGTTCCAGAAATGCAACTTATTTCTGGATATTTATTTTCTATTCTGCTACTGTACTGAATATATTTATTAGATCTAGTAGATTTTTTCTGGAATCTTTAGTGTTCTTTATATACAGTATTATGTCATGTGCAAATGATGAAGTTTTACTTATTCTTTTCCAATTTGGATTCCATTTATTACTTCTTCTTATCAGAGTAGTGTATCTGATACTTCTAGTACTTTGTTGAATAAGAGTTGTGAAAGTGAATATCCCTGTCTTATCTGTGATATTAAGGGAAACATTTTTAATTTTTACTCATTTAGTATGTTGTTGGCTGTTAGTTTGTCATATATGGCCATTAACATATTTAGTTATGATCCCTCTCTTCCCACTTTGATGAGAGCCTTTCTCATAAATTGGTACTGGATTTTATTTAATGTTTTTTTCTACATCTTTCAATGATTATTTTTTTTATGTTTTACTTTCTTTTTGTTCTTAATTTGCTTTATGTGGTGTATCTCATTTATTGAGCTGAAGATATTGTACCAACTCACTTTCTAGAATAAATCTCAATTGATCATGGTGTATGATCTTTTTAATGTATTTCTGGATCCAGTTTGCTAATATTTGTGGAGGATTTTAGCATTTACATTCATCAGGGATATTGATCTATAATTTTCTGTCTTTGTAATGTCTTTATCTGGTTTTGAAATTAGGATAATCATGGCCTCAGTAAATTAAATTAGGTGTCTTTCTTCCTCTTGAATTTTTTTGGAATAAATTGAGATGAGAGGGGATAATGAGGAGAAAAGGGTGAAGGGTTTTCAGGAATGACTATAAAGGACACAGAGACAAAACCAAGGGAGGTGGAATCAGGGGAGGGAGGGAAGGATGACTGAGGTGAGGGGAGAGGTGGGGGGAAGACAGGAAACAATATTGAACAATATTCTTTTTTAAGTGGAAAAACATAAAAAATAAAATGCAGAAGAAATGATAAAACAACCATTACCCATAAAAAGAAAAAAAAGGAAAAAGATATGTGTTGATTCTTCTATGAACTTTCGGTAAAATTTACCTGTGAAGGCATCAGGTAATGCATCAGGTAGTCTGTGAAGACTTCTAATTCTTTTTTTTTTAAGATTTTTATTTATTTATTTTTAGGGAGAGTAGGGAGGGGGGGAGAGAGAGAGAGAGAGAGAGAGAGAGAGAGAGAGAGAGAGAGAGAGAGAGAGAGAGAGAGAGACATCAATGTGTGGTTGCTGGGGGTTATGGCCTGAAACCCAGGCATGTACCCTGGCTGGGAATCGAACCTGGGACACTTTGGTTCCCAGCCCGCGCTCAATCCACTGAGCTATGCCAGCCAGGGCTAATTCTTCAGAGTTTATGATTACTTCTTTAGTTTGAATAGTGTCAATCTCTTCATTCAGATTCTCTTACTCTTCCTGATTCCAGATTTGAAACATTGTCTGTTTCTAGAAATTTACCCATTTCATCCTGGCTTTCCAATTTGTTGGCATGTAGTTTAAATAGCATATTCTAAATGTTCCTTGTATTTCTGTGGAGCCAGTTGTTACTTGTCCGCCTTTATTTCTGATTTCATTATTTAAGTTCTTTTTTTTTTCTGGATGACTCTGATTAAAGGTTTGCCAGCCTTTTTTTATCTTTTCAAAGAAGCAGCTCTTGGTTTTATTGATTTCTGTATATTTTTTTTTAGACTCTGTTTTGGCTATTTCTGCTCAGATCTTTACTATTTCCTTTCTTCTGTTCACTTTGGACTTTGTTGTCTTTTTCATTTTTTTTTAAAGTTAAAGTTAGATTGTTTGAGAGTTTTTTGTTTGTTTCTTGAAATAGGTTTGTAATGGTATAAATTTCTCTCCTAGGAATGCTTTTGTTGTGTCCCAAATATTGTAGAAATTATAGGTTTTCATTTCCCTACAGATTGTCTACATCTTGAAACAAAACTTTCTTTTTGTCAAATTATGTAGTAAGATTGTACCATATATTATCTTCCAGGATTGATATAGGGACTGTAAGAAATATACCATTAATCTTGTGTTTAAATGGGGATAATGTTTTTTTCATGGTCAAGAAAACTATACAAGAAATTTCAAGTATAACTTCACTTTACTTATATATTACAAAATTATAAAAAATAAATATTAATATAAAATTATTTGAGAATAAATGTACAATTATTCATTTGGCCATAAAAGTTTAAAAATTATTTTAAACACTTGTCCATAAACCCATGAACATTATTTCCCAGAAGTATCAAGGATTTACTATGCCAAAAATAGAAGACATTTAATTCTGTTCTGATCTTGGTTATTTCCTTCCTTCTACTTATTCTGGGTTTTGTTTATTTTTCCTCCAGTTCTTGTAGTTGTAAAATTAGGTTGTTTATTTGAAATATTTCTTTTTTTTTTTTTTTTTTTTTAGTTTGGTCTGTGTTTCTATGAACTTCCCTCTCCAGACTGCCTTCGCTGTGTCCCATAAGTTTTGGGTTGTTGTGAGTTCATTTTCATTTGTTTCCAGAAACTTTTTCATTTCTTCCTTGATCTCATTATTGACCCATTCATTGTTTACCAGCATGCTAAAGAATTTTCATGAATTTGAGTGTTTTTTAGTTTTTTCCTTGTGGTTGGTTTCTAGTTTTAGGACCTTATAGTCCGAGAAGAGGCTTGATATGATTTCAGTTTTCTCAAATTTGTTGAGGCTTGTTTTGTGTCATATTATGTGGTCTATCTTTTAAAATATTCCATGTGCATTTGAAAAGAATGTGCATTTTGCTTCTTTTGCATATAAGATTCTATATTTATCAGTTAAGTCAATTTAATCTGGAACATTGTTCAATGCCACACTTTCCTTGTTGATATTTTGTTTGGAAGATTCATCTACTTTAAAAAAAGTTTCTATGAACTTTTTATACAAGATTTTATTTACTTATTTTTAGACAGAGAGAAAGAGTTGGACAGAGGGAGAGAAACATCATTGTGTGGTTTCCTCTAATGCACTCCTTATTGGAGACCTGGACCACAACTCAGGCATGTGCCCGGACTGGGAATTGAACTAGCAACACTTTGGCTCTCAGGCCAGCACTCAATCCACTGAGCCACACCAGTCACACCAGAAGATCTAACCATTTTTGACAATGAGGTGTTAAAATTCCCTAGTATAAGTGTGTTGCTGTCTACATAATTCTTCAAGTCCTCTAACACTTTCCTTATATATTTGGATGTTCTTATGTTGTTCTTACAATATTTATGTCTCCTTGATATATTCTTCCATTGAGTATTATGAAGTGACCTTCTGAGTCTCTTTTTATGACCTTTATTTTGAAGACTATTTTATCAGGTATAAGTATTGTTACCCTGGATTTTTTTTTCTGTCCTTTGATTTGGATTTTTTCTCCTCCCAAACTTTCACTTCCAGTCTTTGTACATCTTTTGTTCTGAGGTGGGTCTCTTATAGGTAGTATATGTGTGTATCATATTTTCTTATCCATTCAGCTACACTGTGTCTTTTGATTGAAACATTTACTCCATTAATATTTAAGGTTATTATTGATAGGTATTTATTCATTTCCACCCTTTGTACCTGTGTCTGCCTCTCTTTTACTCTTTTCTTTTCTCTTCTTATAGCAGTCCCTTTAGCATACATTGCAGTGCTGGTTTGGTGGAGGTGTATTCTTTCATCCTTCTTTTGTCTGGTAAACTCCTTATTTCACCTTCCATTTTAATGAGAGCCTTGTTGGTTAGAGTTATCTTCATTGCAGGTCTTTGGTTTTCAATATTTGGAATATTTTTTGCCATTCTCTCCTGGTTTGAAGTGTGTCTGTTGAGAAATCAGCTGCTAACCCTATTGAGACACCCTTGTATGTTACTTGGGGGTTCTCCCTTGCTGCTTTTAAGATTCTCTTTGTCTTTAAAACCTATCATTTGAATTATGATGTGTCTTGGCATGGGCCACTTTGGGTTCATCTTGATCAGAATTCTTCCTGAACTTGCATAGCTTTTCCTCTCTCTAGGTTCGGAAAATTTTCTGTCATTTCTTCAAACAGGGTTTCTATCCTTTTTTCCTTTTTGTCTCTTTCTTATATTCCTATCATTCGAATGTTGTTGCTTTCCCTGTTGTCTTGTAGTTCTCTTAAGCTGTCTTCCAATTTTTTAGTCTTCTTTTGTGCAGCTGCTCTACCTGGGTGTTTCTTTCTACCTTGTCTTCCAGCTCACTAATTCGGTCATCTATTTCATCCAGCCTGCTTGTAATTCCTTCTAGTGTGCTTTGTTTTTGTTTGTTTGTTTTTTTTAGTTTTTTTTTTAATTTCAGAAACTGTATTCTTCATTTCTTCCTGATTCTTCTTTATAATTTCTGTTTCCTTTTTCATACTATTGTAGTTCCCACTCAATTCCTTGTAACCATTCTTTTGAATTCTGTATGTGATAGTTTATTTGCCTCCATTTCATTTAGCTCTTTTAGTAGGGAGTCTTCCATTCCTTTTGATTGCAGGCTCTTTCCTTATGTCCCCATTTTAGGTGACTTTTTGTTTGTTTCCACACTTCCTCATGTTTTACTTTGCTAGCCATCTTTGTAGGCTGAACTTCTATGATAGGAGTTCTGTGGGATTCAGTGGTGTGGTCTCTTTCACCTCCTTGTCTGGATGTTCTAGAGTTGCCCTTTCTTTGGTTTGTGTGTGCTGTCTTGTTGCACTTGGATTTTACCTGTTGGTGGTTCCTTTGTTAGTAGGTTCTCTCCTCCAGTGGGTGTACTGGTGTTCATAACTCCCACCTTATCTTGTATGTGATCAGTGTCAGGGAGAAGGCAAAATGGATTAAGACAGCAGGAGAGTATTCTATGGGATTAAAGTACCACCAAGTAGAGAATAGTTAGGTTATCTTTTGGAGAAGTACTGTGGTAACTGATATTTCGCCCAAGTAACCACTTTTTATAAAAGGTAAGAAAGAGATAAGACTCTTAATAGAGGTGTGAAGGAATGTGAGCTGATTCCAGGAAACAGAGTGCTTGTGCAAGATTAGATAGTGAGATATAGTGAGAATAAATGATATAAACTAGGTATAGCGTGTGAGAGAATAGATTTAACCACAACAATAATAAAGCTCAGGAAGGTACTGAAAGGTCCAAGACCAGGGAGGGGGGCTGTGTAGAATTTACAATAATACAGAACAACAATTATTTGCAATAATACCAAAATAACAATAATATGACAATAAATACATGATCAGAATAAAAAGAATAGAAAGTAAAAGACCAAGAGTAGTATGTTATTGGAATACAAGTGAAGTTCAAGAAGAAAAATTAAAATGCAATATGAAAGAGAGAACAAGGAAAACCAGTCAAACAGTGCAATTAAACAAACAAAATGAGAAAACTAAACATAAAAAGAGAAATAAAAATAATAATCAAATAAAAAATAAAAATAATGAAAAAATAAACAATAAAATGCAAGTTCTATAGGATAGCTAAGTGAAATTGTCTCAGTTTCTCAGTTGTTGGCATTAAACTTTTGGTCCCTCTCTGAATTTGTTTTTGGTCCTTTCACAGCTCCAGGTCTTATTGTCTCACACATGCAAAAAAACTTAAAATAACCTCCTGGTGACTTTAAAATGCTAAGGTAGTTCTGCTGGTTTTGGGGGATGCTGCAGGCAGAGGTGGGCTGGGCTTCACTTTTTTCCTTTCCTGTGGTTTGGGGCAGATGGAGGTCTGGGATGCAATAGTCAGAGGTACACAGTCTGAAGCAAGTGCTGCTGGGACCCCACTGTCCATCCATACCAGGTGGGTGCCTTTAATCCACCAGTTGTGCCACCTGTGAGGTACCCTGATTAGGAGCAACTTGCACCCTACTTACTCTCTCTTTGTTGCCCTAAGAGATGTACAATCTCAAGTCCCTTCAGGGAAGTTTAGTTCCCCTATTAAATTATGTCTCTCTGGTGACTGCTACCCCTCTGAGCCCCTGATCTGGCCAGTCCATAAGGTACCCTGATTTGGAGCAGATTGTGCCTTTCCTCTTCCTTTTTTCTTTGCTGCCTCAGCTGCTGCACAAGAGTTCCTTAAACAGCAGATGACAGACTTTTTTGAGTAAATTCCTGTTGTTTGCACCCACCATTCTTACCAAGTGCCCAGCTTTTCACATAACCCCACACTCTGACCAGTCCGGAGACTATCTGGGTCAGGGTCCCTCCTGGCCCAACTCTTCTCCCTTCTCCAGGTGTTACCCAGCTCCCCAATTTATCTGGCAATTCCCTAGCTGGTGACCACAGTTCCAGTAGGGGAACACAACCTCTGTCTATCTCCCACTGAATCTTTATTTTACCCAGTGACTTTAAGCATCCAGGTGTCTCCTGGTGCAGGGCTATCTTATCTGCTCTTGTAGGGGATGGAGCTGCGAAGCTACAATTACTGATCTGGCTTTCCGCTGAAGCTCCTGTGGCAGCCAGACCCTTCTGCTAGGCACCAAATGTCAGCCTGGGTATGCAGCACTGTTTTCACCATGCAGGTCCCAGGGACCTTACCATCCCAAAGCAATCTCCTTACCATCTGTTTTTCAACATCTTGTACAATTTTGGCTTCCAAATTCATATGAGCTGGTATTCTGTTTGTGGTTCACATCATTCTTCAGAAGATTGGCTAGGTTTCCCAGTTGGATGCATGAGCAAGTGGTTTCAGATCACACCTATCTTGCTGCCATCTCTCATTCCATTGCTTTGTTTTTAATTCTTACTTTATATTTACCTTACTTCCTAAACAGTTGAATGCCAGACATGTTTTCTGATATTACAGATAATCTATAGGTCATTACTGCATGCTTTAAAATTCCAGGTTTGTTTTTAACCACTATTTAAACTACAGTCAAATTTTTAGATCTCTTTCCTGTAAGTAAACTACTTGCTTGACATTAAATTATCAAAACATACCACCTCACAAAAACATGGGAATATTTCCCTTAACATTCTCATCATCTCCTTTTTTCTCACTTTGCCTTTCTATTAACAACTACAGCACTTATCCATTCTCTAATTAAGTAATTAAACACATGGTTTACCATCATAATATGTAGAGTGCTTTTATCACTATAGTTAAAACAGTAAGAACAAGGTTAATAGTATTCCTCTCTGCAGTGGATGAAAACAGAGCCAGATGCAACTGAACTATTTGTTCCTAAGTCTGAGAAAGTTTATGGCAACAGATTTGTAATGAATGCAAAAACTGTCAGAGTAGACTTTCCTTATGGTATTACTTAATATTTGTATTACTTAATAGTACATGTCATATTTAATATTTATTGGTATCAAAGGATGGAAATGGTAAGGTCTTTAAGGAGAAGCATTCTGAATGTTATGATTTAAGATTGCTTAGAGATATCTAATACAATTCTACCCCTTTATTTTAACTTACGTTTCTATACCAGTGAGAGGTGAGTAAAAAAAAAAAAAAAAGAAGAAGAAAAATATTTTTAAGAAAAAGACTTGGCTTGGATTTCATTCAAAGGGAAGTAAGATGGAAACATACCTAATAATTACAGATTTTTCAAGTGGTCCCTTGTTTTGTCTTCCATTCTCTCACATGACCCTTAACCCCATTCTCTCCTATCTGTACTGAGATCTAAAATTGTTTTAGGGGTGGGAGTCTCACTCTTTTATTTACACATGATCAAAAATAATTCAAATACTAATTCCACAGGGGAAAGAACCTCAGTGATTTATTCACCTCAAGGAATAAATGAGTGACATTTTTCTAGGATTATTTTCAATGGATGAAAAATGTATTTGTGGAAGATTAGAGAATGGAAAACTGTTCATGCAACAAGGTCAGACTCAGAGTTGCAGACAATAAACTAAAAGTTTGATTAGAAATGGTGAATGCACTAGAATCCTAAAATATATTGTTAATTATTAAAAACAAATATGAAATTTTAATGGTTGTATTTAGATTGCTCCTATTTTCTAAATCCAAGATATTTCCAATTTGAATCAATAAATTACCAGAGTTGGAATATTTGTAAACATCTTTTTTGAAATTTTTGGCTTAGTGACTCCTAAGGAGAATACAAGCTCTTTAAAATAAATAATTGTTGTGTTTTGTTTTGTTTTTCTTTTCTATTTATCACATCTGAGATGAGACCTTTACATATTAGAGGCATTAATGATAGTTACTGAATGCGGTGGAATGAAAATCAATCTTTACTATTGTCACTTTATGATGCTTATTATTTACTGTTTTTCACAGATGAAGAAAACACAACAAAATTTGGGACTAAAACAAATCTAGAATGGTCTGGGCAGAAGAGGACAAAAGAGGAAAAATGGAACAACTGTAATATAATAAAAATCATTTTAAAATGAGGAAATAATGATAAAAGGTGAAAAAATAGGGTAGGATCTCTTTCTTTCTTTCTACTGTGAATGAAGTATTCCATCATATAAATGTACCATAGTTTTTTGATCCATTCATTTACTAATGGGCATTTAGGTTGCTTCCAGCACTACACTGTTGTAAATTGTGCTGCTATGAACATTGGGATTCACAGGTACTTTTGGATTGGTGTTTCAGAGTTCTTAGGATATAATTCTAGAAGTGGAATTGCCAGGTCAAAAGGCAGTTCCATATTTAGTTTTCTGAGGAAATTCGCTACTGTTCTCTACAGTGGATGCACCAGTCAACATCCCCACCAACAGTGCACTAGGATTATCTTTTCTCCACATCCTCCCCAAGACTTGTTGTTTGTTGATTTGTTTATGATGGCCATTCTGACCGGTGTGAAGTGGTGTCTCATTCTGGTTTTAATTTGCATCTCTATGATGGCTAGTAATGCTGAGTATCTTTTCATGTCTCTGGACCCTCTGTATGTCCTCCTTGGAAAAGTGTCAGTTCAAGTCTTTTGCCCATTTTCAATTTTTTTTTTGTCTTCCTGGAGTGGAGTCATGTGAGTCTTTTATATCTTTTAGAGATTAAACCCTTGTCTGAGGTATCATTGACAAATATGTTTTTTCATACAGTTGGTTCTCTTTTCATTTTAATGCTGTTTTCTTTAGCCATACAGAAGCTTTTTATTTTGATGAAATCCCATTTGTTTATTTTTTCCTTTATGTCCCTTGCTCTAAGAGACATATCAGTGAAACTGTTGCTGTATGGAGTAACTGTGATTTCCCTGCCTATGTTCTCCTGTAGGACTTTTATGGTGTAACAACTTATATTTAAGTCTTTTCTCCACCTTGTATTGCTGGCTTCATAAAAAGAGTTTTGGAGTCTTCCAACTTCTTGGATGTTTTGGAATGATATTTGAAAGATAGGCGCTATCTTTAAAGATAGCTCATCTTTAACTACTTTGTAAAATTCTCCTATGATACTCCCTGATCCAGAGCTTTTGTGTGTCGGGAGCTTTTTGCTTACTGCTTCAATTTTGTCAGCTGTTATTGGTCTGTCCAGGCTTTCTTCTTCTTCTTCATTCAGTTTTAGAAGATTATATTTTTCCTTATTGGGGTCCTGTCTCTTTTTTTCTAGATGAGTCTGTTTAAAGGCTTGTCTACTTTGTTTATCTTTTCAAAGAATTAGCTCCTGGATGTATTGGTCCTTATAATTGTGTTTTTAGTCTCTATGTCATTTAATTCTGCACTGATCTTGGTTATTTCCTTCCTTCTACTTGCTTGGGCTATCTTTCTTCTTGATCCTTGAATTCTTATAGGTTTAGGGTTAGGTTGTTAATTTGAAATCTCTCTATCTTCTTTAGGTAGGAGTGTATCACTATGAACTTCCCTCTCAGGACTGCCTTCCCTGTGTCCCATAAGTTTTGGATTATTATGAGTTCATTTTTGCTTGTTTCCAGAAACTTATTGATTTATGTCTTAAACTCATTCTTGACCCACTCATTGTTTAATAGAATGCTATCCAATCTCCGTTAGTTTGAGTGTTTTTCTTTTCTTGTGGTTGGTTTCTAGTTTCAGTCCCTTGTGGTTGGAGAAAATGCTTCATATGATATCAATTTGCTTTATTTTCTTGAGACTTGTTTTGTGTCCTATCATTTGGTCCATCTTTTATAATGCCCCATGTACATTTGAAAAGAATTTGCTTCTTTTAGATGAAAGGTGCTCTCTCTCTCTCTCTCTCTCTCTCTCTCTCTCTCTCTATATATATATATATATATATATATATATAGACTGATATATATATCAGTTAAGTCCATTGGATCTAGGGTATTGTTAAATCCTACAATATCTTTGTTGACATTTTGTTTGTAATATCTATCCATTTTTGACAGTTGAAATTTCCTACTGTAATTGTGTTTCTGTCAATATCTTTCTCGAAATCCTCCAAGATTTTCTTTATGTATTTGGGTGCTGCTATATTGGGTGCATATATATTTACACTGTTTATGTCTTCTTCATGGATTCTTCCCTTTGCGTATTATGAAGTGGCCTTCTGGGCCTCTTTTTATGGATGTTTTTTGAAGTCTATTTTTTCTGATATTAGTATTGCTACCCTGGCTTATTTTTTCTTTCTGTTTGCTTGGAATATTTGTTTCCATCCCTTCATTTTCAGTCAGTGTAAGTCTTTTGTTCTGAGATGGGTCTCTTGTAGACAGCATATGTGTGGGTTATGCTTTCTTATCCTTCCAGCTATTCTATGTCTTTTATTGAAACATTTAATCCATTTATGTTTAAATTTATTATTGATAGGTACTTATTTGTTGTCATTGTCTCATATCTGTATTCTCTCTTTCACACTCTGTTCCTTCTTTTTCTTATAGCAGTTCCTTTAGCATCTCTTGCAGAGCTAGTTTGGTGAAGGTATATTCTTTTAGACTTCATTTTTCTGGGAAGCTCCTTATTTGGGCCTCCACTTTAATTGAGAGGCTTGCTGGATAAAGTAGTCTGGGTTGCAAGCCTATGGTTTTCATTACTTGGAATATGTCTTGCCATTCCCTTCAGGCTTGGAGCATTTCCACTGAGAAGTCAGCTGCTAGGGGGCTAGGGGGCTCATAGGGGTTCCCTTGTATGTTACTTCCTATTTCTCCCTTCCTGCCTTTAAGATTCTTTGACTCAGAATTTTGCCATTTTAATTATGATGTGTCTTGAAGTGGGCCTCTTTGCTTTTTTTTCTGGATTGGGACTCTGCATTTCTTGGATTTTTGTGATTTTTTCTCTCATCAAATTGGGGAAGTTTCCCATCATTACTTTTTCAAACAGGTTTTCTGTCCCTTATTCTTCTTCTTCTCCTTCTGGTATCCCTGGATATTATTATGTTTCATGTTGTCTTGCAGCTCCCTTACCACCTGTTCATTCTTTCTGAGTCTCTTTTCCTTTTCTTGCTCTATCTGGGTGTTTTATTTTCTACCTCCTATTCCACTTGCTGATGCAGTCCTCTGCTTCATCCAGCCTGCTTGTAATTCCTTCTAATGTGTTTTTATTTATGAGATTTTATTGTTCACTTTTTTTATAGTTTCTATTTCCTTTTTCATGCTGATGTAGTTCTCACTCAGTTCCTTGTGATTATCTGTGAGTTCCTTGAACATCTCAATAACCATTATTTTGAATTCTACATCTGATAGTTTGGTTACCTCCATTTTTTTTTCAGCTCATTTAGTTGTGAGTCTTCCATCCCTTTTAATTGCATGTTCTTTTTTGTCTCCTCATTTTAGGTGACTCTTTTTGTTTGTTTCTGCACATTCTGATGTTTTGCTTTGCTAGGTGTCCTGGTAAAGTGAACTTCTGTGATAGGAATTCTTAGGGGGTTTAGTGGTGTGGTCTCTTTGATCTCCTTGTCTGGATGCTCTAGGTTTGCTCTTTCTTCTGTTTGTGTGAGCTCTCTTGTTGTACTTGGGTTTTTATCTTTTGGTTGTTCCTTTGTTGGTGGTTTTTCTCCTCCAGCAGGTATACTGATGTTCACAGCTCCACCTTTTCTTATATGTGATCAGTGGCAGAATGGATCAAGGCAAAATGAATTAAGACACTGGGAGAGTATTTTATGGGATTTAAAGTATAAGCAAGTAGAGAAGAGATAGGAGATTGTTTGGATAAGTATAGTGTTAATTGTGATATTTCAACCAAATAGCCTCTTTTTCTAAAATGTGAAAGAAAGATAAGACTTGTTAGACTGGAGGAAAACTGTGAGCTAAATTGTGAAAACAAAGTGATTGTGCAAGGTTAGATGGTATATGTAGTGAGAGTAAAGGATACAAAGTAGACATAGTGTGTGAGAGAATAGAGTTAACCACAACAATAATAAAGCTCAGGAATAATATGAAGTGAGAAAGGATCAGGGACAGTTGCTGTGTAGTATTTACAATTGTATGGAACAAAAATTATTTACAATAGTACTGGAACAACAATAACATGGCAAGAAATATATGATTTGGATAAACAGAATACAAAGTACATGATCAAGAGTAGTAGGTCACTGGAACACAAGTGAAGTGAATGAAAGAAAATTAAAATTCAATGAAGAGAGAATAAGGAAAACCAGTCAAACCATGCAATTAACTAGAGAAATAAAATGAAAAAAAAACTAAACATATGAAAGAGAAATAAAACAAATACTAATGAAAGTAGTAAAAATAATAATAATACAGATAAACAATAAAATGCCAGTGCTATGGGATAGCTAAGAGACATTTTCTGTTTCTCAATTTTTGGATTTAGTCTTGTGCTCCCTCTTTGTATCTGTCTCTAGACCTTTTAGAACTCCATGTCTTATTGCCTCATTTGCAGGAAGAAAAGGAGAGGAGGGGGTAGAAAATGTCTCCTGCTATCTTTAAACCCATTGAGGAAATTCTGCTGGTCTTCCTGGATGCCACAGGAAGAGGTGGGCTGGGCTTCACTTTCCTCCCTTCCTATGGTTTTTTGAGGATGGGGGCCAGGTCTGGCCACAATATTCACAGTTGCCCAGCCTCCAGCCCAGGCCCTCTGTGAACTGCCAGGCCCCCACAGTCTGCCTGTGCCAGGCCTGAGCCCTTATTTCACCACTTGAGCTGAGGTCCATGTGGTGCACCTCTTCCTTGCTCTCTTTAAGCTCACTGTGGCCAGAGCCTGACTGGGTGCACAGCACAAGTCAAGCTCAGACCTGTGGCTCAAATCAGCCTCAGGGCAAGTGGTGCCACATGCTGCCAGAATCAGCCTCAGGGCCAGCAGGGCGAATCAGCTGCCCAGGAAGCTGCCTTGGCCAAGTGTGGGCACTTAGCTTAAATCACCCTCAGGGCAAGCTAACCACTGTGTGTGAGTTTTTTACACAGCTGCTACTCACCCTTCTTAACAAGTGCACAGCTGCTTTTCACAAAGCCCAGCTTTCTAACCAGTCTGGAGACTACCCAACACTTCTCCCTTATCCATGTGTTGCCCAGCACTCCGATTTCTCTGGTAATGACATAGCCAGACTCCACAGTCCCAGCAGGTGTATACTGTCTCTGTGTGTCTCCCACTTCATCTCTACCCCCCACAGCTACTTCTAGCATCCAGATCCCTCCTGGACTGGACTTCCCCTCCCTTCTCTGGTAGGGGAGGAAGCTTGTGATCTAACTCTGCTCCCTGTATCCTGCCGCAGGTACGAGGCTGGGGGCCACAGAAGCCCAGGTCGCTGTGCAGATCCAGGGTCAGTACTGTCCCAACACAATCTCCTCACCATCTGTTTTTCAATGTTCTCTACAATTTTTGGCCTCCAAATAACATATAAGCTGGGATTTCATTTACTGTTCCTCAGAAGATCAGCTAGGTGTTACAGCTGGTCAAAGGGAGAACTGGGCTCCACTCCCACCTACCTCACTGTCATCTTTTTCCTCCTGTTTATGCTTTTATATCTGTTCCCACTCTCCTTTTCCACACCTAAATCCAGGCCCACTGTTTCCCTTCTCTAAGTCAATCCCCGTTTTAATGTCTGAGTTCATGGGATGTGCATAAATATTCTTTGGTTAATCCCTTTACCACCTTTCATGTTGTTTCCCTCAATGGCCTGTCCCTGAGGGCTATCATTCTTTTTCATGTATTTGTGCTTCTGTTACTATTTGTTTGTTAGTTTATTGTGTTCATTAGGTTCCACATATAAGTGAGATCATGTGGTATATATCTTTCATTGACTGGCTTAATTCACTTAGATACTATTCTCCAGGTCCATTCATGCTGTTGCAAAATATGAATTTATTTGTTTGTATTGCTGTGTAATATTCTATTGTGTAAATGGACCATTGCTTTCTTATTAACTTATCTACAGATGGGCACTTAGGCTGTTTCCAAATGTTGATTATTATAAATAGTACTACTGTGAACATAGGGATATAGGGATAATTATATATATAATTATACTTATAATTATAAATTATATAAATATAAGTATATGCTATATGATTATACATATAATTATAGAACTTATACAATATATAATTATATAATATATAATTTATATAATTATATAGAATTTATAAGAACCAAGTTTTCCCACAACACCCTGACTAACCCTTTCTAATTTTCACTTTCCTGACTCCACTAAGTCCTGCTGTCCCCCTTCCCTACTCCGTCATTCTCACCTTAAAATGCTCAGTGACCTTTACACTAATCAGAATGAAACTGTTTTTTTCTACTCTCACCAGGTACTGAATTAAATCTATTTTTATATAAAATATAAATACAAATATAAATATAAATTTGTATTGGTGTTTCAAGACTGTTAAGATCTATCCCCAGAAATGGACTCAATGGGTTGAAAAGGAGTTTTGATTTCAATATTTTGCAGGTACTCCATATAATTTTCCATAGCACCTTCCCCAGACTGCATCCCAACCAACTGTACACTACAGTTCTCTTTTCTTCCACATCCTCATCAATATTTGTTTGTTGATTTATGTATGGTAACCATTCTGATGGGTGTAAGGAGATATCTCATTGGGGTTTTATTTGCATTTCTTTGATGATTATTGATGTGCATTTTTTATATGTCTTCTCTATGTCCTTTATGGAGATGTGTCTATTCAGGTCTTTTATCCACGTCTAATTCAGTAGACCTTCCTAGTGTTGAGTTGTATTAGTTATGTATATTTTTTAGATTAAACCCTTATCAGATTTGTCATTGGTGAAAATGTTCTCCTATTTCATGGGTTCCCTTTTGGTCTTGCTGATGGTTTCTTTAGCTGTGCAAGAGCTTTTCAATTTTATGTAGTCTCATTTATTTTCTTCCTTGTTTCCAGTGTTTTGGAAATAATATTTCAGCAAAAATGTTGCTAGATAGAATATCTGAGATTTTAGTACTTGTGGTTTCCCCTAGGATTTTTATGGGTTTGTGACTTAATTTAAGTCTTTTATTAATTTAGAATTATTCTGGTATATGGTGTAATTTTGGGGACCAGTCTCATTTTTTACACATATGAGTCCAGTTTTTGAAGAAACTGTCTATGCTCCATTGTATACTCTTGCCACCTTTGCCAAATATCCATTGATCATAAAGGTTTATGAGTTTGTTCCTGGTCTCTCTGTTCTGTTCCACTGATCTATAAGTCTGTTCTTATGCCAGTACCAGGCTGTTTTTTTTTTAAAGATTTTATTTATTTTTAGTTTTAGAGAGGGAAAGGAAGGAGATAGAGAGAGAGAAACATCAATGTGCGGTTGCTGGGGGTTATGGCCTGCAACCCAGGCATGTACCCTGGCTGGGAATCAAACCTGCGACACTTTGGTTCACAGCCCGCACCAGGTTGCTTTTATTGCAGTTGTTCTATAGTATACTTTGACATCAGGAGTTGTGATACATCCACCTTTGTTCTTCTTACACAAAATTGGTGAGGTTATTCAAGGTCTTTTTCATTCCATATACACTTCTGGAATATTTGTCCTAGTTATGTGAAATAAGCCATTGGTATTTTAAAAGGAATAAAGTTGAATGTATAGGTTGCTTTGGGTAGAATGGACATTTTGATGATGTTACTTCTTCCAACCCATGAACATGGCATGTGCTTCCATCTTGTATTTTCCTACATTTCTTTCTTCAGTGACCAGTAGTTTCTGGACTACAGGTCTTTTACCTCCTTGGTTAAATTTATTTGAAGGTATCTTTTATTTGTCAATAGTGAATGGAGTTGTTTTCTTAGTTTTTATTTCTGATAGCTCATTATTGGTATATAAAAATGCCATCAATTTACGGGTATTGATTTTGTAATCTGCTGCTCTGTGAAGTTCAATTATTAGGTCTAGTAGTTACTAGGTGATATTTTGGGTTTTCTATGCATGCTGTCATGTCATCTGTGAATAATGATAACTTTACTTCTTCTTTTCCATTTTGGGTACCTTTTATTTCTTCTGGTCTGAACATCCCAGCTAGGACTTTCAGAACTTTGTTGAGTGAGAGTGGTGAAAGCAGACATTCTTATCTTGTGTGTGGTTTTTTTTTAAGATTTTAATTATTTATTTTTTAGAGAAAGGAAGGGAAAGAGAAAGAGATGGAGAGAAACATGAATGTCTGGTTAACTCTCATGTACCCCCCACTGGGGATCTGACCTGCAACCCAGGCATGTGCCCTGACTGGGAGGTGAACTGGCAACCCTTTGATTCACAGGTCTGTAATCAGTCCACTCATCTACACCAGTTAGGGCCCCTAACTTGGTTTTGATCTTAAGGGGAACACTTTTAGGTTTTGCCTCTTGAGAATGATGTTAGCTATATATTTTTTCATATATGGCCCTTCTTATGTTGATGTATGATCCCTTTATTCCCATTTTGCTGAGAGTTTTTATCATAAATTGGTGCTCAGGACTGATAAATTTGAAACCACTGAAGAGCAGGAAGAAATGGACCCTCTGGTTCCCATTCAATGCTCTCAGGCAGCTCTCTATGCCCTAAAGATGGTACTGGAAGATAAAGCCCAGGGGCAAGGCTCCTTTGTTAATATTTGGCAGGAAGACACAAAGGCTTACTTAGACTTTATTGATAGACTACAAGAGGCAATTCAAAAACATATTGAGAATCAGAAGGCAACTTATACCCTTTTAATACAATTAACTTATGAAAATGCAAATAATAATTGTAAGGCTGTACTCAATCCTCTTAAACTAACCACTAGTAATATGACTCAATTTATCAAGGCTTGACAAAATGTAGGCATGGAACAACATTGAGCCATATTGCTAGCAGCAGCTGTAAAAGGAGAAATTAAATGCTTTAATTGTGGCAGACTAGGGTACACCCGTCAGGAGTGCCAGAACAGACAACAGAATAGTCTAAAAAATCCACTCGATAAAGACTGCCTATGGTGTGGCAAGGGTAAACATTGGGCAACTGAATGTGGATCTCAATATGATAAAAATGGTAAGCCATTCTTACCTCAGTTAAACGGATGGATGGGCACACACTCTGGTGCCCTGAAACCCAATAGGAGTTATCTCCACAGCAGCAATCAACTACTCTGGGCTCAGGAACATGCCTAATCTTTGACCTCTGTGCTGCCACAGGGGAAGAGCAGGATTGGATTTGGTCACTTCCCAAGAGCTCATCTTAAAGTAACAGGATAGCTCCAACAGGGGTATTGGGACCATTGCCTGAGGGCACTGTTAGATTGATTTTAGGGAGGTCTAGCATTACCACAAAAGGATTTTAGTCCATCCCAGAGTAATTGATTCTGATTATCAGGGAAAATCAAAATTATGATCAGAGCCTTTGGATATCATGTCATTCCTGCCCAAGCTCATATAGCCCAACTTCTTCTTCCTCCCTGTACAGTACCAAGTACTTAAAATATTAAGAGAGGGGAAGGAGGGTTGGTAGTATTTATAACCAATCTGTTTTTTGGACTACCTCCATTAAATTAAATAAACCTCTTTTAGAAATCAAAATTAATGACAAAACTTTCCACAACCTATTAGATATGGGTGCAGATGACTCTATAATATCTAGTTAATATTGGTCTCCAAATTGGGCACTAACAGAGGCTGATATATCCATAACTAGCATTGGAGGTAATTCTCAACCATGCAAAAGTGTCTGGTTCCTCAGGTGCTATGGCCCTGAGAGACAAGAAGGGCAAATTCAGCCCCGTGTCCTTCTAGACCCACTTAATATTTTGGGATGAGAACTTCTTACTCAGTGGGGAATGAAAATCACCCTCCCACCTTTTCACTAATGACCACTGTTCAGATGTCTCCTCTACCCCTCACATGGCTTTCAGATATACCTGTGTGGATCAATCAGTGGCCACTAAAAGGGGATAGGTTAGAAAATAACCATGAATTAGTAAAATAACAATTAGAGGCAGAACATATTGAGCCATCTAGCAGCCCATGGAATACTCCAATTTTTGTAGTTCCTGCAAAATCAGGGCCATGTAAGCTTATACAGGATCTTAGAAAAATTAATGAGATACTTCAACCAATGGGAGCTCTCCAACCTAGAGTCTAAAATCCAGTTTGCCTCCTTAAGGATTGGCCATTTCTAATTATTGATTTAAAAGATTGTTTTTTGGCAGTTCCTTTAACTGAAAAGGACAGAGAGTGATTTGCTTTTTTTGTCCCAGTTCTTAACAACTCCTAGCCATTACAGAGATTCCAATGGAAGGTTATGCCTCAAGGCATGTTAAACAGTCCAACTATCTGCCAGTATTTCATCCATCAAACCTTAGGGCCTGTCCAGGAAAAGTTTCCTAAATCTACAATATATCATTATATGGACAATATCCTGATTGCTGCCCCATCTTCTGAGATGCTAAGACTTATGCTGATTTTAAAAAGGCCATATCTAATGCAGACTTAATTATAGCCCCTGAAAGGGTCCAACAGTATGAGCCTTGGAAATACCTGGGGCACATTCTTTTTTACTGAACAATTCAGCCTCAAACACTCCAAATTAATCCACCAGAGTGCCCAACACTTAATAACATCCAGCAACTATTAGGTGTTATTAACTGGATTTGACCTAAACTAGGAATTACTACCCATTAACTTACTAATTTATTCAGTACCTTAAAAAGAGATTCTGATCTAAATTCCCCTAGAACTTTGTCTCCCAGGTGCTCCAAGAATTAGACCTTGTCAATTAGCATATTAATAAAAGGCAGCTCACAAGAGTTGACTGCCAATTTCCTATCAGGCTATTCTGCTTTCCAACTCTAGGTACCCTCATGGGATTAATTGGTCAACTATTACCACAGTTAGGCATGATAGAATGGCTATTTCTCTTCCATCAACCTCAACATACTACTACCACTTATATTACAGCTCTCTGACAACTTATTATGAAAGGATATATGAGAACTCAGCAACTTTTTGGCCATGATCTAGCCATCATTCACATCCTCCTTACCTAAATCTATTTACAACAGCTGTCCAGTCAGTCTCTATAATTACAATGTGCTATCACAGACTTCGTTGGTGAAATAGAAATTAGCCTATGCTCAGACAAATTATTATAAAACCTCTCAATTCCCAATATTCATCTGAAAGAAAAAATTAGTGAGACCTCTATCCTGAAAGTAAGGACTTTTTTTATCAATGGCTCTGGAAAAACAAGGAAAGCTGCCATCACCTGGCAGGAAAATGAGGAATGGAAACACTGTAACTTTTAAATGGTATGCACATGCCATTGGCAGTAAGGAATCTCAAGCTAATATCCCCCTCATAGGAGTCATAGGCTTTAATGGAGTAAAGGATGGGGACAATAGTAATCCCCCTGTCATACACCTTTGTAAAATTAAGACAAAAACTACTAAGCCTATCACTTAGTAGTGATAGGCCATTAAAAGCTAGCCATTAAAAGCTAAAAACTGGGGTGACAAATAGAAAGTATATGCTAGTGTGTGTTCTACCACTGTCCCTGCCAAACCTAATACCATATACTAGAGTACGGGATGTCATGGTGGGGGAACTGGAGCTCCTATTATAAGAGTCATGTCCTTGAACCATACTAGCCCTTGGCATACTAATACTTAGAAAATGGGACTCTGATTCATAGAATGTCTTCTAGGAAGCTTTCAATATAAAAAAAAAAGTCACATCCCAATAGAGGTTTTTATATTATAGAGAATGTTAGTAATTCCTGAGTCACTGTATGTACTTCTCACCCCTATCCTTTTCTAGCTATTCCAGGGACACCTCATTTAACCTATAATAATAACTCTAAGATATTTAGTCTCTATAGTTCCCCTGACTCTACCTATGCTAGCTGTCTTACCCACTCTAATATTACTCAACTCAGTTTCCCTATGGTTTTTATAGTTTGCAGACAAATTAAACCTGGCTGCTAGTTAATATTACACATGAATGGGAAGATCCAGGAAGGCTGGCTGCCCTCAACCATGCTCTCTCTCAAGTGAGAGTACGAAACTTCTTAGGAACTCTCTCACTTGTATTGTCTCTACTATCTTTATAGCTTCCTCTGCTGCAGTGGTTGCCACTGCTCTGGCTGAATCTGTCCAGGCTACTCATGCTGCTGATGCCCTCCTCACCAATATAACTCAAGAAATGATTGAACAAACATGTCTTGACTAGATCCTTACTAGGCTCTCAGCCATAGAGTCTCCAGTAATATAGCTGGGAGAATGGCTGGATGCTCTTGTCACTCACCAACAACTCACTTGTGATCCAGACTTCTCTAAGCTGTGTGTCACTCCCCTGATATGGAACTCCAGTCAACATTCTTGGGAAGAGGTCCAACATCACTTATGAAGGGCCTTTTCCTCCAATCTCAAATGACAAATTGATCAACTCCAGCCTGAGAGAGCCAGTAGCTTTTGGATATCAAATGACTCAATGAGCAGGAGGTCTTTCAGACCCTGCATGACAATTTACAATGACTCAACCAAAAAACTTGGTTTGAAGGACTGAATTTTCATGTGTGGGTCATGGGGGCTATAGGATGCCTCCTAATCATTGTGATCATTTGTGCCTTGAAATGCATATGCAAATTGTTTTCCAGGGATTGTATAGGTGAAGAGCAAGTAGCAGGCTTCATCAGACTTATCATCATGTACGTCATAAGAAACAAAAAAGAGGGAGACGTTGGAGACCACCATGTGTGGTTTCAGAGATTGTAGCCCTCCAAGAGCAAGCTCTGAAAAGGGCTGGTAAATCTCCCTGGAAAACCAGGTCATAACACAGGTGGCAGGCATGACTCAATTCTAACACTGAGGGTCCCATGGGAATCAAGTCTAAAATGTACATTTTTGTCCTTTGAAGCCAGCTCAACTCAGCAATAAGCCCTGTCAGTATAACCCAGATGTTTAAGTTCAAGGCATAAGGAGTGAAACTCCCTATTTTATGATATATGCCTTTACAGCCATCTGGTATCTGCATGTCTCACAGACCTCAACCTGAAAAGATTTCTATGTTTCTTTGATTGTTAACTATAGATAGTTTTACTTTTTTTATTACTATAGCCTTGATGGACATTGATTGATAAGCTATGCACGTATACTGTAGCCCCCTGTACTTCCCAACCCTAATAAAAAGGCGTGTCAGAAAGGGACTCAGGGCATTATCCAATAGAGGGAATCACCACCCCTTTTCCCACCAGAGCAACAAGATTGCATCTGGGAGGACTCTTTATTCTCATCTGCAGCGGCCTGGGGAACTTCAATGGCCAGAGTTCCTTACAGAGAAGAATCTATTCAAGACTTTGGCCCATTTTTTAATTGTGTTGTTCATTATTTTGATGTTGAGTTTTGTAAGTACTCCACAGATTTTGGATACTAACCCTTTTCCAGATTTATTGTTAAATATGTTCTGCAATTCTGTGCATTGTTTTTTTTTTTTATTTTGTTGATGGCTTCCTTTGCTATGCAAAAATATTTTTAGTTTAATGAAATCTCATTTGTTTATTTTTTCCTTTTGTTTCCCTTGCCTGCAGATATATATCTGATTAAAAATTTCTATGAACAATGTCTGAGATTTTGACACCTATATTTTCTCTAGAATTTTTATGGTTTCAGGTCTAACCCTCTGAATATTTCCTGCTAATCTCTTCCAGTCTATAGTGTTTATTTTGATAAATCAGCTGAGATTCTGATGGAGAATTTCTTGTATGTAACTGACTGTTTCTCTCTTGCTGCCTTTAAAATGGTATCTTTGTCTTCAAGCTTTGCCATTTTAATTATGCTATTTCTTGGTGTAGATCTCTTGGGTTCAACTTCTTTATACTCTATGTACTTCCTTAACTTGTATACAATTCTTCACCATATTAGGAAATATTTCTGCCACTATTTCTTCAAATATGTTCTCTATCACTCTCCCACTCACCTTTTTCTGGTACTCCTATAATGCTGACGTTGTTATGCTTAATGTTATCACAGAGGTCCCTTAAATCCCCCTTGTTTCTCTTAAGCCTCTTCTTTTTTATTTACTCTTTGGGTAGATACTGTTATCTTGTCCACCAATAACTGATTTGGTCCTCTGCTTGATTTAACTGACTCTTGAATTCAAGAGAATTCTTAATTTCAGATATTATAATCTTAATTTCTGACTTGTTCTCATTTATGTTTTTATATCCTTTTTAATGCTTACTATCTCAAATTAAAGTTCTCACTGATATCATCTATTCCCCTAACTTCTTCAGCATCCATATTTCCATTATTTTAAACATTACATCTGGTGTTTGTATTGTTTCCATTTCATGTATATCTTTTAACACTTTTTGTGGGTATTTCTGTTGTTCTTTTGTTTGGGATAGTTTGTTGTTGCCATTGTTGTTGTTATTTCCCAGTTTGATCTCTTTGTGTTAGGTAGCTGTGCTTTGTCTTCAGAACCTGCTTTAATTGTTTAATGTTAAAGATATCTGCTGGGGTCAGTTGCACAGTCCTTTGGAACACCTGAATCCGTGGTCCAGGATTGATTCTTCTGGAGTCTGTGTTCCCTCTGTTGCAGTTGAGTCTTAAATGCTATTGGCTATTCTGTGGGTAGAGTTTTCCCTTCAGGCTGAGTGACTGGAAAAGTAATCCTCAAACTTTGTGTGTGATGCTGTGCAGTTGTTTCCCCTTGATGTGGCATTGTTCTGCACAGGGTCTAGAGTGTGCGGGATTCCCCTTTTGAGTGCACTGATTATGTGGCTAGTAGGTACACACTTTGGTATGAATTGAAGAGCATCACTAATTTTATTGTTTCTGGGTCCACTTGAGTGGGGTTCAGATACGTGTTGCTTTCAGACATTGTGTGTTACCAACCCTAGGCTATCTCTTTGTAGTTACTTGGCTGTTCACTGTTTGGGTCTGTGTTTAATGGATCTGCTTATGAATGTGAGGGGTCATTCTGTGTAAAAGTGCCTGTTTTTTCCTGAGTGGAACTGGTGGCTGGTCTGTATAATAACTGAGGCAACCTGAGGTCACTCTCCCCCTTTCAGCCAGCCACTCTGCCCCTCCTTGAGTTTGCCAGGTCTTTCTCCTGAGCCTTTCCATGAGTGACTGTATGATGACACCAGGCCTGTTGAGATAGGGCTAGCAGGTTTCACACTTGTTAGTTGTGTAGTCTGTATGTTATTCAGTGAGGTGAGATTAGCTCCACTCAAAGCCAACCTCTTTAGCTTCTTCTAGGGGCTCCAGCACTCACTTCCTCATGGGGGCTTGCTGCTGGTTCAGGATGTGTACTTTTAGCTTTCCCCTTTGTAGGAGTGAAGCCAGCACTTCTGAACTTCAGGGGATAGTGCAAAAAGTATCCTGTTAGGGCTGGTGCTGGACAGCCCACAGTTAAAAGCTAAGCTGTCTGTCTCATTCCAAGACCTCAGTGGGAAGCTAGGCTCTCTATCTCATTCCCAGGCAACATCCTCTATAAATTTCATACTTTGAAAGTCCCTATTCTGAGTTTCTCTTTCTTTTCCTTGCATAGATGTACCCAGTGAGGCAAACTGAGACCTGGCTGACCTGTTCTATAGTGTCCTCATTGGGGTTGTGCCTGTAACCCTGTAGAATGAGAGTGAGAACTTCCTTTCCTTCCGACGATAGTGTAGGCTGCAAGTGGGTTTATCTCACTGCAAACTATCCAAGCAGCTCACCTCTCATCTAATTCCCAGTTAACAACCTTTATCAGAGACTGTCCAGAACTCTCTTCTCCATGTAGCACTTGGCTTGCTTGCAAACTGAGGAGTCAGGGCCTAAAAAACCCTCATTACACAAATGTCTGATCTCTCTGCCTGGCTGATATAGATCAGAAAGAAACTGAAGAGCCAGTGTGGCTTGGTATGACTGAAAAAAATTCAGAATGGGTCAAAACAAACAAACAAAACAAAATATTCCTAGCTATTCTAAGTTTCTCTCAGCAGCAGCAGCAGCAGCAAGGGTGGCTTACAATGGGGACAAGGCACTGTCAGTACGCTTGAGGAGAGGGAAATAGGCTCTCTTTTCCAAGCCACTTGGTTAAATTCTCTAAGTGTGTCTTCACCCTGTGCCTCCTCAGCAATCAGAGATCCCTTCTATGCCACTGCTGTCTCCCACCCTCAGAGGCCCCATCACAGAAGCATTGTTTTCCCCACAGACTGAACTCATATAGTGAACTCTTCAGTCTGGTGCCAAAATTGTAGAAGCTCTTTATGCCGAATTTGCAATTTCTGATTATCACAGGTGTAGTGGAACCACACTGCTTTCCAACACCAGAGACCCCTTAGTATCTTCTTTCCATTGCTATTGTGGTGGGTTTTGGATTGCTGGGTGCAATTATGGCCCCACAATTCTAAAGGAAGGGAACTCCACTGCTGCAATTTCAATCTCAGCTGGTAGAGCAGCTGCACACAGGGCCCTTGCTTCAAGGGCCCTTGTCCAAGTTTCGGTTCCTCTGAGCATTCTGTATACATCACCCACACCACACAACTGAGGCACTCTGGTTCTCCCTGAGAAATGAAACATCTCTTAAAGCCAGTACTGGCTACAGCCTTTAGGGGTCTCTGAATGATCTGGTGTAGCAGTTTGAGCCCCTATTCTGAGCTCTCCAGGTTGATGATGCAACATTGGAAGCACTGTGTTCTCTGAGTGTGCAGCCTGGGTCTCAGTGTCTCAGGAGATCCACCCCCTCAAACTTCCCCCAACAGAGAACATACTGTTCTCTTCTCATCTCTTTTTATGTGTATAGGGGATCCTTGAGTGAAACTAAGGCCCCTGGCTCTGAGAAGGGAGGGAGCTTCAGAGCTGAAATTTCTGTCTGGCCTCTCAGCTCTAACAAGACCCTGCAAGGGATCTTTCACCTTCCATTTATAAAACCCTCTTACCAGACTGGACAAAGCATTTCAGTACTCTTTGTCTCCAAACCTTCATATCAGCTAAGATTCAGTTGATTGTTCAAGTTGATTGTTGGAAGTTAAGCTGAAAATCCAGAGTGGAGGAAGGAGCAAGTGAACTCAGCTTCCACCTACTCTCCCATCACCCTCCCTGATGATTACTTTTCAAAGGAATAGTTTTCAGGTCCTTGAGAGATACTCCTGAATGATAAGAGATACAATTCACAATTGTAAATCCTTTTTAATAATTGCTCTAAAAAAGATAAAAGGACTGTCATCCAGTGTTGGCTAGAACAAATAGCAAATTCTCCTTTCAGTGTTGATTTTTCAGACAGACCTTTGTGGGATGAGGGAGAATTAGAGCTGTGGTCATCCTAAGATAACAGCTTTTTGCTTCTTGAAGGAAGCCTAGAGTTTGGTCACCTCTTAGTGCAAAGTTTGGATGGAGTCATTATGTGTCAAGATTTCCATGGTTCTCATAGTCAAAATAAATGTAAAATTCTAAACATGATACCTGACATGGACAGTTAACTTTACCTTTTGAAATACATTATAAAGAAGCAATTTAATCATCAGGGAGCATGTGTACTCTAAATTAATCAAAAATTTATATAAAAATACAGAACATTTGAGAATGGTGAACATCTATGGGCTACAATCAACACAAATTTACAACTGCCAGTGCAAGAACTAGAACCTAATCTGAGTATTCCACAAACTATTATGTCTGAGATATTTACACAGGATCTTGGCATGAAATGTGTCTTGGCAAAATTTGTTCTGTGTCTTCTGCTACCAGAACAGAAGGAACAGGAACATCATATTGCAGTTGTTAATAACTTGGTTCAAACTGCTACCAATGAACCAGATTTCCTCAAGAAGGTCATAACCAAAGATGAGTTGGTCTACAGCTATGATCTAAAAATGAAAGCCTAGTCATCCTAGTGGAAGTTGCCTGATTCTCCATGTCCGAAGAAGGCATGGCAAAGTTGCAACAAGATCAAGATCATGTTAACTGTTTTTTGATTGGAAAGATGTTGTCCATTACGAATATGCCCCTCCAGGCCAAACAATTAATAAGGAGTACTACCTTAATGTTCTTTCCTGGTTGAGAGATGCAATATGACAAAAACAGCCACAGCTATGGTCAACTGGTGATTGGCAGCTTCATCAAGATGAATGCCCTCTCATGCAGCATGTCTGGTGCACAGTATTTTGGTGAAACATCAAATCACCCAGGTGGCTCAACCCCACTACAGCCCAGATTTGGTGCCCCATGACTTCAGGCTTTTCTCAAAACTAACATCGCCTTTGAAAGTAAAGAGATTTCAGACCATTGATGAAATTCAGAAATATATGACAGGATAGCTGATGGCGATTCCAACAAAGGATTTTGAAGAGTGTTTTAAACAGTGGAAAAGACACTGAGGAAACTGTGTGAGGTCACAGTATGCCTACTTTGAAAGAGACTGAGACATTATTATCCTATGTAAAATGTTTCTTATATCTTGTATCATCTTCAATAAATGTATATTTTTCATAGTACACAGCTGGATACTTTCTGGACAGACCTAGTCATATAATTTGCAAACACAGATTGGGGCAAAAGTAGGTTTGCAGGTGTGAGTACATGAAATGATTTATTATTGTATTATTATTTATTAATTATTTTATTATTTTCCATAAGACAGTTGTAAACCTACTTTACCCACTTTGTATATTCTCCTATATGATAGGTTGCCTTTCCATTTTGTTGATGGTTTCTTTTATGAATGATTTTGTTTATTTATTTGTTTTTGTTTTGTTTTATTTTTTAATTTCATGAAGATCCACTATTGAATTTTAATTTTGTTGGTTATCCTTGTGGTATCAAATACAAAAAAAAATATACAGCTGATGCTGTTGGAGCTTACTTCCTACATATTCTTCTAGGAGTTTTGTGGTTTCAGGTCTCATGTTCAATTATTTAAATGACTTTGAGTTTATTTTTGTGTAGTGACTTTTCTATTTTCATAAAGATTATATTTTTTATTGCAAATGATAATATCTGTCTCTGTTCTATTACTCTGCTGTCAGCATTGCCTCAATGGAATTTCTTTTTTCTATTGGACTCAATAGAAAAGGAAAAGAAGGCCTATTTTTATCTCCCATATCTCCTCTGACTAGTGCTATTATGGAAGGTACCTCAAACTGTGTGTGTGTATGTGTTGGTGTATCTTGGGGATGTGGTGTTGGGTGTTGAAACAATTGCTGGTCCCTGTGCCAATTTCTCAACAATCAAATAAGTGTGAAAACACTTAAGCCCAATGTTTCCAGTACAAGGTCTGTATTATCTTCCCTGTAAACAATAAATGCCATAAGAACTAGAGGTTCCCATCCCCATCACTGTCAGCAGTGGGACTGAGGAATAGAGGATTATATTTAGCATGCAAAATAGGGACACTTACTGTAATTTACCAGCCTTTCTTCATCTAAGCAATCCCCTTGATGCTGCCAGCTCAGTAGTTTTGGTTGAGGAGCAAATTCCTATAGTTTGACTTCCATATTACTACTCCCATTGGAGAATTTTAAAAGTAGATTATTCCAACTCCATAAAAGAAGTTGTGAATAAGTGTCTCCTTTCTGTTTTTCTGACAATTGTTGTTGTAACATCAGTATTATTTTATCTTCAACATGTGATACAACTTACCTAAGACATCTGATCTATGTGGTTAGTGTGCATGCTTGAGTGTGTATGTTAAATAAGCCAAATTTTATTTCTTTAAGAAGTATAAAGTTATGCATATTTGCATTTCCTGTCTGTCAGTTTTAAGTTGTACTTTTTAAGAAATTTGTCCATTTTATCTTTGATTAAATGTGTTCATAAAATACATGAATTATATATTTAATGTCTACATAATTTGTAGAAAGGTGTCCTTTTCAAGTATTAAAAAATCTGTGGTTTTGTGTTCCTTTTAATTAGACTTTTGAGAATTTATTTTAATTTTGTTATTCTTTTGAAAACACAAATATTTTATGTCTATTTACTATGTTCTTTATTTTTTACTTTAATTTATATTTATTTTGTTGAGATTTTTATTGGGGTAACATAAGTCATTTATTTTAACACCTATGTTCCTTGTTAATATAAGGAGTTTAGCTATGAATTGTCTCCTAGTGTTTCCAGTAACATACTATGAACATATGTGTGCAGTATGAGTCCATTTTCTCAAGTATTTAAGCATATTCCTATCTGTGGGACTCCTCAATTGTAGAGTAATGCTTGTTTGCTTATTTTTTTGTTTTCATTTCATTTATTTATTTCTAGGAACTTTCACACAGTTTTCCATGTGGCCTGCACCAATGTACATTTCTACGAACACTGCACAAGTGTTTCAATTTCCCCACATCATCACCATACTTGTTATTTAAGAATAGTCATCTTAGCCCTGGCTGGCGTAGCTCAGTGGATTGAGCACGGGCTGGGAACCAAAGTGTCCCAGGTTCAATTCCCAGCCAGGGTACATGCCTGGGTTGCAGGCCATAACCCCCAGCAACCGCACATTGATGTTTCTCTCTCTCTCTCTCTCTCTCTCTCTCTCTCTCTCTCTCTCTCTCTCCCTCCCTTCCCTCTCTAAAACTAAATAAATAAAATCTTAAAAAAAATCTTAAAAAAAAAGAATAGTCATCCTAATGGGTGTAAGTAGTATTTCATTGTAATTTTGATTTGCATGTTCTTTTTTTTTAAGATTTTATTTATTTAGTTTTAGAGAGGGAAGGGAGGGAGATAGATAGAGAGAGAGAGAGACATCAATGTGCAGTTGCTGGGGGTCATGGCTTGCAACCCAGGCATGTACCTTGACTAGGAATTGAACCTGTAACACTTTGGTTTGCAGCCCACGCTCAATCCACTGAGCCATGCCAGCCAGGGCTTGATTTACATGTTCTTGATATTACTGATGTTGAGTGCTCCCTACAAATGTTAAATCTTGTTTGTTCAATGACATCCAATTGCATTCTTCCAGTATATTTGTGAGTTTTCTTGACTAAAGTTATGTAAATAAGTATTCTTTATTTCTAATTATTTGAGAAGTTTTATATGTGAATATTAAACTCTAATGCACTTTTATTGTGAAATTAGGATTATAATGCATTATCTTGATTGTTAAAAATATATGGGGACTTGCTTTATGGCCCATTTTGATTTCTTTTTTTTTAAGATTTTATTTATTTATGTTTATACAGAGGGGAAAGGAGGGAGAAAGAGAGGGAGAGAAACATCAATGTGTGGTTGCCTCTCACATGGCACCCACGGGGGACCTGGTCTGCAACCCAGGCATGTGACTTGACTGAGAATCGAACTAGCAAACCCTTTGGTTCTCAGCCATGCTCAATTCACTGAGTTACACTCATTTTAATTTCTAAATTGATATGTGTTCTATATATTTCTTGATGGTATGTGTATTGTGCTTTTTTGGATCTAATGTTCCATGATTATTGAATTATGTTGATTGTTAGTTTTATTTAAAACTTCTGTAGTGCTCCTGGAGCTTTTCTACATATTCTACCATATTAAAGGGAATATTAGAAAATTGAACTGTGGTTATTGATATCTATTTGCTCTTTTAATTTTATCAATTTTCACTATTATTTGAAGATTTATTATTCAGTAGTACAGTTTTTAAATTATCATGTTATAATTGATTGATCCTTCTTAAAGAATTTCCCTTTTATCTCTAAACATGTTTTTATAAAAATATTTTATATGATATTAATATAGCCACATGCAGCTTTTAGTGCTTAGATGTTTTTCCCATAATTTTATTTTCAATTTGTCTGTATCATTTTGTTTTAACATATTTATTTTAAATGACACATAATTAATTCTGAATTTTCCATCCATCCTCATATTTTTTAGGGGTTAGTATTTACTTCATTTATACTTATAATTATTGATGTGTTTTAGTTAAAGTTCAGTGTTTATTTCCAATAAGATTCATTTGTTTTAATCTTGACTGTTTTCTAATTGATATGGGGTAAATTAAAAAATGTCTTTTAATATCTCATTTTATTTCATACTGTTTTTGTACTTGCTACTCTGTGTATATGTTTCAGTAGCCTAATGACTACATTGTATATCTTCACTTATTTCAGTCCACCTTCAAAAATGTTTTACTCTTAATAAAAATATAAGTAATTTCCATTATCTTACTGTTACAGGGTGCAGCCAAGAGGGGGGACCCCAAATAGGCATTTGAAATGTGGTCCAGAACTCAAGGTGTCCAGGAGATTTTTGGATGTCCTCACTCCCACTCTCTAGGTGTGGGTTGGGGGAAGGGACAAATGGAGTAGGGTCTTTGAGAGCTGTTTCACATAGCAACATCCTTGTAGCTAACCTCTGGTGTGGTCATTTAACATATCTATAGCCTTTGGCTGGTCACTTAGATATGTTAAATAGCTGTGGCCATGCTCAGAGCCAAGGGAATGGAAGTAACTATGCCACCAAGATGTAACTGGGGGGCGCCTGCGTGGGAGCTTGGAGAGGATTGGCTCCAGGACATGGGGTCGCACCTGCCCAGACTCATGATGGCAGCCCAGTAAAGCTGGAAGGATATGAGTTCTGGCATGTGAGGCCGAGTGTGGGAGGAGTCGGAAATGGGGCTGCAGAGGAAGATTGGCTCGGGGATTTAAACCCAGAGGTGGCAGCCATTGAGGGGGAGAACCATGTAGCTGTGGAAGTGCAAAGAGGATCGCAGCCATTGGAGAGAGAACCATGCAGCTTTAGCAGAGTGAAGATTCCCACAGCCCTGCAAGAGAGGATCACCATGCGGCTTTAGCAGAGAACCGCCACTTGGCTTTGACGGAGTGGCGACCCACTACCGCCCTTGAAGCCATTGTGCAGGGGGAGAAGAATGCAGTTTTGGCTGAGTGGGGACTCCCATGGCCCTGGGAGAGAGGACCATGTGCCTTTGCCAGAGTGGGGACCCCTGCAGCTTTAGAAGGGGGAACCACCACCTGGTTTTAGCAGAGATCCCGGCGACTTGGCTGAGGGTGCCGGGAACCCAGGGAGGTCTCCCAGTCGAGATGGAGTACTAACTGGGAATAACCAGAGGACTGCCTGAGCCATGGACTTCTATTTCCTTTCCTGAGATACGGTACTGTGGACTGGGCAAAGGGGGAAGCAAGGAAGGACTGTGTCTGTTTGTGGGTGTTTTAAGGGACTTTGGGATTTTGGTGAAGACATTAGGTCACTACTTTAAGTCTGCATAGCATTAAATAAACATTTCCTTTCCTTTTCATGAATCTCTGACATTGAGAGATGTCTTTTCTCTGTCGGCAGACATAACGGACCTGGGGGCTTTTCTTTTAATAATAGTATATCGTCCCAGGCCCCCCTTGTTTGTTCTGTAACATTACTTCTAATTTCTGGTATATTATGTTTATTCTGTGACAGGGTTGTGGGTGTTGGATAGTGCATATCCCAGGCAAACTTTGGCTGTGTCAACTATGTGAACTTTATATAAGTGTGTGAACTGGAAAAAGTTTTGGTTTCCTTTCATCGTGAGAGCTTTTGTGGGTGATCATAATGGAAACAATGAAGGACTAACCAATATGAAATTTGCATAAAAATAAAAATAAAATTAAAATTCAAGGCTATTTATGTAATAACATTCTGCCTTATCTTGATGTAATTATGAGATTTTAGTCTTTTGCTCTCTTTTAACCTACAGCTTGTATCTATTTGAGTCATCAAGTCAATGGAGTCAAGTTATATAATAAGTTTTCAAACAAGAGCTTCACTTATATTTAAAAGTCATTTTGCTATGGTTCCCTCTGCTTAGCTTTAAGAACAAAAAATCATGCATCAATATTTAAGTGCTGCAAAAATCAGAACATGCTTTTTCTCCTTTAACTGGTTCATAAAACTAAATTGCTGTCTATAGCACAGAAATTAAATGTGAACTCAATCTGTAAAAGCAAGAGGACTAATTTTCATTTTAGTGTTTCATATGGCCAAATTTCATATAAAAATCTTTATGTGACTATAGCTAAGGCATGTTTTATGGCACAACCAAATAGAAGACAAACTTCAAGAAAAATGTGACAATATATGTTGAGCGAGATAAAATGATCAAGTTGTGCAAACTCTTTTTAATAGTCTTAAGTACTTAATATGTACTAAGAAATCTAAAGTGTAAAAAGCAAAACAAGAGTCCAGACTTCAGAGATCTCACAAAATTTTGAGAAAGCACCAACATATAAAAATAATATAAAGGAATAGTATAATATGCCATAAGTAATTCTAAATTTGATAATTTCATCAAGGTAAACTACATTGTTCAACACTTGTTGTTTCTTCACTAAATAGCATATATCTATACCTATACAAACATACTTCCCTCTCATTCATTGAAACATTTATAGGCACTCCTTATTCTATATCAAGAAACTTAAATAGCAATAAATCAAAGACCAATGTATAATACTTCTTAAATATTTTCCAACACTTTAAACATAACTTTATATTCCTTATCTCTCTAAGATCGGGGATCACCTTAAGTTATCTGATTACTATAATATCTAGGCTAGCAATAGAACTGTTTACTGTTCATAGTAACAATGAGACTTGAGAGGTTGGTGGCAGATCTGGTTTTTTGTAACAGCATAGTGTAATTTTTGCTTAAAAATAAACTAAAGCCCTGGCTAGTGTAGTTCAGTGGATTGAGCAAAGTCTGGGAACCAAAGAGTCACCAGTTCAATTTCCAGTCAGGGTACATGCCTGGGTTGCAGGCCAGATCCCCAGTAAGGGGCATGTGAGATGCAACCACACATTGATATGTCTCTCCCTCTCTTTCTCCTTCCTTTCCCTTCTCTCTACAAATAAATAAATGAAGTCTTTTAAAAAAATTTTAAAAAATAACCTAGATAATACTGAAAATTTGAAGTTTATTTGAGCAAAAATTGATTTGAATCAGGCAGTATCAAACTGGAAGTAGTTAGGTATACTCTATCTGCAGGTGCTTAGGAAAAGGATTCTATAAAGAACAGTCCAAAGCAAAGCAAGGACATTATTGATTGGCTGTAGCTTAAAGCATGGCTGGCCGGTTGTTATTGGTTGTACTTAGGTTTCAATTTCATAATCTTGAGGCATTTATAGTTTAGATATTTGTTTGTCTGTGTATGCCAACATGATATTATACCCACCTCAGTCTAGTTGCCTCTTCATTTAATTAACATTTGTACTAAATTGTATCATTTTTCTCTTCATACTCAGGTTTTTTTAACATTGCTAGAAGGCTGCTGATGTTCATTTGCATTGGCAGGGTGTTATTACTGTTCACTCTGTAAACCAAAATTCTCCACACCAAAGTGTTTAGTCTCTCAATAAACTGACTCTCTCCTCAGTTGTACTAGAAAATTTTCTTTTATGTTGAATGTTGGGAAATTCCGGTAAAATGTTTCATTCTAATTTTTCAGAAAATTTCACAAGCAATATTTATTTCTTGACTCATTGTTCTCTATATAAAGACCAAAAAGTTGGTGGTGGGATAACTATTGAAGTTTAGCAGAATGTGCCACTTGAACACATGCCTACTATGATGAAAGAATTATTTTGATCTAAGTATATTTGAGAGGCTTCAAACACAAGAAAAGCCCTGAAAACAGAAGGTGCCCCTTTGTAAGGCAAATGTACACTAGTAAGGGAAATATCCATTTCTAAGTGTATTTGCCTCTTAGTACCAAAACGAAAGGGATGACTAAATGACAAAATTGTCTTACCAATGGAGAAGGTATTGACTTAAATCTTTGTAACAACTTCAACCTACTTTACTGTGCTTTTGTTACAGAACAGATCCATGGTGGGGGGCAATATACTATTACTGAATGGACCCCCCTTCTTCTAGGGTCCTTCTGTACTAGGTTCACCTTGGCTGCAACCAGGGAATTATAGCTCTCAATGCTAGAAACTGGTGAAAAGGAAAGGAAGTATTTATTCAAAAGTTACACAGACTTAAGAGCAATGACTTAATGTCTTCGTTAAAATTCCAAAGTCCCTTAAAACACCCACAAATGTTGGGAACTGCCTTGCCTGGTTTCAGAAACTGTAACCCCCCATGGCTAAGACTGAGTAAAGAGACTTTGGGACCATAAGCCACTAAGGAGACAAAGCTTATCTCCCTGGCTGGGGGGCCACCTTTGCCCTGTTTTACTTCACACTGCTTGTCCCAGGCAGATGGCTGGTTATCCAATGATGGGTAAGATTTCTCAAGGAAGGGACAACCTAAGATAGGCATGGTCACAAAGGGGCCCTCAGGGAAGCACTTGGAGGGCTATAGAAAAAGGGGATGATGGACCCTCACCTCTTGGCTTTGACATAGCCTGAGTACTCATTCTGTCTGCGAGGAACCTACTAATTTCTTGGCTGCCTTACTTCCCCTGCATGACTTAAGCCTGAAACAATGCCAGAGGATGGTGCAGCCTTGGGCAGGAATGGGCAGGTTCCCCAGGGCAATCATGCCTAAGAAAGAATGCATAAAATCCTGTGAAATCTGCTTTGCTAAGAATTCCCTCAATTTTCTGATAAGGGTCCAAGCATGAAGTGAGTTTGTTCCCCAAAGTTTTATAACCCTTTAGCAAACTGACCCTGACTCAGAATAAGCCCTCATAGTTCTTTGAATGTTAGCTATTGTTTGATCATTACTGCCTGACAGTGATGAATGAAGACTCTCCTTGAGGTAATGCTCCCAGAAAAGCAATAAAAGCTTTTCCAGGCAAGGGTCAAAACTCTGTCTTACTTAGAGAGTGGCCCTGCCATCCCTTTTGTCCACAGGACTTCTGTAGTCCATGTGAATTTGTTTGTCACAGCCACAACACACAGACCTCACTGGTTGGGGTCCACATCATACAAACACACACAGTCCTTCCTTCCCCCTTTGCCCAGTCAGGCCAATCAGGGGTATTGTGTCTCAGGAAAACATAGATGTCCATGGTTTGGCTAGGTTCTGGCTCTTCCCAGTAATCCCTGTTTGGCTGGCAGGCCTCCCATGGTTCCCAGCACCGTCATCTGTCTTGCTGGGATCTCCAGTTCTTAATCCAAACCTGTGTGGCACCTTCTTATGTCCCACCAGCAAAAGTCCTCTTACCCCTTTCCTCCCTGCATCATCTCTCCTGCATTCTTCCAAACTGCTAATAGAAAATCTGCATCACTACTACATCTTGTTTTCCAGCTTCCTAAGCTGCATGGCAAAGGAAGCCCCAAAGCCATGTAGTTCCAAACCTGGCCAAAGCTATGTGGTTCCGACCCTCATGGATGCTGCACTTGGGTTTAAATCCTGGGGTGAATCTTTCTCTGCATTCCCATTTCTGAATCCTCCCACAGTTGGCTATACCTGCCAGCATTCCCATATTTTTCCAGTTTTTCAGGGATGTCATAGTAAGTGTGGGTAGGCATGGCCCTGTGGCATGCAGTGAACCATCTCCAACCCCTAATGTAAGCTCTGCAAATAGGGGAAGTGGCTTCCCACTTACATCGTGGGTCAAAATCACTCCCAACTCCCTGGTCCAGGGAAGGCCATTGAACATATCAATGAAACCAGTAAAAAATTATAAATATGTTAAATATCAGTTCTTGCAGTTATTTGGAAAACTGTTGATATGCAAAATAACTCAATGGCCCTGATCCATGTGTCCCATCCCCCAGTTCAGACTTGTGGGGGTGAGGACATTCAATGTATTTTTAATATTCTCTGGACAACCAGAGTTCTGGACCCCATCACAAATCCCTCTTTGGGAGTGGGGGGCCAGCTGTACTGTCTTACACTTCTCCTGATAAACTCTAAGAAAGAGTCAGCCATTCTTCAACATTTTTCTTTTGTCTATAGCAGAAGCAGACATTTAAGGTGGTGGCTTTGAAACTGGAAAAGAACAGCATTCATGCTTCCTGTCACATACTTAACCCAATAAGCAGAGACAGGGGTTGAATCTTTATGGGCACTTCATTCAGATGGCCAGTGATCTCAGAAGATGGTGGGTTCATATCCTAACTGACTGTCTTACATTTTCTTTCCAAGCTAGTTTTTTTACAACAGAGAACAAAGTGCAGTGAAGAGTTTTGAAATTCAGGGAAAATTAAATTAAAACTGCAGTATTCTCGCCCTGGGCAGTTAGCTGTCTCCAGGTGGGCAGGTAGGGTCTGTCTCTCCCTGAAACACAACATCTGGGATGTCTCCTGCTGTGCCCAAGGCAGTGGTCTTTAGCTGTGTCAACAGAGGTCAGCTGTCTCTCAGGGGAGTGTTAAGTCTTATCTGAAGTTCCTGAAACAATAGCATTAACATATGCATTACCTACTAAGCTTATAACTTTTTACTTTAAACTAAAATTTTCCAACTCTTGAGTCTCCTATCAGCTTGAGCCATTCTCAAGAATTCTGTTTTCCTGCATATTTTCAATGTATGAATGTGTTTTATAGAATAATAAACTCCTACTTGTTTTTTGTTAACTTGTCTTTTATCACAGAGGAGTCTCAGCCAACAACTCAGAAGAATGGGGGGAAAATTATGTTTTTCTCTCCTGCATTATCATGTTTAAATTCCAATAAAACATCTGGTTTCTGAGAAATTTGTTATGATTTTTTGGTACTTGTAAATTATATAACTTGTTATTTTATTTTTACTGTAACTTCCTAGATATCAGAGTTAAATTCATGATTTAATTTAAAAATATATAAATTTACTTACTGCTTATATATTACTGTGTTAGATTCTGAGTTCCAATGTCAAAAAATATTTCATATTACATTTCATCATTATTTCCATAACCATTTTTTAACTGACATTATAGTGTATTGTTAGCTTATGCAAATCCTCTGATAAAGAATGTACATGTAAGTGAGGAATGTCCAAACCTGTAAGAACTTTTATGAGTTTATTTGAATTAAAATGATGACAATTGACTGAAAATGAAATCTCAATAGATTGAGAAAATACTCTGGAAAATGGCATTTATACCACTTATTCTATACATCATAATCAAAACGGAAGTTATAAGGGAGTTACATAAAATTAATTGGTGATAGATTAGGAAGGTAAGAGAAAGCAAAGCAGGAGAATCTCTAAGATTGTGTCAATGTAAGAAACATTCAAACTAGTAGATAATTTTTGTGAGTTTATTTGAGCCAATCTGATGATAACTACCAGGGAGCAATACCTCAAGAAGTTGAGAAAACACTCTGGGAAATGGCACTTTTACAACTTGTTTTATATATCACAATAAAAGTGGAACCAGAGGGCCACTGAGTCCAGGGTTCATGCTACTTGTCACCATTCAGCCAAAAAGCAGAGACAAGGATTATATTATAATTGTGGTTTCATTAATATCAGATGTTAGCAGCCTGAGAAGGTAGAGAGTTAAAATCCTAACATCCACCTTACCTTGAGCTTTCAGAAGCAACTTTATAGGAGAAATATAGAAATCTTGGAGGGGGAAATTCCTAGGGGAAGTGTAGATGTGCTATTCCTCTTGGGATGGGGAGCTGAAAGGGAAGTCTTCAGCTTCTTCCCAAGCTGGACCCTTTGTTCTGGTGCTGTCTCTCCTTTTGCATTAGAATTCCTCTTCTCTTCCCAGGGAGCCAGTGGTTTATGGCCAGAAAGGTTATGCATTTTCTGGTTAGGGAAGAAGATAAAGCCTAGTACTCAACTATCAGGCTTTGTTTAATTTACTTGCCTCAGTTTCCCCATTCCACTAGCCCAGACATTTCCCTAGCTCCTAGCTTCTTACTATCCTGTCTCAAAAGAAGGTATAAGTGTAAGAGGAAGCAGAGTGGGGGCCCCCTGAAAATAGAAGAATGTAGCCCCACAACCCATGATTGAGGAAAAAGAGAAGTGGATGATAACACCATTTAGGATACTTTGCATAAAAATGACAAAGTTGAAAGGTATATATGACTTTAAGAGCATATAGTGACTCCTGATATAGCCAGTGGAGGCTGATGCCTACCCCAGGTGACTCTCTGTCAGTAGGAACTCTTGTCCTGAATAAAGATGGCAGCTGAAAGGAGGTAAAATATACATGGGAATGGCAAAAATGGCAAACTCTAATACATCATAGGAGGGGCTGGATATAAGGTCATACAAGGAGTTCTGTGCTGAGCATTTAAATAAGGGTGGGCTAAAAGAGAGTAGGAGAGAGACCACCATGAAGGCAAGAGGTCTGGAGTGAGCGCAAGAGACTTGGGGTTCCACCATGAAGTCTGCTGTGTAAGAGGAAAGCCACAGAGTCTGGAATGAGAACATGCCACGAGGCCTGGAGTAAGAAAAACAAGGCCCACTGAGAAGTCGACCTAGAGATGACAGGGCAGATCTGATCGAACTATGAGGGGACCTGCCAAGCCAAGGACAGATTCAAGAGGGATGCTTGGAGCTGAACTGTGGCCAGGAATTCTGAGTTACAGACTTTTGCTTCTCTGAAGGACATAGAAAGAAGTCATTGTCTTGGGACTGTGCCTCCCTGGACCCTACCATGACCCACTGTAACATGGCATGTTTTCCTGGACCACTGCATGGAGGCTGGGAATAGTGCACCCCAGACCCAGGAAGAGAGCTGTTGCTAGAGGATGGCAACTCTGAAATTCACAAGGGCACATTCCTAAGAGGATGGGGATCTTTTTGCATGGCTGGCTTTAAAACAGATGAGGATACGGGGAACTTCTGGGCAGGGTTTTGGCTTGCAGACTTTTGGGGAGAAAGGGAGGTGTTGGTTCTAGAAGGAGAGGAGGTCTCTGAGCAGGAGTGCTCTCAGCTCCCTCAACCCCCAAAGTTGGAACCCTGTTAATAAAAACCTGTTTCTTTTAATACTAATTGTTGGGTCATGTGTCAAGGTACCACATGGCAGAGCCCCAGTTCACTCAGTTACATAGCGGTGTTAAGTGAAGTCCATTGGTGATAGATTTGAAAGGTGGGAGAAAGCAAAGTGGGGAAACCTCTGGTACTAGATAAAAAGTAAAATGATAGACACATACTTCTTTAACATAGGTGGGTACAGGATAGTTAACAGTGAATGATTAACACAATGATAATAACAATGAGGGGATCTGTGGTCTCTGCTCTGGTGTGTTTTCCAGACACAGAGGGGTCTGGAAAAAGGGAAGTCTTGACATTCCAAAAGCATGTTATCTTAGATTCAGAAAGACAATAACCAGGCTTAATTAAGGTAAAAATTGACTTTTGTAGAAAAGATTCAGCCTAGCACATGACCTGCCATATATACTGCTTTTAGTTAATAAATTTTAATTGTAGACCACCCTTTGTGATTACTTTAGGTCTCCAAGTTTGCAAGACATGAGTCTCCTCTGAGCTTGTCAGAATTAGCATGTAGCCTCTTTTCTTCCACAATTGAATAAAAAGTAAAAGAGATGGTTGTCCTGGCTGGCATAGCTCAGTGGATTGCGCGTGGGCTGCGAACCAAAGTGTTGCAAGTTTGATTCCCAGTCAGGCCATATACCTGGGTTGAAGGTCATGGCCCCCAGCAACTGCACATTGATGTTTCTCTCTCTCTCTCTTTTTCTCTCCCTTCCCTCTCTAAAAATAAAAATAAAATCTTTAGAAAAAAAAGAGATGGACACAAACCTCTTTTACATAAGTGGTTTAAGATGGTTAACAATAAACAATATAATAATAAAGAGAGGTTCTGTGGTCTCATCAGAATCTCAGTAGTGGTAGAAGTTTGTGCCCTGAAGATTCTGGAAAAAAGATTCCAAAAGTATGTTACTTAGACTCAAAAATATAACAGGCTCAGTTAAGGAAAAGATTAGCCTTTGCCAAGAAAGATACTAGCCTAGGACATGACTTTGCTATGACTCAGTTTTAGCAAGAAAGTTTTCATTTCAGACCATCTTATATGGTTACTTTTGATCTTTGAGTTTGTAAGATCACTATTCAGGCATTCCTGAGCTTGTCAGATTTAGTATGTGGCCCTTTTTCTGTACATAAGAGTATTAAATAAATGTATAAATATCTTATAAAGATATCAATTATTTGCAATTTTAATGTTTGATATGGCAAGGTACACATACTATAAGATTCTGATCCTTGGGTTGTGAACACACAGTACAGTATACAGATAATGTGCTGTGAAATTGTGCACCTGAAACTTGTATATTTTTTTAACCAGTGTAACTCCAATAAATTCAATAAAAAGGAACAAAAAAGAATTTGAACTTTTCACAGGGACTGTGCATTTTCTATCACAACATACTTTAGAGGTTTTAGGAAACTAGAGTTTTGGGAGAGATAGTTTGTTGAAATAAAAGGTCAGTGCCACTTAGTTACTACTATTTTGAGGATGAATATAAAACAAAAGAGAGTCAAGCAGCAGAATGTCTCTTGGGCAAGGGCTTGGCTTAGTTGTTGTATTTCATAAATCAAAAATAAGATTTCACTAATTAATGCAAAAGTAAATCTTATTTAATGTCTGTGTTATTTTTTCTTCTGGAGTGGAAAAGCATAATATTTTCTAATATCACTTAGAAAAAAATTAAAACATAACTTTAAAATATGTTTTCTGCAAGCTCTTGCAAAAATTATTAAGAAGCAAAGTTAGTAATTCACAGTAATAGTGTGAGTGTGAATACAAATCTAAGTTGCAGGGCCAAGTGGTATTTAAGCTACTCCTGCTGGAAAATAAAATGCCATCTAATCAGCTCTGGCTAATCATTCCACTTGGGAAAATTTAAATAAAATTTCCCTTCATTGATTTTCCAAAGTTTCCTATAGGGATAATGTCCTGAGGTACTTTATCACTTAGAGTTATTGTTCTCAGTTTATATCAAGTCCATTTCTTCCTAGTCATATTATCACGCAGGTATTATTTAAGAGCTTTGCACTACTTTCTCACAGGACATTTGGTTTTTAACAAGAACCAAATAATGGTATGCTAGCAGAATGACTTTCAGTAATGTTCTACGCCCTAGAGAAAATTTTAAAGGTCTGCCACATCCTAAATTCTTAGTGTAACTGTGCAGAATGTGGCTTGGGCACTTGTCACCCTTATATATGACCCAGCGATTTTTGATGAAGGAAACAGGTTTTTATTAACAAGGTTCCAATTTTGGGAGGACTGAGAGCACTCCTGCTCTGAGCCCTTCTTTCCCATGAGAGCCAGAACTTCTCTTGTTACCTAAAACTGCAAGCCAAAACCATGCCCAGAAGTTGCCATTTTCTTATCTGTACTTAAACTGGTAACACAAACAGACCCCATCTCCTGTAGATTGTACACTCATGTGTTTCAGAGTCTCCATCTCCATAGATTTCAGAGTCTCTATCTTCTTACAGCAGCTCTGTCCTTCAGGATCTTGGGTGTGCTGCTCTCAGTGTCCATGTAGCAGTCCAGGACCCATGTGCCATGCTGCACTCGACCATAGTGTCCCAGATACTGTTGCCAAGAGAGTCACATGTCCCAGTGTGGGACCCTGCCTTCAGGAGCAGGCTTCCAAACACGTGGGGCCTAAGCCCCTGGTGGGTCCGGCACCTACCTGGTTCCACGACTACTCACGTCTACATGGGGAACAGGGCCAAATACCCAGGGTGTCCAAATGCCAAAAGCCCAGAGACAGAGAGCTTGCACCAAGCTCTGAAAACCCCATATCAAGAGAAGGAGCTTCCCTATGCCTTTGCTTAAAAAAGTGCCCTCCCAAAGCCCCACATGCACAGGAAGACAGTAGGAGTATCCAGCTTTCCAAACAGTGACAATGTTTGTCCTTCCCCCTTTTTCTGGGCACAGGCGGAAGTCTCCAGTCACCTTGGGTGGGGCATGAAGCCCTCACAATTAAGGCAAGTGCCATATGAGTTTTCCACCTAGACTATGTCAAGTGGCTTTACTTCCAGCTGGTGCACACTGGCATAGCCACATTATTTTTGTTTACAGTTTTCCCCAGGCAGCATCCTCCTTTTGTAGCCCATCCCTTTGGGAAGGGATGGGCTGCTTGGTTGCTGTTTTAATCTGTCACCTTGGGGTCCCTTGCCTTTCAGCAAACTCTACTCCTAACTACTCCATTACTTTGCCATATAAAGAACTGCCTATTATTGATTCTGTCAGTTGTGACCACAAATCTAGTAATATAGAGGCATCATCTACCCATTGGCCATGCAATCAGGCATATTGTAATTAGAGAATTTCAGGCATTACACTCATACTTCTAGAAATAAATTGTGAATAGCTGCATTGTAGTGAACATTTTGTAGCATTCTAGGTATCCAATTAAGTATCTACATAGCAGTTGCTAGATAGTCATGAAAACTAATATTGTAGAAAAAGTTCAATGACATGGGGAACTAAACAAGTTATATTATTGAATAAAATAAGGTAAAATATACATAAATTATGTTTTTTTTCAAATTTATAAAAGTAACAAGATCAGAATTTCATGTGGGGTGAGGGGTGCCCAGAAACCCTTTATTCTTTCTCTCTCTCTCTCTCTCTCTCTCTCTCTCTCTCTCTCTCTCTCTCTCTCTATATATATATATATATATATATATATATATGTATGTATGTATATATATATATATGTATATATATATATACACACACACACACACGTATATATCTTATTTAAACATTGTTTCTCAGTGGAAAAAATGTACTCTTTTAATTATCACTTTTAAAGTGTATTATAATTTAGAGACAATATTTGAACCCAGCTAGTCAAGAGAGTCCATACCCATCCATGTGTGCAGTCAGTCTATGGGAACTGACAACAGGCTTTGCAATGGAGAAAGATTGGCTGATTTCTTATGAATGGCCTGCTCAGAAGAATGGGAAGCTAATGTGTAAAAGCCCACACTTCTCAATTATTTATAAACAAGGGGTTTTATAGAGCAAAAATCATGAGAAATCATGGATAAGGGGTTCTGGGTCATGTGTTGTGTTAATTGGATAGTTCTTATGCAAGCTTCTGCAATCTGATTTATGCAGATCTTAATGGCATCCTGTCTGAGTCTATATTACAATGGCCAAATGGCCTGGAATAGAAAGAGTGAGATTGAGATTGTGAATCAGTGATATTATTGTAAAAGTAGAAAGAAAAGAACAGAGGTATACATTTCATACTTAACAGGGTACATTCTTCTGTTATTTAAAGCACAGTAAACTTTCTAAAACTTGCTTTACAAGTAGGCCTACAGGTCCCAGAACTTGTCTATATTGCTGTGCTCTTGTAACTCTTAGGAAAGCTAATTTAAATAAAGCTAAATTCTAATATATCTAGTCTTTTATGATTTGCTGTTAGTTTCCTTTTTCTTTCTTTCTTTCTTTTTTTTTTGATTAAAGCCTTATTCCTTTCCCAATCAAAAATGAGATTCAGCCCTGACTTATGTGGCTCAATGGATTGAGTGCTAGCCTGTGAACCAAAGGGCTGCTTGTTCATTTCGCACTTAGGGCACATGCCTGGGTTATAGGCCAGGTCTCTGAGATGAATACTGAGCCAACAGTATCTATCACTGCTGCAGATGCTCATTGAAACATGAGAAAAATATACACAGGGACAACCGAGTTCTGTGAGGAAATAGGTATGAAACAGCCACTCTCTTTAGTGGAGAGAGTTCCTAGTCCTTGCCTGAGTAGGCTTTTATTAAGAATACAGACACAGTTTGTGGATTATGGTCTGTCAGGGAAGATCAAAAGGAATAGGTAGCTTTCAAAGGTGCTGGTAGATCTCCTGCTGGGATTCTGGGGTGAGAGTTTGTGTTTTATCACTTAAAAAGACTACAGGACCTAAAAGGCTACTTTCATTTCCTCCCCATGCCTTCATATTCTAATTCAATAGCATCCTCCAGCAAGCAGATCTCACAGGATATTGCATATTCTGTGTCCCAGGCCTGATTACCCCAGGGGTCTGCTGACTTTGGTCTGGACTGCACTGCCCCTGTTATTTCCACAGGCCTGAGTTGGGCAGAGGAGACAAAGGCAGCCAGGAGACTTGGATTTCTCACAACTAAGAACAAGGACTCAGGCTTTGACAAAGCTGAGGGGGCAGGGATCAATGTCTATCACCCCTTCATTTCCACAGCCCCCCAAGTCCTTCCCTGAGGCCTCCATGTGATCATGCCTGTCTTAGATGATTCCCCTTTGGGAAATCTTACCCATCATTGGCTAACTGATCAAGCATTGGAGGCCAGGCACAGAACAGGCAGCGTTCATGCCAGGGAAATAAGTTTGTCTCCTTAGTGTCTCCTGGTTCAGAGGTTTCTCACTCAGCCTAAATTGTGGGGGGTTACAGCTTCCTGAGACCAGGCAGGGTGGACTCCAACAGGTCTCCATTAGAGGGAGCATGAGAACCATCCACACCTTGATGTTTCTCTCCCTTTCTCCCTCCCTTCCCCTCTTTCTAAAAATAAATGAAATATTTTTTTAAATGAGATTAATGGATATCATCTACAGTAGTGAAATTCTTGGCAATGACATTGACTAATTAAAAAAAAAAAGCATTACACCTGGTATTGACTGACAGTCTCTACCACAGAGTTTTGTATCAGTACACTATGTTCTGATTGGTGAATATCAATTGGGCCTCTGATAATTTAGCAAAAAAAATTAAAAGCACACTGTTGTTTCAGAATTGTTGGCAAAGTGATATACAGAATAAAGGGCTACTGATTCATATAGAATCATGTCATCTGCAAAAAGTGACACATTTAATTCTTTATTCCCAATGTGGATGCCTTGCCTGATTGCTCTGGCTAGGACTTTCCATCTATATTGTATTACAAAGATGAAAGTGGGTATCCTTGTCTTGTGTCTTATTTTAGAAGAAAAATTTTGTTTTTCACCACTGAGTATATTACCTGAGAGTGTGTAATATATGGCCTTACAACATTGAGGTACTTTCAGAAGTTCTGCATTCTTGAAATGGAAATGTTTGTGAGGGGTAAAAATGGATCAGCCATAAAAAATTAAGTCCTCCCTTCATTTCATAAAGTAGCACAGAATTGCTAATCTGAGGTAAACAGAAGAATTGGCCCAGTCCAAAGACAAAACTGAGAATGATTTTCTCATCTATTTAGTCTAATTTTAACCTTAGAGTTTACTTTTTCCTTTTTACATAAATTTGTAGTATTAAGAAAACATATTCCTTTAATAACCTCATTTCATGTAATATCAGCTCTGTTATTCCTGACCTAAGCACAATTCTTCAGGTTGAGCTCTCAGAGAATATTGTGCCATAGTCTATATCTACTTGCACCTTCTTCCCCAGAATCCGTACATGATATTTATAATGTGTAGTGGGGGAGGGTGCCCAACACTCCAGAGCAGGAGAAGTTCATTTATTCAACAAATGTGTGGCCTACTATCAGAAGTCAGGCAACACAGCAGTGTATGGGAACAGAATGATAAGAAAGAGACCTTTAGGGAGCACATGGTTTGGTAGAAAGACAACAAATATGCAATGTTAATACAATTTATCACTGCTGTATAACTTTTTAAAAAATGGTTGCAACAGGGTCTATAAATTAGAGCAGCTCTAATTCTGTTGGGAGCTGCTTTTTGCAAAATAAATTAAAAAAAATGTTATCATGGCCCAAGAGAATTTCTTCCAAACAGAGAAAGTAATACAATGAGTCATGGATTCAAAAATTCTAGAAATGAGCTCTTGAAAATTCTAATTCATTGTAATGGGGAAGGAATGCCTTAGAAATTACTGGACATTATTATTTTAAGAAATATACCTGGTTATTTTAATTTTCTAGTGGTTTGAGAGCTACTCTTTCAAAAGATCTATAATTGTTAGCTCTGTACATCAATTTTCTATTTCTTGTTTGCTAATAATTCCTCTTCCCGTTTTTCTATTACCTAAACTTATTATATAATTGTGAGAGAAATATCACCCCAAGACAACAATGGTTATGAAATTATTTATTAAGGAAGCACAATATGCAACTTAGAGCTAAGGGGTTCTTGTGTAGCAGAAGATGTACTTATTTGGGTACACACACACACACACACACATACAGAGAGATATTGCACTATTACAGTGAAATCAACTACTGCTAAACTGGAGAGATATGGCTACAAGAAAAGGTTAAAGAAAGATGATATTTGATGTAGCCCCATTTGTTTATTTTTTCCTTTATGTCTCTTGCCCTATGTGATGTATCAGTGAAAATATTGCTGTGTGGGATATCTGAAATTTTCCTGCCTATGTTCTCCTCTAAGAATTTTATAGTGTCACAACTTCTATTCTAGTCTTTAAGACATCTTGAGTTTATTTTGGTATATGGTATAAGTTGGTGGTCTAGTTTCATTGTCCAGATCTTCCAACTCCATTTGTTGAAGAGGCAATTTGTACTCTATTTTATGTTTCTACCCCCTTTGTCAAATATTAATTGACTATATTGACATGGGTTTATTTCTGGGTTCTCTATTCTGTTTCATCGGTCTATGTGTCTGTTTGTGTGCTAGTGCCAGACTGTTTTAATTACAGTGGCCTTGTAATACAGCTTGATATCAGGTATTGTGATCTCTCTTCAAACTATAAAGCTTCTGTATGGCTAAAGAAAACATCAACTAAATGGAAAGGGAATCAACTGTTTGGGAAAACATATTTGCCAATGATAGTTCAGACAAGGGTTTGATCTACAAAATACATAAAGAACTTACACATCTCAACACCAGGAAGACAGACAATCCAATTTAAAAATGGGCAAAAGACCTTAACAGACACTTCTCCAAGGAGGACATACAGAGGGCTCATTGACACATGAAAAATGCTCACCATCACTAGCCATCAGAGAGATGCAAATTAAAACCGCAATGAGATACCACCTCACACCAATGAGAAATACCATCATAAACAGCTCAACAAACAACAAGTGCTGGAGAGAGTGTGGAGAAATGGGAACTCTAGTGCACAGTTGTTGAGAATGCAGACTTGTGCAACAGCTGTGGAAAACAGTATGGAATTTTCTAAAAAAACTAAATATGGAATTGCCTTTTGATACAGTGATTCCACTGCTGGAATTATACCCTAAAAAAACCAAATCACCAATTTAAAAGAACCTGTGCACTCCAATGTTTATAGCAGCATTATATACAATAGGCAAGTGCTGGAAATAGTCTAATTGTCCACCAGTAAATGAGTGGATCAAAAAACTGTGCTACATTTACACAATAAAATACTACACAGCAGAAAGAAAGAAGGAACCCCTACCCTTCCTGACAGCATGGCTGGAATTGGAGAGCATTAAGCTAAGTGATATAAGTCAGGTGGTGAAAGACAAATACCATATGATCTCACCTACAAGTGGAACCTAATCAACAAAACAATCAAATGGGAAAAATAGAACCAAAGACATGGAGATAAAGAACAAACTAACAGTGATGGGGTGAGGGGAGGGGGACAATGAAGGAAAGAAGGGGATAGGCAAGCCAAGGAACAAAAATAGAGGACATGTGGGTACAAACAATAGGGGCTATTGACTGTGTGAGTGGGTGAGAAAATGGGTCAGGGGAAAACAATGAGGGAAAATGCAGGGCAAGTGTAACTGAACAACAATTAAAAATAAACATTTGAATTATTCTTACCCTTGGGTAATATGAGCAATCATACCTGGATATTCAAGTATTGAATTTTGTCCATTTATTTAATAGCCAAGAAATAAATTCTAAAATGTTGATCCTCTCTGGAATCTGTGGTTAACAATTATGCTCATCAAGGTAGTATCTTCAGTTTTAAAACAATTTTTGTATATGTTCAACCATGGCCAACCGTGGTCTTACTCTTAGATGTTGCATCTTTGTACATGTCACTAGAGTATAGTGGAGTAAGAAAAAAATAAAAATGCTAAGTAGCCAATTCTATCAAAAGAAGAACAATATTCATAATAATCTTAATAGTTAATATTATTTTAGCTATATATATTGATGGCTAACTATGCACAGACATTGTTGTAAGTATTTACCTTTAATATCTCAAGTCTCACCACAATCTGTTATTTTTCTTATTGTATAGATTATGAAGGTAAAGGTGTGAGAGGCTTAAAAAAAGTAATACAGATATTCAAAAATAGTAAATAGTTCCAGTAACTAAGAATATTTTATTCATTATCATAATGTTTATTCTACTTGACTAGATATACTTTATTAGAAGATTTTATTTAAATAAATCTTCTAAACAAAAAAATAAAAGAGTACATTTGTTTTTCTCTTGAATTTACCTCTATACTTGATTAATTTATACTCAGTGTGTATTATGAAATGATTTCAACAACACAAATATATTTTACAACTTTAAAATAGACCCTTCAATTGAAAATGTAGATTGTTCAAGCAGAGTTGAAAGTTGTGAATTGTACAGCGGATGAAATAAAGTAAAAACTTAACTTACTATATTTCATCAATGTTTGGAGACTTCCATGAGGAACAAGGCACTCAGCCATTTATATTGAAAGTACTTGCTGGAATGAGAGTAAAAGGGAGAAAACTGTACTTGAACAATGATTAAAATAAAATCTAAAAAAAAGAAAGTAATTAATGTCAGACTATGTAATCTTATTTAATATTTTTACTCCGAATGATTCTGTTAATTAGGAAAATTCCCTCTGTTCCTTAGAATTACGAAAGCAATTTACTTGTATCCTGTATATGTTGACCCAGCACATAAATAATTTTATATTTTGGAAAACATGCACATTTTACAATTGACTCTTCTTAATGAATTTGCAACAAATGGCCTCCAGAAAGCTGGCTTCTTTCTCTAAGTTTCAGTCACTAACATAAGAACCACTCTTTATTAAATAAGAAATAAACCTTTTTTCATTTTTTTTCCTGTAAATATTATAAAATGTAATTTTTCCTATAATTTATTTTCTGTGTCCAGGCCAACAAGTTTCCATATTTTCACAATAAAAAAATAAGAACAGATTCAGATATCTACATTTCTTATCCTAAAATAAATTAGGATACTCTACTTTTAAGATCTTATTGCTTTGTATTGTAAATTTAAAATATATATCATGGAGCTTACACTCTCTGGTTGGTGTCTGATTTCTGTAGGGTCCCTGCTTACACAATGACAACCACACCATAGCTTGGGTCCCCACTGCATCACAACCTCTAGAGAAACATGGGTCCTCAGAGCCTTTCAAGTACCTGAGTTCAGGCTGCAGGCAGCCTCAAGGAAGCAAAAGCTAATCTCTGGGATGGATGGAACTCTTCCCAAGCAACTTAGCTAATTGGCAGCAGCTGGACAGTGTTCATCGTTAATATCTGTCAGTTAATGATCACATGCTTTCACTCCTGTGGTAGAGACTTGGCTCTGAAATCTATATGGAATAAACACATGGATTCCAGTCTTTTAATGATTTCAAAAGAATCAGAAGTGCCTGCTCTTGATCCTAGGAAGCCTCTAGGTAAGATGTCCCTGCCTGTGGGGATGTACCACTGGACATTCAGCCATGATGATACCCTGGAGGACCCTGAACCCATGACTCCTCCTCCATCCTCTATCAGACAATTGGACATGAAAATCATCCCCTGGAAGTGAGTGATTCCAGACCACAAGTGTCAGCACTTCACCAATGTGGATCAAGGAGAGGCAGGTATCTCTTCCTCTGCCTTGACCCTATCATCAGCCATTGACAGTATGGACAAGGTCCCAGTGGTGAAGGCTAAAGCCACTGGTGTCATCATGAATTATCTGATCACAAAACAGACCCAGGAGAACATTCAGCATTCTGAGTAACAGGCAGAACTAAGAGATGCTGGCTACATTCCCAAAAGGGCCTTACCACTGAGGAAACCAAGTACCTTCAAATGGTAGAAGCATTCTGCAAACTAAAATTATAGAGGGGAGAAATAAGAAGAGAAGAGAAGTAGCCAGCTTCAACCCAATTCACCCCCAGAAGAAAGCTCCCCCTCCACTCTTCCTCTAAGTAGAAGCCTAGGAGCTGGTTCCGTTCTGCCTCTTCCACAGCCTTACCCAGCCCAAATCTTAGCACCATGGATTCTGGAAGCAGGGTTAAAGACAGAAACTTGGGATATAAATGGAGCCATTTTGGACCAAGGTCCCTCCAGAAGTCTGGTTTGGGAGGTTTTGCCACCCAACCCTACAAAGAAGCCCAGAAGCCTTGTCCAATGGAGCTGATATGCATGAAGGCCACCTGAATGTTGGAAGAGCCAGCAACCTTCAAGCTGCCCAAGATGGACATCCCAGTGATAGAACAGAAAAACAACTTCCACACATGCATAATCTCAAACCTTGTGACTTGAATGTGCTCACACCTATTGGCTTCTAGAACTTTTCTTCCAATGATTCTGGCTAGAGGGTATTTGCACCCACTTCCCTATTATTCTGGCTCTGAAATAGAAAAGGTTACAAGTTTTGAAGTTGTTTTTTTGTCTTCTTAAACTGAGGCTAGAACTGGAGACATTATTGTTTCTTCAGAAACAGTACAGAGCCTGTCTTTGTGTGGAAAAAGCCATTGTGTATTATTTTAATTTAACGTTAGACTGAATACTCTCAGCAGTGATGTATGGGGACTTTTTCACCTATTTTTATATCATTTAGCTTTGACAAGAACTTTGACATTGTTACATGGTAGGTAATGTGTGTGTTGTTCCTTTTATAGCAGTCAGCATGAACATGGACAAGTCATTGCAGAGAAGTACTCACTGATTAGTGTCTGTCCCTCTTGACTGCTGGTGCTGTGTGCTCCAGTCTTGTCAGTGAGAGAACCTATGATTTGTTTGAGATCTATACATGAAGAAAAGCCAGACGGGGTATTCCTCCTCCTGCGTGGAGACTGGAGCCCTCGCTGTGGTGCAGTTAGTTCTTATTGTGACACCTCCTCTGTGGCAGTACTGCTGAGAGGTGCTTAGCTTTCATATCCTGTGCTGCACTTTAAAGTGACATTAAGTTAACTACAATTTGGTGGAAAATTTTCTAAGGGAGAAAATTCAGCCTCCTTCTTTGGTGTAACTGGATGTTAAAATTTTTTAAAATGAAGATGGTGGTAACTATATGTAGATTATAGTCTGGATGTTCATGTAAAACAAGTGTCGCCAGAGCCTGAAACTTTTTCTAAGAGGTGGGAGAATGAAAAAATTTTCTATATGCAATACTTTCTCCCCAGGTGAGCCTCATACCTGTATAAACACAGAGCTTACTGAGGAAAAGAACCAGAGGAAGCACCTGTTCATTTCTCCTTGCTGTGGATGTGTTTGGTCACTGTCTTGAACACTGTCTCACATCTCTGTTATTCTTGCTTTGGAAGAATCATGTCTATGTGGCCAGCTTGGCTGACCTTTCCATAGAGAGGCCCCAGAATGTCAAATGATGAGAAAAATCTACTGCTTTCTCAAAAAGTACATATCATATATATAGAACACAATGTTTTTTTTAAAATTATTGATTTATTTAAGAAAGAGAGAGAGAGGAAAGAGAGAGGGAAGGAGAAAGAAAGATAGAAAGAGAGACATGTCTTTGTTGTTCCACTTATTTGTCCATTCATTGGTTGTTTCTTTTATGTGTCCTGACTTGGGAGCGAACCTGCAACCTTGGTGTATCAGAACAATGCTCTAACAAACTGAGCCAGCTAGCCAGGTCTATTTTTTTCTCTTTTTATGTAAGCTTCCATATTTTTAACTGATTTTTGAGAGAGAGAGAGAGAGAGAGAGAGAGAGAGAGAGAGAGAGAGAGAGAGAGTTGGTAAGAGAAAGAGACACTGATTTGTTGTTCCATTTGTTTATACATTCATTGATTGATTCCTGTACATGCCCTGGCTGGGAATTCAACTCACAACCTTAAAATTTTTGGATAATTACAGTACAATACTGTGGCATGTCTAACATATGAGATACACACATATAGTTTTCATTTGAAATATCATATTTATTTTTGCATAATAAAAGAGATACTAACTTCAAATTTATAGAATTGTAACAATTTAACTTCCCTACAAATCTCCTATTAAGATCATGTTTTAAGAATATAAATTATTGTTCTTTCTTGTTTTAGTCAAAAATTTGTAGCTCAGATGATCTTTATTTGAGCTAAATTATTTGGTGTTATTAATTGAACAAACATTCATTTTGTAAATATTTATTGAAACCAGATATAAGGCTCAGTACTTGAGTTAAAACTTGAACAATATAGGCTGTTTCAGCCTCATGGAATTAAGAATTACGCAGGTTAAACAAAAACTAAGTTGGCCGTCACTATGCAGTTAAAACAAAATGCAATGTTCTATAGAAACTAATAGAAAAAGTAACAGCTGTCCTTAGAGCAGTCTTCTGGCTCTCTTTCCTTTAGTTGAAATATGTTTTTGCCTAGTAGTAAAAAATATGTAAAATATTGTAAAATATTTCCACAAAACTTGTTAAAGGTACAACTAAATTTATCACCTCAATTTTTTACTCTAATTAAAAAATTTTTGCATGCTTTAAATTATATACAAAACAACCACAAATTATTCGTCTTGAGAGACCTTGTATATCTTGTTAAACACATCAGTCTAGTGCCCAGACCAGTGGTTGATAAACAATTTCCCTCTAAATCTTCAGTGATAACACTTCTGAAATATTCAGAAATACTTCTTAATAATTTCTACCCAAAATTTTATACTAAATTTTAGTAATTTACAAATATAAAAACATTTATTGGATAAATATCAACCATAAAAACACACAATATGCAAATATGTGTAAATATGTCTATGTGAAGCTAGTAGTAGCTTTATGTTTTGTGATAACTAAATGGTTTAAGCAAATAATAGTAACATGACCACTTTATCATCTAAGATCTATATAAAAAAATAATCCTATAGTATTATAAATAGATCATTCATAGAGAGGTAGCACTGTTTATACCAGTATCTTCTAAGCATAAAATGTCTAATAATTTGAGATTTATAAATTATAACAAATATCACAATAAATATTTATGTAAATATATTAAAGCATTAATAAATAAATACATTAAATTGTTTACATAAGAATTCAGTTAACTTACCACTAAATTTATGTGAAAAGAAAATATTTTATACAAAATTAAAAATAAAAAAAGTTGAAGAAAATATAAAATCAGAATACAGTGGATAAAATACAGGATCAGAAATACTAAGATGATATCTGTACAGCAGACACAGAAAAGCAATTAGCTTATTAAAAGCAAAGTCTGAGGACTATGAGGCCAAAATTACTGCATACCTTCCCAAAACATGCAGATATATGCAAAACAACATGATTTCAAAAATGAATCCTTTATAGCTGTCATTAGAAAAAAAGGAAAATAATTGTTCAAATGTGAAAAAAATTAACACATGACATTATCTTTATCAATTTTTGTGATAAAAATGTAATATGTTTGTGATATTTTTCTATTTTAATTTATTTTTTAAAATTTTATTTAATGATGTTAGTGGGAGAGAGAAGAGAGACAGAAAGAGAGGAAAAGGGAGAGAAATAGAGAAGCATCAATTTGTTGTTCCACTTATTCATGCATTCACTGGGTGATTCTTGTATGTGCCCTGGACAAGGGATGAAACCCACAACCTTGGCTATTGGGATAATGCTCTAACCAACTGAGCTCTCTGGTCAGAGCTTAACCCATTTGTTTTATAATACTTGCCATATCTCTTTAACAACAAAGAATGAATGACAACAAATTATAGAATTTTATCTTGATACTTGCTTTTATAGTAAATAACAATTACATAATTATGCAATGTATTTTAGGATCTCCAATTCAAAGAACAAAAGGCTAAATTATTCTTAAAATCTTGATATTTATTTTGATTGGACCACTTTGATTGTAAATAACACACACAAAAAAAAACCCTCAAATTGTATTCAAGAAAGAAGGAATCTCCTGACTAATGTAATTTGGGAGTTCTGGAGTGGAATTTTATTTATGAATGTTTTGAGCCAAGGACTCATCTTGCATTTTCAGTTCTCCCTGATTATTCATCCATTAACTGCAATCTCATCTTTCACTGGTTCATTTCTATAATTAGGCTTCCTTAATAGTATGGGAAAGATGGCTACCACCACAAGTGAAAATCCCAGTGGAGGCAGGAATTGTTTTAATCCACAATTTATCCAGAAAGTTCTGTTACATACTTGTGGAGTGATTTTTATTGTCATGGGTGGGAATGAAGGGCAATGAATGATTTAACGTGGAAGACACACACACAGAGATCAGAAGGGGAAATAGACTGCAATTATTATTTCTTCCTGAACTAATTGGAGAGGAACCTCTCCAAAAACCAAATGCACTGTCCCAAATGGAAATACGTAATACATTACATAATAATAATGTAAATATTACATGAGTGGCAATATATGAAAGATCAAGGAAAACGACGATGAACTGTACTCAAGGATACTTCTAATTTTGCATGAACTGAAATTAAATGATATGATACTAAATTGAATAGGAAATAGAAGCTTAATGTGTAAAAATAAAAAAAAATATTGGACCAGTTGTAATCTATATAAAATAATCAAATTTATATTCTATTGATTCAGACTAATATATCTGAATATAAAATCCCACCAGATGGTTTCAACGACATATTGGATGAAGAATAAGATAAGAGTAGTGAATTCTAAAACAGGATAATAGAAAATATGTAAGCAGGAAGAAATATAGTATAACCGAAAATGGGAAACACTAAAAAATTCTGGCCTGTTCATAGCTGGATTCCCAGAGAGAGAGAAAGGACACAATGGAGCACAAGTAACATTGGTCAAAATAACAGATGAAAATTATCACTGCTATTTAAACACATCAGGACACTAATTTAAAAGCTCTTAATCAGAAGATGAGATAAATGTAAAGAAAATCTTACAAGCATATTATGGGGAACTCGCTGAAAACAAAACAAAAATATGATTATTCATATGTTAATACATTAAATGTTTGATCATATTACAGGTGGATTAAATTAAGTAGATTACATGTGAAACAACAGATAGGTAGAGTTTAGGAGATTGGCTGCCTTCCAGAAAAGCCTATATGTAATACTTTAGGCCTGACCATAGGCAATTACAAAGATTTTATCATCATAGAATTGTTATGCATATGAATATCCAGTTGTTCCAGGATCATTTTTTGAAAAGGCTATTTTTCCTCATGAAATGTCTTGGTGCCTCTGCTCAAAGTCAATTGACCAAAACTGTAAGAATTAACTTTTGGAGACTCAAGTCTATTGAGCTGCATATCTATGTTTATGTTGGTACCACACTGTTTCGATTGCCTTACCTTTGCTGTAAGTTTTGAAATCAAGAAGTGTAAAATTTCCAAATTTGATCTTCTTTCATAGGATTCTTTTGCTATTATGGGTCCTGCATTTTGATACAAATTTTTGCACCAACTTTTCACTTTCTGAAGAAAAAAAAAACTTCAGCTGGAATTTAGGTAGAGATTATGTTGAATATGTCATTCATTATTACACTGTGAAATCTGATTCATTACTTTTACTTTTGGTTCATCTTTTTTTCATGATTGTTCAGTTATAGTTGTCCTCATTTTCCCCCATTCCTCTCCTTTACCCTTCCCTCCCCTCCCCCATCTTTCACATTCATCATTCCCCCACCCAGTTGTCTTTGTTCATGTGTCTTTATATATGTTTTTTGACAATTCCTCTTCTTTCCCCCATTGCCCCCCTCCCCACCCTAAGGTCACCCTCATTTTATTCTTTATTTCCATGTCTCTGTTTCTATTTTTGTCACATGTTTGTTATGTTGATTAGGTTCCACTTATAGGTGAGATTGCATAGTATTTGTCTTTCACTGTCTGGCTTACTTCACTAAGCATAATATGCTTCAGTTACATCCATGCTGTCATGAGGCATAGGAGCTCCTTCTTTCTGCTGTGTAGTATTCCACTGTGTAAATGTACCACAGTTTTTTGATCCATTCATTTACTGGTGGGCACTTAGGCTATTTCCAGCACTTGAATATTATAAATACCACTGCTATGAACATTGGGGAGCATAGGTTCTTCTGAATTGGTTTTCCAGTATTCTTAGGCTATAATCCCAGTAGTGGAATTGCAGAGTTGAAAGGCATTTCCACTTTTAGCTTTTTTGAGGAAATCCCACAGTTTTCCACAGGTATTACACCAGTCTTCATTCCCACCAACAGTGCACTAGAGTTCCCATTTCTCCATATTCTCTCCAGCACTTGTTGTTTGCTGAGTTGTTTATAAAGGCCATTCCGACTGTAACAGGGTGCAGCCAAGAGGGGAGCCTCAAATAGGGATCTGTAATAAGATCCAGAAGAGCCTAGGGATAATTGGCTCCACACCACAGGGCCACACCTGCCCAGAATCTGGCAGCTGTAGCCAATTGTGAGAGGAGCTGGAAATGGAGCTTCAGAGGAAGATTGGCGCTGGGATTTAAACCGAGACACGGCAGCCATTGAACAGGGGGGAGTTATGCTCAGCCTGCAAGAGGGAACCACACAGCTTTAGCAGAGTGAAGACTCTTGTGGCCCTGAAGGAGAGAACCACGCGACTCTGGCAAAGTGGGAACTCCCGTGGTCTGGGGAAAGAGGACCACGTGCCTTTGCCAGAGTAGGGACCCCTGCAGCCTTAGGAGATACGGTACTCTGGACTGGGCAAAGGGGGAAGGAAGGAAGGACTGTGTCTGTTTGTGGGTGCTTTAAGGGACTTTAGGATTTTTGGTGAAGACATTAGGTCCCTACTTTAAGTTTGTATAGCATTAAATAAACATTTCCTTTCCTTTTCACAAATCTCTGGCATTGAGAGATGTCTTTCCTCTGGCGGCGGACATAACGGACCTGGGGGCTTCTTTCAGTAATAGTATATTATCTCAGCCCCCCCCCTTGTTTGTTCTGTAACACGACCAATGTGAAGTGCTTTCTCACTGTGGTTTTAATTTGCAACTCTGATGGCTACTGATTCTAGCATCCTTTCATTTGTCTGTGGCCCATCTGTTTGTCTTCCTTGGAGAAGTGTCTGTTCAGGTTCTTTGCTTATTTTTTAATTAGATTGTTTGTCTTCCTTGTGTCAAAGTGTGTGAGTTCTTTATATATTTTGGAGATCGAACCCTTACCCAAGATATAATTAGCAAATATGTTTTTCCATGCAGTTGATTCCTTTCCATTTTGTTGATGTTTACTTTAATTATGCAGGAGTTGTTTTTTTTTTTTTTAATTTGATGTAGTCCCATGTTTATTCTTTCCTTTATATCCCTTGCTCTAGGGAACATGTTGGTGAAAACATGTGGGATATCTGAAATTTTCCTGCCTATGTTCTTCTCTTCAACTTTTATGTAAGTGTCACAACTTACATTCAAGTATTTTATCCATCTTGAGTTTATTTTTGTGTATGGATATACATTGGTAGTCAATTTTTATCTTTTTGAATTTTGCTGTCCAGATCTCCCAACACTGTTTATTGAAGAGGCCGTTTTTACTTCATTTTATGTTCCTGCCACCTTTCTCAAATATTAATTGACCATAGAGACTTGCGTTTATTTCTAGGCTCTCTATTCTATTCCATTGGTCTATGTGACTCTTCTTAGGCCAGTAACAGACTGTTTTAATTACTGTGGCCTTGTAATACAGTTTGATGTCAGGTATTCTGATACTTCCTACTTTGTTCTTCTTTCTCAAAATTGATGAGTCTATTCAGGGTCATTTATGGTTCCATATAAATTTTTGAGGTGTTTGTTCTATATCTGTGAAATATGTCATTGACATTTTAGTAAAGATTGGGTTGAATCTATAAATTGCTTTGGGTAGTGTGGACCTTTTGATGATAATTCTTCTGATCCTTGAATGCAGCACATGTTTCCATTTGTTTTGTGTTTTCCTTAATTTCTTCAGTGTTGTGTAGTTTCCTGAGTACAGGTGTTTTACATCCTTGGTTCAGTTTATTTCTAGGTACATTATTTTTCTTGCTATAGAAAATGGACTTTTCCCCTTATTTCTGTTTCTGATATTTCCTTGTTGCTGTACAAAATGCCTTTGATTTTTAAATATTGACTTAATATCCTGCTTCTTTGACAAATTCACTTATTAGGTTGAGTAGTTTTTTGGTGGAGTCTATAGTGCTTTAGTGTTATGTGTACTATCATGCCATCTGCAAACAATGACAGTTTTACTTCCTCCTGTTCAATTTGTATGCCTTTTATTACTTTCAACCATGTTTTATAGATTTTAGTTTACCAGCCTTGTACTTTTGTATTTTTATTCATATGTATTTTATTCTGTATACTATTATAAATAAAATTATATTCTACTTCCGTTTTTCTTTTTTAATATTTTTTTTATTTATTAGAGAGAGAGAAATGTTGATTTGTTGTTCCACCCATTCATGCACCAATTGGTTGTTTCTTGTATGTGCTCTGACCTAGGATTGAATTCCACAACCTTAGCAAATGGGGAGGATGTTCTAACCAACTGAGCTACTTCAATTTTTAGATTACACCTTGTAGTACGTAGAAAAATAATTAATATTTATGAATTAATTTTGTGTCTTGTACTGTTTCTTAATTTGTTTCTCAGTTAATTATAATAGGATTTTCTGGACTGTGATTTTTTATATGTGAGATCACAATACTGCAGATAAAGAGAGTTTTAATTCTTCCTTTATAATCTGAATAATTTTAAAAATTTATTTATTTATTTTTTCTTATTGTCCAAGTATCTTGATTAGAACTTCTAGTACAATGTTGACAAGAAGTATCAAGGGCAAACATTTTTTGTCATTCCTGATATTAGCAAAAAGCATCCAGACATTAATGGGTATCATGTTAGCTTTGTGTTTTTAAGAAATGCCTTTTATCCTATTGGTAAATTCCCCTGTGTTTATAGTATATTATTTTTTATCACAAAGTGGTTTTAAATTTTGTCATGTAATTTTTCTGACTCTATTGAGGTAATCATGAAAAAATGTGAAATTGATATAGTCATTGATTGATTATCAGATGTTAAACCAAACTTACATTCATAGGATAAATCAACTAGTCCTGTTATGCAATCCATTTTATATATTCCTGAGATGAATTAATCTCATTTTTTTTGGAAAAAATGTTATATTCATATTCTTAAGAGAAATTACTTTGGATTTTGGGGGGTCCTTGTGTGTGCGTGTCTTTGTTTACTTAAGGATCATGATGGAATGAGTTTCACAGAAAGACTTGAAGCATGCTTCTATTTTAGAAAAGTTTATAAAGGATTTGCACTAATTTTTCTTCAGACATTTGGGAGAATTTAATAGTGAATCCTGGGCCTGATTTATTTGTTAAACAATTTAAAATAAGCAATTTTTAAAAATAATTCTGTCTCTACAGATATTCCATTTTTTGAGGTAGTTTTAGTGGTTACTTTTTTAATACAATTTTTTTTTCCTCTAGTTTATGTAAGTTGTTGCTATGTAGTTGATCATTGCATTTCTTCTGATTCTATTTCTGTTAAGTTAGTACTGATATCTCACCTTCATTTTATTTTTTTTTAGAAATTTGAGTACTCTTCCATTTATTACTGTCCAGAATATTTAAAGATCAATTGTAATGATCTTTTTTAAAAAACTAAGATTTAATTTCTTGAATTTGTATTGTTGTTTCACTAAATGCCATTCTATTTTTTTCTTCCTAGATTGTTTTTCACTTTCTAATTTCATAAAGTAAAAGGTAAGGTTATTGGTTTGAGGTTTTATTTTCTTTTTAAATATAGCCATTTGCAATATATATTCTCTGTAAGCACTGCTTCCTTGCATCTTACAAATTGCATTTATTGTTTTATTTTCATTTTTTCTATTTTCTAACTTTTTCTACACAGCAAGTTCATTTTTATTGTTCTTCTATTACAGTTGTCCTAATTTTTCCCCTGTTGCTCTCACCTACCCACCCATCCCCACACCCCAAATCACTCCCACTCCTACAATAAATTGCTACCCTGTTCTTCATGTCCATGGGTCCTTTATACATGTTCCTTGACTAAATCCTGCCCCTTCTTTCCCCCATTATCCTTCTCCTTCATATCCTGTAGTTACTGTCATATTTTTTCTTTATTTCCATGTCTCTGGTTTTGCTTGCTGGTGCTTTTGTTGATTAGGTTCCATTCATAGCTGAGATCATATGGTATTTGTCTTTCACCACCTGGCATATTTCACTTAGAATAATGCTTTCCAGTTACATTCATGCTTCCTTTCTGCTGTGTAGTATTCCATTCTGTGAATGTACCACAGTTTTTTGATGTACTAATTTACTGATGGGCACTTAGGCTGTTTCCACCACTTGGCTATTGTTAATAAGGGTGCTATGAATTTTGGAATGCGTATGTCCTTTTGAATTTATGTTGATATAATGTCAGCAGTGGAATTGCCTGGTCAAAAGGCAATTTTTAGTTTTTTGAGGAATTTCCACACGGTTTTCCACAGTGGCTACACCAGTCTGTATTCTTACCAACAGTATACTAAGGTTCCCTTCTCTCCACACCCTCTCCAGCACTTGTTGTTTGCTGATTTGTTTATGATGGTCGTTCTGACTGGTGTGAAGTGGTATCTCACTTCAGTTTTAATTCATATCTCTCTGATGGCTAGTGATGTTGGGCATCCTTTCATATGTCTCTGTGACCTCTGTAAGTCCTTCTTAGAGAATTGTCTATTCAGGTCCCCTGCCCATTTTTTTTTTTCAATTGGATTATTTTCTTTCCTGGAGTGTAATCATGTGAGTTCGTTATATATTTTGGAGATCATATAAGGTATCATTGGAAAATACATTTTCCCATACTGTTGGTTCCCTTTTCATTTTGCTGATCTTTTATTTAGCCATACAGAAGCTTTTTAATTTGATGTAGTCCCATTTGTTTATTCTTTCCTGTATGTCCTTTGCTGTATGGGACATATTGTTGAAAATATTGCTGCATGGAATATCTTAAATTTTCCTGGCTATGTTCTCCTCTAGGACTTTTATGCACTGGGGTTTAAATTTAAGTGTTTTTCCCCTATCTTGAGTTTATTTTGGTATATGGTGTAAGTTGGTCTAATTTAATTTTTTTACATGTACTTGTCCAGATCTCCCAACAACAGAAGAGGCTATTTTTACTCATTTTATGTTCCTGACACCTTTGTCAAATATTAATTGACCATAGATATAGAGGTTTATTTCTAGGCTCTCTATTCTGTTTCATTGATCTATATGCCTGTTTTTATGCCAGTACCATGCTGTTTTATTTATTATGGCCTTGTAGGATAGCCTGCCATTGTTACCAAGTAGAGTTAATTTCTTCACCTTTTTTCTCATGACTACTCAGGCTATTAGTTTTTCTTTCCTTTTATTTTTAGTGAGGTACTATATAAATTTTTGGAATATTTGTTCTAGTTCTGTGAGATATTAACATATTAATAACATTGCATGAACATATAAATTATTTTACATAATATAGATGCTTTAATATATTAATTGTTTTTATCCATGAATACAGTATATGTTTCCATTTCTTGTATTTTCCTCAATTTATTTTTTCAGGATACTATAATTTTCCAAGTACAGGTCTTTTATCCCCTTCATAAGTTTATTTTTAGGTAACCTACATTTCTGCATTGTAAATGGGACTCTTTTCTTACTTTCTCTTTCTTATAGTTCATTATTGCTTTTAGTCACAGTTTTGTTAATATTAATCTTGAATCCAATGTTTTTCTGAATTCATATATCAGTTCTATTTGTTGTTGTTTTTTGTAGCATTTAGAGTTCTCTTTAACAATATCATACCATCTGAAAATAGTGACAGTTTCACTTCCTTTTTCATTGGGGTGCCTTTTATTTTTTTTCTTCTTGCTTGATTGCTTTGATTAAGATTTTCCATACTTTGTTTAATAAGAATCGTGAAAATGGACATCCTTGTCTTTTTCCTGAAGTTAAGGGGAATGTTGTAGTTTTTGCCAAATGAGTATAATGTTTTCTGTGGGTTTGTCATCTATGGCCTTTATTATGTTTATGTATGTTTTCCCTATTTCTACTTTGCTGAACTTTTTTTTTATTATAACAGATGCTGAATGTTATCACATGTTTTTCCAAATCTATTGATAATGATCATGTGTTTTTATCTTTCATTTTCTTTTGTAGTGCATCATGTTTATTGACTTGTGACTATTGTACCTACTTTACATCTCCAGAATAAATCCCACTTCATTATGGCATATGAACTTTTTGATATATTGCTAATATTTTGTTAACTATTTTAGTATCTCTCTTCATCAAGGATATTGGCTTATACTTTCTCTATAGTGTATTTGTTTGGTTTTGTAATTAGAACAGTGCAACCCTTGTAAATGAGCTTGGGAGTCTTCCCTATTCTTGAATTTTTTGAAATCATTTAAAAAGGGACTTCTGGCAAGATGGAGGAATAGGTGGATGCACCGTACCTCCTCGCACAACCAAGATTAGAACAACAATAATTTACAGATAGAATAACACGCAGAACTGACAGGATTTTTCTGAATGGAAGTCGGACAGCCAAGAAGTTGAAGTAGACTGGTACATCCAGACTGGTAGGAGAAGACAAGCCGGGCGGGCATGGGTCTGCGTGTGGAGGTCAGGAAAACTTGGCGTGAAATCGGCGTGACATCGGCGTGACAGGCATTCAGCGTGCAAGAATGCAGCGGTGGTCCCTGAGTAGGCTGGAGGACCCAGTGAGGTCGCGATTGTGGACCAGGACAGAGCTCACAGCCCAGGATCCCAGAGAAGGGTCTGAGATCCCAGGAGAATGGAACTACCACCATTGTTCCCTCCCGTCTCCGCTCCTGCCCCCGCCCCCGCCCCCACCCCCACATATAACGTCATGATCTAGCAACTGGGGTGCCCAGCTCCATGAACCCCTAAGGCTCCGCCCCCCACCATAACAAGAGCGACAAGACGGGGAAAAAAAAGAAAGAAAAAGGAGAGGGAGGGAGAGACATGTTTCCAACAGAAAAGATCAGTCCCTCGGGACTCATCCTTTTGAGCGACCAAAAAAGAGCCAATCTATCAGATGCACAGTTCAAAACACTGGTGATCAGAAAGCTCACAGAATTGGATGATTTTGGGCACAAATTAGATGAAAAGGTGCAGGTTACCATAAAAGAGATGCAGGAAGATACATGGAGGAGAGCCAATAATGAAGGGAAGGAAACTGAGTCTCAAAACAATACAGTGGACCAGAAGGAAGATAGAATCAACCAAGCAGGAAAGCATGATGAAATAAGAATTCCAAAAAATGAGGAGAAGCTTTAGAGCATCCAGGACATCTTTAAACATTCCAACATCCGAATTATAGGGGTACCAGAAGGGGAAGGGGAAACACAACAAATTTAGCACATATTTGAACAAATAATAAAGGAGAACTTCCCCAATCTGGCAAAGGAAATAGTCTTCCAAGAAATCCAAGAAGCTCAGAGAGTCCCAAAGAAGTTGGACCCAAGAAGAAACACACCAAGGCACATCATAATTACATTAGCCGAGGTAAAAATGAAGGAGAGAATCCTAGAAGCAGCAAGAGATAAGGGGACAGTCACCTACAAAGGAGTTCCCATCAGACTGTCAGCTGATCTCTCAAAAGAGACCTTACAGGCAAGAAGGGGCTGGAAAGAAATATTCCAAGTCATGAAAGACAAGGACCTAAATCCCAGATTGCTCTATCCAGCAAAGCTCTCATTTAGAATGGAAGGGCAGATAAAGTGCTTCTCAGATAAGGTCAAGTTAAAGGAGTTCATCATCACCAAGCCCTTATTTTATGAACTGCTAAAGGGACTTATCTAAGAAAAGAAGATAAAGAAAAAACATGTATAGTAAAAGAACAGCAAACTCACAATTATTAACAACCACACCTAAAGCAAAACCAAAAGAAACTAAGTAAACAACTAGAACAGGAACAGAACCACAGAAATGGAGGTCACATGGAGGGTTAGCAACAGAGGGTTGGGAAGAGGAGAGAGGGGGAAAAGGTATAGAGAATAAGTAGCATAGAATGTAGGTTGAAAATAGATAGGGGGAGGGCAAGAATAGTATGGGAAATGTAGAAGCTAAGGAACTCATAAGTATGACACATGGACATGAACTAAAGGGGGGGGAATGTGGGTGGGAGAGGGGTTACAGGGTGGAGGGGGGAGAAGGGGGAAATAGGACAACTGTAATAGCATAATCAATAAAATATATTAAAAAAGAAATCATTTAAAAAGGAGAGGTGTTATATATTTTCTGAATGTTTGGAAAAATTCACCTGTGAAACCATATAATCCAGAGCTTTTGCTTAAGAGTTTGTGGTGGTTGTTATTGTTGTTGCTGCTGCTGCTATTGTTGTAACTGCTTCAACTTTTACTAGTTGTATTCTGTTCATCCAGATTCCTATTTTTTTTTTGGAGTTGAAGGAGTTAATTCTGGAACATTATATGGTTCTAGCAATCAATTTTATGAATTTTTTATTTTGTTGGCATGCAGTCATTCATAATATTTTTATAGTTTTTTATTACTTTGGTGTTCATTGTTACTTCTCTGATTTTTTTTTTTTAAATGTGGATCCTCTTTTTTTTTAATTGATGAAGGTGGTTTAATGTTTAGGAATCTTCTTTGTGTTTCTAATGAACTAACCTTTGGATTCATTGTTCCTTTGTATTTTTAGACTTCATTTTGTTTATTTATGTTTTAATTCTTATTATTCCCTTCCTTCTATTCACTTTGGGCTTTGTTTGTTATTGTTTTTTCTAGTTTATTTAAATGTGAAGTTAGATTGTGTATTTAAGATTTTTCTCTTTTTTTATTTCTTAAGAAAGGTTTGTAACACTATGAATTTTCTTCTTATGATATAAACAACAAAAACAAACAAAAAACCCTGAAGGTTCTGCTGCCTGTCACCACAAAGCCAAACTCATGAGACAGATGCTGGTTCAAGAGGAAAAAAGATTTTCTGGTGTTGTGTGATCTGAGAGAATGGTAGAGTCCTCTGTCAAACCCATCTCCTAAGCAATACTAAGACTAAATCCAGTGTTTAGAGTCCCTGCTCAAATTTAAAATACTGTCTTATAAAGCCTGCAGGCAGCTGCTAAGTAACCATAGTCCCCATCCAGGCGGCTTATCTTTGTTACCAGCTGCTTTTTATTTCAGGCTCCCTTTTGGAGCCTATGTGTGAGCCTTCATGATCATGGGTTATGTTTCTCCTAGTATCAAAGAATCGTGTACTCCTTAAGAAAGTGTAAGAATGTACCAGCGAGGGCATCATCAGGTTGGCCAGAGAAAGACATTCTCCTGGAAGTTATGAGCCACGTGACTGCTATGACAATGTGGCCCATGAAATGAATAGGCAAGAGCACCTTGAAAGTTCAGATCATAAAAACAGTGAGCCGCAATCCTGAGTAAGCCTGTTTCCTTCCCTGGAATTATATTAGCTTACATGTTGGAACGGCCTTTTGTTTAAAAAAAATGGCCAATTAACTTTCCAGACTTTCATGTGCTTCAGGTAGGTCCACCTCACACAAACTATCCTTTCTATCCTCAGACTAGACTGGCAATGCTTTTTGTTCCAGCACCTCCCTTCTTGCCATTTTTCTTCTATGGCACATGTGCCTGTCTCCCCTGGTCCAACCTGCAATCTTGTACCAGAAGTGTGAGGCAGAGCTTTTTCCTTTATCCAGTTATTGTGCTAGCTTTTTGCATACTCAGTGTAAGAACTCCCTGCCACTGCCTTGGCCATTGGGGGAAACTCTCTGGCACTCTGGACACTGTGTAATGGTAACATTTCCTCCCTCACAGTCCTTGAACTTGTAATATTGCAAGGTAAATGGACAAAAATCTCATTCTTCTATAGTTAGTTCTTGCTCTCCTGGGATGTAGTCTTACCAATCTCAGAGTCCAGTGATTCTTAGCATCTAGCAAAGGAAGAGGGTTCAAGGATGGAAGGACATCTTCATGCCAGGGTGAAGGATTGCTGTCTTCAAAGAGAATCATACACAGTATCTCAAGAATCACACTGTAGAACAAATGAAGCTGGTAGATTGCCTTATATTTCAAGAGACAGTGCTATAGATAGGCTTCCAAAGTGAGACCTATCGTAAAAACAAATAATCCAGTGTTAAGTGAGCATTAGAAACTTGAAAGACTAATCGATCCCATGATCTAACACTGAGTGGGGCTTTGGGTGGCACAATAAACAGCAGAATAGCCCTGGCTGGCATAGCTCAGTGGATTGAGCACGGGCTGCAAACCAAAGTGTCGCAGGTTCAATTCCCAGTCAGGGCACATGCCTGGGTTGCAGGCCATGACCCCCAGCAACCGCACATTGATTTCTCTCTCTCTCTCTCTCTCTCTCTCTCTCTCTCTCTCTCTCTCTCTCTCTCTCTCTCTCTCTCTCTCCCTCCCTTCCATCTCTAAAAATAAATAAATAAAATATTAAAAAACAAAACAAAAAAAAAAACAATAAATTTGTCCAGGAAGCCACTGTGTGAGGAATACAGAATAAAATTAAAATTAACATTGCCAGTTAGCTTTGGGAGGTGTTTTCTCTTTCTAAAAGAGGGATTTTAAATCTATCTCAGTAGTGTAGGTCTAGCTTTCCCTTGCAGAATTAACAGCAGAAAGTTCTGAGTCCTCCTCAGGAAGTATCCACTTTAACTATGTCTGGTGGAACCAAGGATTGATTTCCATGAGTGCACTTTGACTGTTCAATGCCAAGGCAGGTCCACAGTATTTTTGCAGATGGAATAATATTCACAGAGCCATTAGGAGGTCTGACATGCCTTTATTCATGGGTGGGTGAGCCATGCACGCTACAAGTTGTGTGTCCCCTGAATGTTACATGTTGTGGCCCTTGCTTCATAGCATGGCACCCATTGTGGCACCTGTCTTCTTGTATGTGTCTAGCTAATGAGAATCCCCTACTTGTTTAAGTACTACAGGGGAACAAAGCCAGAAAAATTGTTGGGAAGCGCCCTGCCTGGTATCAGAGGCTGAAACCCCCGCCTAGGCTAAAGCTAAGGGAACGCCCTTGGAACCGTGAGCCAGCAAGGAGACAAAAGCTTGTCTTCCTGGCAGGAATGCTGCTTCTGCTGCTTTATTCATGACTGAACCCCAAAAAGTTTGGTCGGTTAGCCAAAGACGGGTAAGATTCCCCAAGGGGGGAACGACCTAAGACAGGCACAATCACTTTGGGAGGCCCCCCCAAAAGAAGGACTTGGGGGGCTGCAGCAAAAGGGGGTGATGTACCCTCACTCCTCGGCTCTGACATAGCCTGAGTTCTCAGCGTCTGGGAGAAAACTTCCTTGTCTCTCAGTTGCCTTAGTTCCCTTGCTCCACCTAAGCCTGAAACAATGACATGGTGATGCAGCTCTGTACTGAGAAGTGCGGATTCCCCAGGGTGATCAGGCCTAAGAAAGAATATGTGAATTACTGTGAAACCTTCTTTGTTTAGAATGCTCTCAGTTGAATGAGAAGGGTCTTAGGAGGAAGTTATTTTGTTCCTCAGTCTTACAGCTCTTTGACCCCCAACTCAATAGACCGGCAGAGTTCTTTGTTTTCTATGGTTCCTTACTTCCCCCCTAATGAGTACTGTACTTTACCTGAATTATTATGCAAAATGAGCCTAATAAAAGCAGGTATGGACGGTAAATCAGTGCGCTCCTCACTAGAAGGGGGTGGCCATTTCGTCCCTACTTCCCCACAGAAACTAGTTTGTCTCTGTGCATGTTTTTTCTCGCGTGTTTATCGTCGAGCCATCCACAGCGTTCCGTGGTCACTGCTGGCCGGTGACCCACGCGCAACAAAAAATGACAGAACATTACATAACATATTTATATATTATGTGCGCATGTGAGCTCACTTCATGTTATGGGAACAGTTTCCCAAACCCAGTCTCAAGGCTATGAGAACACTGGTTATCAGGCCCCTCCAAGGCTATGAGAGCACTGTTTCCCTTAGTTATCTAGACACCTGTGTAAGGAAGCCAGACTGCCTCAACCTACCTTACAATGAGCTTTAGAGAAGAGTGTGTTTTCAGCAGGACATCAGATGGAATAGTCCCTTACTTGGCTAACTGCCCTTTAGGATTATGAGTCTTCCAGGTCTTTGATTAAGACTTGATCTCACAGCTGGAATGGATGTAATAACTCTTCAGATGAGGATATATACCTGCAATGATCAAGCTTGTGAAAAATTGTTTATATTTGCCCTAGACGTCATACATATTATTTTCCTAAAACAAACAAACAAACAAACTTGAAAGGGTCTCCAAAAACTGTTTCAAAATATATTAATTTAAACCCACTTTGGGGTGTTACCCTAATCCAGAGCAAGGCAAAAGGGAGTATCAATCCCATTTCAAATGTGTTTCCTGGCATATTTTTACCAGTGTCTTCTTTATTGTGTGGTTCACTTTCTCAGTCTTTCTTGTAGATTAAGGTGTTCAAGATGCATGCACTTTCCATTGAAACTGTAGTGCCTATACTATCTGTTGGGAGATTTCTGAAGTGATCCATTGTCACTTTGAAAACTTGTCTGTGATGACTACTACATACATGATTTGTCACTGACCACCTACAATAAAGCTATTCCCATCTGCATGTAATTACTAGCCAGATTCTATCAGTGGTTGGTCCAATTGATCTAATCTGCTGTAATAAACTTGGTCAATGATCTCTAAGCAATCATGCTGGAAGTCTAAGCCTTCATCTGTGTCTGGGAGTAGGGTGTCTAGGTTTAACATAGTGGTGGGTTCCAAGATAACTTTTAAGTTGCCTAATAGAATGGTCTTATATTTTTTTTTTCATGTGCCCTGCCATCAGTCAATGCACTGCTTTGTAAAATTTATTGATGAGAGTTTTCATCCTTTCTATTTTTTTTTCCTTTTTAGTTTCAGGTAGTCTTTTCTCCAATGGCCCTCCTGTTTGCAATAAACACATTACTAGTGGATATTTCCTTATTTTGGGTGTCTCACCTCTCTTTCTGCTTTCTTCACACTATTTCTAAGAAAATGGTAGCCTGCTTTAATGTCCTTGTTAGCTGAGCATTGTAAACTTTAAAGATTATTTCCATCAGTTAGAAGGGATTCATTCTCAGTGTCCTAAGTGGTGGAGCTTGCTTCTTACATCTGGAGCATTTTGCCAATAAAAGTCGTGTTTATTATCTGGACATTTTCAGATGCCTGTTGGGCAGCATCTGTGTGCTTTTGATAGGGCTGATAGATCCTTTCCAAAAATTCAGAAGTGCTATTGTTTCATTTTTTGAATAACCTGTATCATTTTCAGTATCTTTTGTTTAGGTATCCCTTTCTTAATTCCTTCCAAAATGCAAGTTTTGTAATGTTCTAGGAAGGCTAGGCCCCCATCATTTGGATCCCAGTTGGACTCAGCCAATGGAATTGACCAAATTGGATTTGAAATTCTATTGGAATTATCTTGATACAGGCAATGGGCCACCTCATTAGCCTTATTTATAGCTAGCTGCCTTTCATTGTCCATAAACAGAACGTTAAGGAGGGCCTGTATGTATGCCCAGATTGAATGGTGAGTGCAAAAAAGGAGGTAATAAGATTTGCCATTCTCTGAGTATCCTCCCTCTATGAAGGGTTGGAATTCTTCTAATTCAGTAAATATGAAGTAGAAAATATTTGCCAAATATTAGCTAGTGGGCTGGCCTTCCTTATTTATTTCACCTATAGTGTATTGACATCTTCCAGATAAGGATGTTTCTTGGCCACATTGGGTTCCCTGCCAGGTCTTTGAGTGGGAGAACTTTCCTTCATATACAGAGGTGGAACTATTGCCTCTCTGAACCCCATTTTAGTGGTATCTAGCAGCAAAGGTGGTGATAAGGGAAATATTGCTTCTGCTAATCCTCCATCCCCTGGGTTAGGACATTAAAAAGAATAATTTCCTAATTTTACTTTTCTTCCTATGTCTTAATATAGGTGATCAGTTTTGAAGCCAGTCCCCTTCTCTTTGGGTTTATTTTTATTTAGGTTTTTTGTTTTGTTTTGTTTTGTTTTTGTTTTGTTTTTTTGTTTGGTTTGATTTGGTTTGGTTTTGTGGGAGTTGTTTGTTTTATTTTATTTTTGCCAGATCCTTATTGGATGAAAACATAAATGTCTGGACATATTGGATTTCATTGCATATCCCTGACTGTTGGCAAAATAATTCCAATTGCATAATGGTGTAGTAACTAAGGGAACAATTTAGGGACCATTTTTCTGTAGTCTGAAGTGTATATAGGGCAAGCAGTTTCACAATAGAAAAGCACCTTCTTCTTAGACATGGGATCATAGCTGCACATGGACCAGTCTGCTAAAATTTGGTCCAGTGGAGTCAAAAGAGAACAATCCTTGATGGCACAAAAGTACAAACCCAAAACCATAACCATTTCAATACCCCAGACAAAAAAAGGAACATCTAAATAAAGTCTGACTGAACAATACAATTATTCCAAATGAATGCTTGCAAGCAAGTCTTAATATCTTATCTCTTGCCAACTGGTACCACAGTTGGTCCTAATTGGACCCAAATAGCACAAAACCCAAATGACCCAAAGCCCAAGTGGCAAAAAACCCAAGTGGTAGGGACAGAGGACATCAGGTGCACACACCAGTTCAACTTACCCAGTCTTGGAATCCACTCCCTTCCCAGATTTTATTTTTTAACCAGTTGAGCATTTTAGGGAGCTAACATCTTGAGCAGGACTGCAGGAAAATGCCCTGAGAAAATCTCTCTGTAGCTTTTGGGAAATTCCCACATTCTTGTTCTCAGGCCTGCCACAGGAAAATGGGACATGACAGGTGGCCCTCCAGGAATATCTCACTTCCATGAAGTTCATCCAGAGTTGCCAAACTATAACAGAACAAAACAGCAACAACAACAACAGAGGTTTGACTACCTGTTGACACAAAGAGGGATTCATGAGGCAGATGCAGGTACAAGGGGAAAGAATACATATTTAGGTTCCTCATGATTTAGAATAATGGTGGACTCTGTCTCAAAGAACATTTACTCAGCAAGACCAACACAAAAGCAAATGTCCAGAGTTCAAATTCTAATTTAAAGTACAGTCCTTTAAGGCCTTCAAGTGGCTGCTAAATGGTCATAGTTCACTTCCAGGTAACTTATCTTGTTACTGGCTGGTGTTCATTTCAGGATCAATCCTGGAGCCCACATGGGCAACCAACATGAGCATGGGCTGTGTATCATTTGGCCAGAGCCAAAATCATACTTACTCTCAGGAGTGCATGAAAATGCACTTGCCAGTGCATTACCAAGTAGGCAAAAGAGAGAGAGGAACTCTCTCCTGAAGATCACAGTTATATGCCTGCTAAGGCCATTTGGTCCATGGAGAGAACAGGCAAGTGAACCTTTCAAGTCTAGGTCATGAACAAGAACAAGCCATGAGCCAGAGCAAGCATCTTATTTCCCTTGACATTGTATTAGATTATGGGTGGGAAGGGCCAGGTCCTTTCTCAAAATGACCAATTAACTTCCTAAATTTTCATGCACTTTGGAAGGCCCACTTCCCAAACAATCCCATCTATTCCAAGGCTAGAACAATAAGTCTCTTTGGTCTAACACATCCCCCTGTAACAGCTTAACTTCTATAGCACATGCACCTTCCTTCCCTGGTCCCACCCACAGTCTGGTACCAGAAGGGTGGGAAATGGCTTTTTATTTTTTCCAATGGTCTTGCTAGCTTTTCTCATTTTCAGTGTAATAACCTACCCCTGACCCAATCTTGGTGAAGGAAGGAGACACCCTGGCAGTCCAGACACTGTCTACCATTAATTTTGGGACTGTTTTTCTTGTGTCTCACAGATTTGGGGTGATTGTTTTCTCATTTTCAATTGTTTCAAGGTATCATTTGATTTCTTCCTTGATCTCATTTTTAACCCAATCATTATTTAACAACATGTTATTTAGCTTCCATATCTTTTTGTGTTTTTTCAGTTTTCTTCTCTTGATTGATTTATAATAACACAGCCTTATGGTCAGAGAAGATGTTTGAAATGCTTTCAGTATTCTTAAATTTATTGAGACTTGTCTTGTGTCCTAACATGTGTTCTATTTTAGAAAACAATTCATGTGCACTTGAAAATAATATATACTCTTCTGGTTTGGGGTGAAATGCTCTAAAGACATCAAATTTATTTAATCCAGTGTGTTATTTAAGTCCAGTGTTTCCTTGTTGATTTTCTTTCTGAAACATCTATCTACTTATGTCAACAGGGTGTTAAAATCCCTTACTATGACTGTATTTTTGTCAATCTCTCTTTTTATGTCCCTCAAGATTTGCTTTATATATTTAGGTGTTTCTATGTTGGGTGCATACATGTTTACTAGGGTTATATCCTCTTTTGGATTGTTCACTTTATCATTATGCAGTGTCCTTTGTTTCTTACTATAATCCTGGTTTTAAAATATATTTTGTCAAATATAAGTATCACTACCCTAGCTTTTATTCCTTTCCATTTGCATGACATAACATTTTACATCCCTTTACTTTTAGTATGTGTGTATATTGTGTTTTGAAGTGGGTTCGTGAGGACAGTATGTGCATTGGTCTTGTTTTCTTATCCATTTAGATACCTTATATCTTTTTATTGGACCATTTAAGTCATTTACATATAAAGGGATTAAGATTGATAAATATTTATTACCATTTGTTTTTAACTATGTTCTGTTTGTTTTGTTTTCATTATTTGTTTCTTCATTTCTTAAAGCAAGTCATAAACATTTTTTTGTAATACTGATGTTTCCAAACTCCTTTAGCTTTTTCTTGCCTGGGAAACTTTATTTCTCCTTCAATTCTAAATGATAACCTTGCTGGGTAAAGTAGCCTTAGTTGCAGTTCCTTTCTTTTCATTAATTTGAATATTTCATGGTAAACTCTTCTGGCCTGAAATGTTTCCTTTGAGAAATCAAAAGACAGTCTTATGGAAACTTTCTTGCAGGTAACTTACTGCCTTTCTGTTGCGGATTTTAAGATTTTATCCTTGTATTTAAGCTTTGCAATTAAAATTATTATGTTTCTTGGTATGGACCTCTTCAGACCCATCTTTTCTGGGACTCTGAGCTTTCTAGAATAGTCTTCTTCCTTCACCAAGTTAAGTAAGTTTTCAGGCATTATTTCTTCAAATAGATTCTTGATCCATTGCTCTCTCACTTCTACTTCTTGTAGCCCTATGGTGAAAATATTGTTATGCTTCATGTTGTACCAAATGTCCCTTAAATTCTTCTGACTTTTTAAAATTCTTTTTTTTCCTCTGAGTGTTTTTCTTCCTTTTAAAAAGGATTTTATTTATTTTGTTTTTAGAGAGAAGGTAAAAGAAAGAGAAAGAGAGGAAGAGAAACATCAATGAGTGGTTGCTTCTTGTGTGCCCCCTACCAAGGACCTGGCCCACAACTTAGCCATGTGCCCTGACTGGGAATTGAACCAGTGACCTTTGGTTTGTAGGCGAGCACTCAATTCACTAAGGGACATCAGTTAGGGCATAGGTGTTTTTTTCTACTTTGTCTTCTAAATTACTGATTTGATATTCTGCTTCAGCCTACCTACTGTGTTTTCCTACAGTGTATTATTTATTTCAAATATTGCATTCTTCATTTCTAACTGGTCCTTTGTTACAGTTTCTATGTCCTTTTTCAAGTTGTTGAGTATTCTTATAATCATACATTCTGACTCTATATCTAACATATTTCTTGCCTACATTTCATTTAGCTCTTCTTCTGGAAAATTATTTTGTGAATTCATTTGGGGACTGTTTCTTCAGTTCTCCATTTTGGCTATTTCTTAGTGTTTGTTTCTATGTATTAAGTAGATCTGCAAGGTATGTGGTGAAGCCCCGTGTCATATGCTGTCTGTGAATGGCCCTGGAGTAACTGTCTTGAGATTTCAACAATCTATAGCTTGTGTTTCCCTCTTCTGGCTTGGGTACATATGGAAAAGGCCAAGCTAGACACCAAGCTTGTTCTTACCAGCTTTAGTCTTGGGGGTATGTCAGTAAAAGTTTCAAATCACCAAGAAGTCTGTTTATGCTTGCAGTCTGTTAGTCTTAGTCATTGGAGAAGCCTCTGGCTGTACTCTTAAGCAGGGTTTAAGCTCCACAAAGTAGGCAGGAGTGATTCCTATGGGTAGAATTATTGATCCCCTCATGCTGATACCACATGGATGTGGGTGCCCCTCTGTGAAAGATCGTTTCTTCGGTATGAAAGAATGATGGAACATAGGGTTTCTGGTGGCTGACCTTTCAGCTCTCCCTCCAGAACCACCAAACCCAGATTCTCCTTATTTTGTGTCTCCAAAGAGATTACCCAGATCAAGTCCCAGTCAGTGTCTGACATTGACCTGCATCAAAGTCTTTCCCAAGAAGCCCCAGAACCAACACATCCAATGATGAGCTTCAGGCAACATCAGAGCAGTGTCCAATTAGCTCCACAAGTGGGACATCTGAAGGCAGATCTCGGTAGGCTCCAGACTCTGCAGAGGTGAATACTCCTTTTGTGTGATCAGCACCCATGCAGCAGCTCATTCACTGTGATTGCAGGTAATCTCAATCAGTGACCCAGAAGGTCAAACCCATACCAATAGCAGTCAAGAATTGATGGGGAGGCTCCGCCAACAGAACCCCCCTGTCATCACAGATGAGAAATAAAAATTCCCAATGTGTGATTTGCTTGGGGAAGAAAGGTGACAAGTCCCTCAAAGGATAAAGGTCCTGAATAACTTCTTCCTTGCATTTTTATTGGGTTCAGCTCAGAGATATACAGTATGCACACAGAGCTCATTAACCAGTGTCTAAAAAGGTGCAGTTATGAAAAACTGACATCATTTATAGATAATAGTTAAAGAAACATAGGGATTGTCTCTGGTCAGGGTTGGCTTTAGCTCAAGTATCTGTTTCATAGCAACAGGGCAGAGCAGGTCTCAAATGAAAAAAATGTATATTTTTTTCTCTGGCCAGATTCATCCCTGGAAGCAGTCTGTTTCAGTCCAAGGTCTTTGGTACGGTTTCCAGGCTGTGTCAGGTAGGGAGAGAAAAGCAGCCAAGAGACTAAGAGACTTTTTCAGAAAGACTGAGGACTCAGGCTATGATAAAGCCAAGGGGGGTGGGTCTTTCTGCCCCTTCTCTGAAGACCCCTGAGTCCTTCCCGGATAGCTCTTTGCAACAGTGCCTGTCTCAGGTTGTCCCTCCTCTTTTGAGAGAGCTTACCTGTCATTGGCTAACCTGTCATCTGCCCAGGCCAAACAGGGGGAAGGGAGGGTGGGAGGGGCTGTGCTCCTGCCAGGAGACAATGTCCTGTCTCCTTAATGGCTTGTGTCTCCAAGACCTTTTCACTTAGCTCTGGCCATGGGAAAAAAGGTTACAGTCCCTGAAACCAGACAGGATGTCTCCCAACAATGAATCAATTACAAAAGGAGGTTTCACATAGCCCACAAAAGGGAGAGATAATGTCATCAAAGAGACAGCATCACTGGGTTCCTCAGGTCAGCTACTACATAAGGCAACCCAACCAAGACTGAGATACATAGCAGATCTACCCAATACCCAGGAACCAACACAGAGATAGCCAACATGGAGAGACAAAGAAACATTCCCCAAGTGAACAAAAAGAAGAAATGTCCAGAAAAATGCCCAAAATGAAATGACGGCAAGTCATCTAGAGATATAGAGTTTAAAACAATGGTTATAAGGATGCTCAAGGAACTTTGGGAAAGGATGGATAAAAGCAGTGAGAACATAAGAAAAAAAGTAAGCATGAAAAATAACCTAGAAACCATAAAAAAGGGTGAGAAATGAAGAATACTATCTGAAATGAATAATACTATCTGAAATGAATAATATCATAAAAGGAACAAACAGTAGTTTAAATGAAAGAGAGGATAGAATCAATGATCTGGAAGCCAAGGTTGCAGAAAACACCCAATCAGAGCAGAAAAAAAGAAAAAAAAAAGGAATTCAAAAAATGGGGATAGTATAAGGGATCTTTGGGACAGCAAGACTGATAGTTTTTGTTGAAGGCAGGTTGTATTATGAGGAACATAATGCTTTGGAAATTTTTTGAAATGGTTGCTTTTCTTCTGGATGTATATAAGAATGGTTGCTTTCTGCTCCTGCTTGTATCACAATAAGATTTTTCTCCTCTGTTTGCCATGAGAATCTGTCATTTTGTTCCTTATGGTAAAACTCATAAACATGTAGATGGCTTCCTAAATCTAGGACCCAAGATAATTTGACTTTCAAGGTGGTCCACACTCAGCCTCCAGGAATTCATTAATGACTCTTTAAGGGTTTCTACCAGTTGCTAACTTCATCAACTTGTGTTCTTGTTAAGCTGTGATTATCTTTATCCCCATGTCTTTCCAGTTATGGAATGACAGTTTTCTTTGCTGAATTTAAGAAGAATAATTGATTTTCTGTTTCTTCAACTTTTTTCTTGTTTTATAGATAAAAGAGATGACTTTAAGGTTCTTTATGTTTGGAACAGACACTGGAGTATTGCTAACCACATTTAAGTTTACCCAGTCTAATGAATGTGTACTAATATCTGACTGGACTTTTAATTCCCATTTACTTAATGTCTGGCAATGCTAAATATATCTTCATATGTTTACTTGCCTTGTATATTTTATCTTAAATGGAATATATGTTGATGCATTTTGCTTATGTTTTCTTTTTTCTTCATTCTTTTCTTTTTATCTTATTTTTTCAAGTACAGTTATCTGCATTTCCTCACCACTAATCACCCCCATCCCAGCCATACCCACCTCACTCCCTTGATTCCACCCATAGCCATACTACCCTGAAGGTTCCCAATTCCAATATTTGAGGAATATTAACATCTTTACTACAGTGAGTCTTCCAGCCTATGAAAAATTTATGTTTTTGTTTATGATTTCATTGATTAATTCATTCTCATTTATATTTTTATTTATTTATTTTCCATTATTTTAAATTTCATTGCTGCTCAAGTACAGTTGTCTGCCTTTCCCCTCCACCACTTACCTCCACCTAGCCATGCCAACCTCCCTCCCCTGATTCCACACCTACTTGTATTTGTCCATGTGTCCTTTATAGTTATTCCTGTAAATCCTTCTCCTTTCCCCCACATTATCTCCTCCCATCTCCGATATGGTTATTGCCCATTTGTTCTTAATTTCAATGTCTATGGTTATATTTTGCTTGATTGTTTGTTTTGTTAATTAGGTTCCACTTATAGGTGAGATCATATGGTATTTGCCTTTCACAACCTGGCTTATATCACTTAGCATAATGCTCTCCAGTTACATCCATGCTGTGGCAAAGGGTAGGAGCTCCTTCTTTCTTTCTGCTACATAGTATTCTATCCTGTAAATGTACTATAGCTTTTTGATCCATTCATTTCCTGATGGAAAATAGGTTGCTTCCAGCACTTGGTTATTGTAACTTGTGCTGCTGTGAATATTGGGGAGCATAGGTTCTTTTGGATTGATATTTCAGGGTTCTTAGGAAATAATCCCAGCAGTGGAATTGCTGGGTCAAAAGGCAGCACCAGTTTTGGGGGAAAATTCCATACTGTTATCCTAGCAGCTAGTCTAGTCTGCAATCCCACCACCAGTGCACTAGGGTTCTCTTTTCTCCACAACCTCTCCAGCACCTGTTTGTTGCTTTGTTTCTGATGGCCATTTTGACAGGAATGAAGTAGTATCTTATGGTGGTTTTTAATTTCATCTCTTTGATGACTAGCAATATTGAGCATCTTTTCATATGTCTCTGGACCTTCTGTATGTCCTCCTTGGAGAAGAGTCTCTTGAAGTCCTTTGCCTGTGTTTTAATTGGATTGTTTGTCTTCCTAGAGTAGATTCATGAGTGTTCTTCATACATTTTGGAAATCAAACCCTTGTCTGAGGTATCATTGGCAAATACTTTTTCCCATATGCTTAGTTCTCTTTCCATTTTAATGCTGTTTTCTTTAGCTGTGAAGAAGCTTTTTATTTTGATGAGAGTCCATTTATTTATGCTTCCTTCATTTTCCTTGCTCTAGGGGCCATATCAGTGAAAATATTATGAATGGAGTATCTGAGATTTTCCTACCTATGTTCTCCTGAAGGACTTTTATGGTATCACAATTTATATTTAAGGCTTTCATCCACCTTGAATTTATTTTTGTGTATGGTGTAAGTTGGTGATCAAATTTCACTTTTTTTTTTGCATGTAGCTGTCCAGTTTTCCCAACACCATTTGTTTAAGAATCTACTTTTAGCCCATTTTATGCTGCTGTCCTCTTATTCAAATATTAATTGAACACAGAGACTTGGGTTTATTTCTGGGCTCTCTATTCTCTTCCATTGGTCCATGCATCTATTCTTATACCAGTACCAGGCTATTCTGATTACAGTGGGCTTGTAAAAGAGTTTGATATCAGGTATTGTGATCCCTCCTCCTTTGTTCTTACTCAAAATTGCTTCAGCTATTTGGTGTCATCTGCGGTTCCATATAAATTTTTGAAGTGTTTGTTCTATATCTGTGAAATATGACATTGGTACCTTAATAGGTATTGCATTGAATCTATAAATTCCTTTGGGTAGTATGGAAGTTTTGATGATGTTAATTCTCTCAATCCATGAACACAGTATATGCTTCCATTTGTGTGTGTCTTCATTCATTACTTTCTTCAGTGTTGTGTAGTTTTCTGAGTATAGGTGTTTTACATCTTTGTTCAGTTTGTTCCTAGGTATTTTATTTTTCTTGTTGCTATATCAAATGGGATTTTTTTCCCTGCTTTCTGTTTCTGATATTTCATTGTTGGTATACAAAAATGCCTTTGATTTTGGAATATTGACTTTGTATCCCACTCTTTGGACAAATTCATGTATTAGGTTGAGTAGGGTTTTTTTCAAGATTTTATTTATTTATTTTTTAGAGAGGAAGGGAGGGACAAAGAGAGGGAGAGAAACATCAATGTGTTGTTGCCTGGTACAGAGCCCCAACTAGGGAGCTGGCTTGCAACCCAGGCATGTGCCCTAGACTGGAAATCGAACTGGCAACCCTTTGGTTCACAACCCACACTCAATTCACTGAGCTACACCAGCCAGGTCAGGTTGAGTATTTATTTTTATGGAGTCTTAGGACTTTCTATGTACATCATGTGCAAACAATGACAGTTGTGTTTCCTCTTTTCCAATTTGGATGTCTTTTATTTCTTTTTCTAATCTGATTTCTGTGGCTAGGCATTCTAATACTATGTTGAATCTAAGTGGTGAAAGTGGAAAACCTTGACTTGTTCCTGATCTTAGTGGGAAAGCTTTTAGTTTTTCCCATTGAGTATAAAGTTGGCCATAGGTCTCTCATATATGGCCCATATTATGTAGAAGAATGGTACCTCTATTCCCACTCTGTTGAGTATTTTAATCATAAATGGGTGTTGTGCCTTCTTGAATGCTTTTTCCACATCTATTGATATGATCATGTGATGTTTGTCTTTCCTTTTATATGATGTATTATGTTTATTTATTTGCAAATATTGTACCATCCTTGCATCCCTGGGATGAACACCACTTGACCATGGTGTATGATTTTTTAACGTATTGATGGATGTGGTTTGTCAATATTTTGTTAAGGATTTTAGTGTCTATGTCTATTAATGATATTGGCCTGAGGTTTTCTTTCTTTGTTATGTCTTCGTCTGCTTTTGGGTTTAGGATGATGCTGGTTTCATAAAAAAAGTTTGGGAGTCTTCTGTTATTTTGGATATTTTGGAATAGTCTGTGAAGGATAGAAGCTAGCTCTTTCTTAAATCCTCTGTAGAAATCTCCTGTGAAACTGTCTGGTCCAGAGCTTGTGTGTTGGGAGTTTTTTGATTACCACTTAAATTTCATCAGCTGTTATTGGTCTCTTCAGCCTTTCTGCTGCTTCTTCATTCAGTTTTGGAAGATTATATTTTCTAGAAATTTGTCCATTTCACCTAAATTTTCAAATTTATTGGCATATAGTTCTTTGTAGTAATTTTCTATAATCCTTTGTATTTCTCTTGTGTCAGTTGTAATTTCTCCTTTTTCATTTCTGATTGTGTTTTTTAAGTCCTGTCTCTTTTTTTTCTTGATGAGTCCACTTAAAGACTTGTCAATTATCTTTATCTTTTAAAAAACCAGCTCCTGGATTCATTGATCCTTAGCGTTGTGCTTTTATTCTCTGTGTCATTTAATTTTTCTCTGTTCTTGGTTATTTCCTTCCTTCTACTTGCTCTGAACTGTCTTTGTTGTTGTTCCTCCAGTACTTGTAGGTGTAAGGTTAGGTTGTTTATTTGAAATATTTCTGTCTTTTTTATGTAGGTCTGCATCGTTAAGAACTTCTTTCTCAGTACTACCTTCACTGTGTCCCATAAGTTATGGGTTGTTGTGAGTTCATTTTCATTTGTTCCAGAAAATTTTTGATTTCTTCTTTGATCTCATTCTTGACCAGTTCATTGTTTAATAGCATGCTATTAAATCTGTGTGAGTTTGAATGTTTTTGAGTATTTTCTTTGAGGTTGGTTTCTAGTTCCAGTTCCCTTTTGTTGGAGAAAATGTTTGATATGATTTCAATTTTCTTGAATTTGTTGGGGCTTGTTTTGCATCCTATCATGTGGTCTATCTTTGAAAATGTTCCATGTGCATTTGAAAAGAATGTGTAATGTGCTTCTTTGGGATGAAAAGCGCTCTCTCTCTCTCTCTCTCTCTCTCTCTCTATATATATATATATATATATATATATATATGTGTGTGTGTGTGTGTGTGTGTGTGTGTGTGTGTGTGTGTGTGATGTATATATATATGTATATATCTATATCATTTAAGTTCATTTGATCTAAAACATTGTTCAATGTTGCAATATCTTTTGATATTTTGTTTGGAAGATCTATCCACTTTTGACAGTGGGGTGTTGAAATCCCCTACTATAAGAGTGCTCCTGTCTATAACTTTCTTGAAGTCCTCCAAGAGTTTCCTTATGCATTTGGGTGCTCCTATGTTGGGTACGTATATGTTTATAATGTTTGTGTCTTCTTGATAGGTTCTTTCACTTAGTATTATGAAGTGTCCTTCTGGGTCTTTTTTTATGTCCCTTGTTTTGAAGTCTATTTTGTCTGATATGAGTATTGCTACCCCAGCTTTTCATTCCTGTCTATTTTCATGGGATATAGTTTTTTCAACACTTCACTTTCAATCTGTATAGGTCTTTTGTTCTGAGGTGGATCTCTTGTAGGCAGCATATGTGTGGGTCATGTTCCTTTTCCTTTCAGCTATTCTATGTCTTTGGATTGGAACACTTAATTCATTGACACTTAAGGTTATTATTGACAGGTATTTGTTCATTTTCCCCCTTTTCTACCTCTGTCTTACTTTTTTTTCTTTTCTCTTTGTATAGTAGTCCCTGTAGCATATCTGGTAGTGCTGGTTTGTGGTGATGTATTCTTTCAGCCTTCATTCATCTGAAAAACTCCTTATTTTGCCTTCCATTTGAATTGAAATCCTTTTTGGGTAGAGTAATCTTGGTTGCAAGCCTATTTTCTTATTACTTGGCATATACCTTGCCAGTCTGTGCTGGATCAGAGTGTTTCTGTTGAGTAATCTGCTGCTAGCCTTGTCAGAGCCCCTTTATATATTACTTCTTATTTTTTCCTTGCTGCTTTTAAGATTCCCTCTTTGCTTTTAAAACATGACATGTTAATTATGTTATGTCTTGGAGTAGGTCTTTGGGGGTTCATCTTGATTGGGACTCTCTGTGCTTTCTGAACTTGCATGGATGTTCCCTGTTTAAGTTTAGAAAGTTTTCTGTCATTACTCTTTCAAACAGGGTTTCTATCACTTCTTCCTTTTCTTCTCCTTCTTGATTCAAATGTTGCTGATTTGTGTTATCTTGGAGTTCCTTTAATCTGTCTTCATATTTTCTGAGTTTTTTTCCATGCACCTGCTCTACCTGGGTGTTTCTTTCCACCTAGTTTTCCAGCTCACTGATTCAGTCCTGTACTTCACCCAACCTGTATGTAATTCCTTCTAGTGTGTTTCTTTATTTCTGAAATTTTATTGTCCATTCCTTCCTTGTTTTTGTTTATAGTTTCTATTTCCTTTTTCATACTGTTGTTGTTCTAATTCAGTTCCTTGTAGTTGTTTGTGAGTTCCTTGGGCATCTTTATAACCATTGTTTTGTATTCTATATCTGGTACTTTGTTTACCTTCATTTCAATTTGCTGTTTTAGTGGAGGATCTTTCATTCCTTTTAACTGCAGGTTCTTTTTTGTCTCCCCTTTCTAGGTGACTCTTTTTCTTTGTTTCTGTCCTTCCTGATGTTTTGCTTTGCTGACTTTCTTTGTAGGGTGAACTTCTATGGCAGGAATTCTATGGGACTCAGTGGTGTAGTCTCTTTGACCTCTTTGCCTGGATGCTGTAAGTTTGCCCTTTTGTTTGTTTATGTGGACTTTCTTATCATACTTGGATTTTTACCTTTCATTGGTTCCTTTTTTGGTTTTTCCTCTCCGGCAGGTATACTGATGTCTGCAGCTCCTACCTATTCTTTTATGTGATTAGTGTCAGGAAGAAGGAAAAATGGATTAAGACAGTGGGAGAGTATTCTATGGAATTTAAAATACCAACAAGTAGAGAATAGATAGCAGAGTCTTTGGATAAGAATAGTGTTAGCCATGATATTTCACCTAACTAGCCACTTTTTGTAAAAGGTAAAAGGCAAATAAGACTCTTGTTAGAGGGGAGGAAGATTTTGAGCATAATCTAGAAAACAGAGCACTTGTGCAAGGTTAGGATGATGAGATATAGTGAAAGTAAAGAATAGAAAGGAAGTGTAGTGTGTGAGAGAATAGAGTTAGCCACAATAATAATAAAGCTCAGGAATAAAGTGAAATGAGCTAAGATCAGGGAGGGACACTGTGTAATATTTATAATTGTATGGAACAATAATTATTTACAATAGTACTGGAACAATAAATAGTATGATGATAAATATATGATTTGGATAATCAGAATAGAAATTACATGATCAAGAGTAGTACATTATTGGAACATGAGTGATATGAAAAAAGGAAAATTAAAATACAATATGAAAGGGAGAATAAGGAAAACCAGTGAAACAATGCAATTAATTATACAGATAAATAAAAGGCAGAAAACTAAACAGAAAAATGAGAAATAAAAAATACTAATAAAATAAAAGAAGTCAAAATAATGAAAAAAGTAAAAATAAACAATAAAATGCCAGTTCTATGGGTTAGCAAAGAGACATTTGTCTCAGTTTCTTAGTTTTTGTGGTTAGCCTTGTGTTCCCCCTGTGTATTTGTCTCTGGACCTTTCACAACTCCAGGATTTATTGTCTCACTTGGGGCAATAGAGAGAGAGAGAGAGAGAGAAGAAAGAAAAAGAAATCCTCCTGCTGACTTAAATCCAATGAGTAAGTATTGCTGGTCTTCCTGAATGCCATGGGGAAGGGGGGGATGGGCTTTGCTTTTCTCCTTCCCTATGGTTTTATAAGGATGGGGTCCAGGTCTGAGCCTCAATATTCACAGTTGCCCAGACTCCAGCTCAGGTCCTTCGTGACCTGCCAGGTCCCCACTGTCCATCTGCACCAGGCCTGAGCCTTTAATCCACCAGTTGCACCAAGGTCCATGCAGTGCACCTCCTCCTTGCTCTTTTCGAGCCCACCAGGGTTGGAGCCCACCTCCTGGCAAGGAGTGCCACTCAGCCTCTGGGTGAGCAGTGTGAATCAAACTCATGCAAGGTTCTCAAATCTGCCTTGAAGCAAGTGGTGCCTAGAGCAGCCAGAGTCAGCTGCAGGGCCAGTGGTGCTAGTCAGCTTCCAGGTGAGTGGCACAGCTCAGCTGCTGCACTAGCGGCCCAAGTCAGGTGCAGACAAGCTTCTAGAATCAGCCTCAGAGTGAGTGGGGCAAATCAGCTGCCCAGTAAGCTGCCCAAGTCAAGTGCGGGCTCTGGGCTCAAATCCACCATGGGGCAAATGGCCTAAGCCAAGGTCTAGCCAGTCACAAGAGTCCCTGACAAAGCTGCTAGGAGCCTGTTTTTTGGGGGTTTTTTTGGTTAGTAAAAGCCTTTTGTTTAAGCCTGCCATTCTTAACAAGTGCCTGACTTTTCACACAACACAACTTTCTAACCAGACTGGAGACTATCCAGGTCAGGGTCTTACACAGGCCAACTCTTCTCCCTTCTCCAGGTGTTGCTCAGCTCCCCAATTTCTCTGGTAATGACCTAGCTGTGACCACAGTCCCAGCAGGTAAACACCACCTCTTTGTGTCTTCCACTTCATCTCTATTCACCCTAGCAACTTCAGCATCCAAGTCCCTCCTAGTTCAGGGCTTCCCTCCCTGCTCTGGTAGGGGAGGGAGTTGGTGATCTAACTCTCCACATATCATGATGCAGGCACCTGGCCATGAACCACAGCAACCTAGGTCCCTGTGCAGATCCGAGGAACCTTAATATCCCAAAGCAATATCCTCGCTGTCTGTTTTTCAATGTCCCCTACAATTTTTGGCCTCCAGACTTCATATAAGCTGGGATTCCATTGGCTACTCACTTTGTTCCTCAGAAGATCAGCTAGGTATTCCAGCTAGGCACAGGGAGAGCTGGGCTCCACTCCCATCTACCTCACTGCCATCTAGACATTTATATTATTTAACCATAATTATGTACACACAGACATAAGCCTAAGAATTGTATTTATATTGAAGTGATTGAAAATGGTTTTGTGTTTTTAAAATTGATGTTTACACATTCATTGTTTACATATAGAAATGTGAGTGTTTCTTGCCTGTTGAGCATGTACTTGTTGAACTTGCTGGTGTCATTTGTAAGATTTAAGAGTCTATATATTTTTTGTACAATACTTTGAATATTACTTCATTGGGAATAGTTTTATTCCTTTTTCCAATATTACTTCTCTTCTTTGCTTTTTTGAAATTAAGAGAATTTCTAGTATTTTGTTCAGTAACATTAGTAAGAGTAGACATCCTGTCTTTGTTTCCAATTTTATAGGGAAAACATTCATTTTTTTACCATTAAGTATGATAACTGGGTATATATATATGTGTGTGTGTGTGTTCATGTGTGAATATATATATACACACACATGCACACACACATATATGTACATATAATCTCCTGGTAATATATAAATAGAAGGGAAACTTATTCAACTTGTTAAAGAACATATACCACACACACGTATACACATGCATATGGTGTATATATATATATATATACACATATACATATACTACATATATGTGTGTATGTATGCCATATATATCTATATCTATAATATATGTTGTATATCTATATCTGTATCTACATATCTATCTATATATATGATTAGGGTTTGAAGAGCTGAAAGATGGAGGAGGAGGAGGTAGAAACTACCCTAACATTCTCACAGGACCAATCTAAATTACAACTAAATTGCAGAGAAATTATCTGAAGTAAACAACTGAACAACAGGGGGAGAGAAGACATAACTACAGACAGAGAGAAGAAAAAGCTCTACCACAATGTGACTGGTATGGAGGGGAGATGAGAAATAAAGGAGCTGGCTGGGCTTCAGTGGGTTGCAACTGAAGCACCAGAGGAATATTTCAGCAGCTGGGGTTCCACCTGAGAAGTATTGGGTCTAAACCCCAAGCTGGGCTCCCAGCCTACAGTACCAGAGCCCAAAAGGAAACTGACAACATCTTGTTTTGACAAGTGGCAGGGTTTATCTCTGCCAGGGACAGATGTCTGGAGTCACAGAGAACCTTTTAAAGGGCCACTGCATAAAATTTTATTTGAAGCCAAATACCTTGGAATCCAGAAAAGGAGTGGGGGCAGAAAATCTTGAGGAGACACTGGGGTTGGAGGCTTTTGGGAAAGAACTGAGAAAGCAGCCATCAGGATCCTGGTGCTCAGTCATCCCCCATACTGCTGTAGCCATCTTGCTCAGGTGAACCACTCCCCTCCAAGTGGCATCAGCCTGAGGGGAAGCAACAGCCCTGCCCATAGGAAATAATCTGCCCCAACCTGTGGTGCTTGAGCTTGACTTGGTTGCAGAGTGACTAGATTAACAACTGAAAGAGTTCACCATACAATGTGGATCCCAGGGAGTCTCAAACAGGTTGCCTAAGGCCAGAGTGGGACACCACTGACATCACCAGAGGCAGAGACAGAGAAAAAAAAATAGTGCAGCTGCACAACAACCTACAAGATGTGGTGAGAGGAGTGACCCTCACTCAGCTAGTTAGAGGGAAGGACCCAATGAAAAATGACCAATATAAATCAAAACACAATTACAACCAGAGAGCTCACATAAATGACATAAAGAGCATCCCAAGAGCATCCAGTTCAGGAGATCAGGGAGACTGCACCATTGAATCCCACAGGTCTCCTAACATGAAAGGTCATGCTGCAAACACAGAGAGTCAAAGCAGATCAATATAAGATGCAGAAACAAACAAGAATTGTACCAAAATGGGAGATTAAGGAAGAAACAATAGAAAGGAAAGGAGAAATCTCTAGAAAGAGTGCTAAATGAAATAAAGGCAAGTAAAATATTGGACTTTGAGTTAAAATGATTCTAAGGAAGCTCAATGATTTCAGTGAGAACTACAAAGAAGTTCAGGGACGCTATAGGAATTTATTGCAAATTACATCATCATGAAAAAGGCTATAGAAACTATCTATAAGAACCACAATAAATGAAGAATATAATTTCTGAAATGAAGAAGTAATTAAAAACAGGCTAGATGAAGCAAAGTATCAAATCAGTGAGTTTTAGGACAAAGTAGAAAAAAAAATTCCCAGAAAGAGGAAAGGGAAAAAGACTCAAAAAGAATAAAGAAGGTTTGGTTTTAAGGGAGATGCAGAACAACATGAAATGTACTAATAACCATCTCATAGAAATACCAAAAGGAGAAGAAGAGAGCAAGGCATAGAAAACATGTTTGAAAAAGTAACATCAGAAAACTTACCTAAATTAATAAGAGAAAAAGTCAGTCCAGGAAGAGGGTCCCAATCAAGATGAATGCAATGAGGCCTGATCAAAGACACATCAAAATAAAAATTTCAAAATTTAAAGACAAAGAAAGAATATTACAAACAGCAAGGGAGAAACAGATAGTAACATACAGGGAAGCCCTGATAAGGCTATCAGCTGATTCTTCAACAGAAATTCTATATGCTAGAAAGGAATGGCAGGAAATACTACAAGTAATGAAAAGCAAAGGGCTGCAACCAAGACTACTCTACCCAGCAAAACTCTCACTTAAAATGGAAAGCAAAATAAGGAACCTTGCAGATTGAAAAAGAAGAATAAAATAAGTCTAAAAGAACACATCTCCAACAAACCAGGATTGTAACAGAGGCTAAAGGGACTGGTCTAAGAAGATGAAGAAATAGAGAAAGAGAGAAAAAGACACAAGAACAAAGGGATAAAATGGCAATGAATAAGCACCTATCAATAATAATCTTCAATGTAAATGGATTAAACACTCAAAATAAAAATCATAGGGTAGCTGAATGGATAAGAATAAGTACATACATATATGCTGTCTTCAAGAGACCAACTTCAGTAAAAATGATCTATACAGAATGAAAGTGAAGGGACAGAAAAAAATTTTACAAGGAAATGGACCTGAAAAAAAGAAAAAAAAAAACCCTGGGGTAGCAGTACATATATCAAACAAAATAGATTTCAAAACTTAAGGGAACCATCCAAAAAGAAGATGGTAACCTGTTTAAAGGTATACACAACCAAATTAGGAGCACCCAAGTATAACAGCAAAATTTTTCAGGACTTCAAAAAAGCTATATACAGCAAGACAATAATAGTGGGGATTTTAACATTTCATTGTCAACAATGGATACATCTTCCAAGCAAAGACTCAACAAGTATATTGTGGCATTGAACAACACTGTAGATCAAATCAACTTAATTGATACATAGAGAAACTTTCACCACAAAGAAGAAAAATATGCATTATTTTCAAATGCACATGGAACATTTTCTTTCTTTATTACTTTATTTTTTAATAAGAAGTTATTTTATTATAAGAATAAACACCAAGTGTTTATCACCTCGGAGATTTACATTATGATGGAATCAATACACTCGGACTCAAATGTGCTGCACAAACTAAAATCTGATTCTATTCTTCATTCTTGGGTATGGTCTTATTCAAAATATCTAAGCCAAAACCTACAAGTGCTGAATGGTGAAACATTTTCTCTTTCAGGCCGGCTTCATGACTCATACAAGCTCTAACAGGTGCAATAGGTCCCGAAAAGCTCCAAGTGCTGAGATGCTTTTTTCTCATTGAAATGTGACAAATACAGGGTTTGATGAGTTCTGAAGCCAACAAGTACCAAGGCATAACTGTATTCAATTTAATGTTATTGTTGTTAAAGCCCTATAGGTGCATAAATTTAAAGTCAATTTTTTCTTCAAAGATTATAACCAAATGGCTGTCCCAGTCTCCAACCATATACTCAACAGCCCCTGACTCCCACTCTCCAAAGTGAACTACTATTCTTACCTAACATTTTTTTCAGTAGTTCCTCCATATTTAAAATAATATTTATGTTATTTTTTAAGCTTTTAAAATTATTTTATTATTGTTCAATTACAGTTTTCTGACTTCTAGCCCCACTCCCCCTACCCCAGCCAATCCTCCCTCCCTCCCTTGCATTTACCCTCTGCCTTGGTTTTGTCCATGTGTCCTTTATAGTAGTTCCTGAAAAACCTTCCCCACACTGTTCCCTCCCCGCTCCCTTCTGGCTATTGTTAGATTGTTCTTAATTTCAGTGTCTCTGGTTCTATTTTGCTTGCTTTTTTCTTTTGTTGATTATGGCACATAGAACATTTTCAAATATAGAAAACATGGTAGGTCACAAAACAAGCCTCAACAAACTGAAGAAAATTGAAATCATATCAAGTATTTTCTCTGACCACAAGGGCCTAAAACTATAACACAACCTCAGGGAAAAAAACCTCAAAAACAATGAAATTCTTGGAGATTGAATACCATGTTATTAAACAATGAATGGGTCAAGAATGAGATCAAGGAAGAAATACGGAAGTTTCTGGAAATAAATGAAAATGAGCGCACAACAGTCCAGAACTTATGAGACACTGTGAAGGCAGTTCTGAGAGGGAAATTCATAGCAATACAAGCCTACCTAAAAAAGATAGAAAATTTTCAAATCAACAACATAATCCTACATCTACAAGAACTAGAGGAAAAACACCAAACAAATCCCAGAGCAAGTAAAGGGTAAGAAAGAATCAAGACCATAGTAGAATTAAATGACATGGAGACTAAAAGAACAATTTGAAGAATCAATAAATCCAGGAGCTGGTTCTTTGAAAAGATAAACAGAATCAACAAGCTTCTAACCAGATTAACCTAGAAAAAAAGAGAAAGGACCCAAAAAATTAAAATCAGAAATGAAAGAGGAGAAATTACAACTGATACCACAGAGATACAAAAAGATTGTGAGAAATTACTATGAAGAAATATAGACCAAGAACTTGACAACCTGGGATAAATAGACAGGTTTCTAGAAAATATAATCTTCCAAAATTGAATCAAGAAGTACAAAGCCTGAATAAACCAATAAAAATGTGAAATTGAAGCAATAATGAAAAAATTCCTGGCACACAAAACCCTGGTCCCAGATGGCTTCACGGATTAATTTTACCAAATATTTAAGGACAAAGCTAACTCCTTTCCTCCTCAAACTATTCCAAAATTTTAAGAAGAGGGAAGACTCTCAAACACTTTTTATGAGGTCACTATTATCCTAATTCCCAAACCAGATAAAGACAGAACAAATAAAGAAAACTGTAGGCCAATATCAGTGATGAATGCAGATGCTAAAATCTTCAACAAAATATGACAAAATGGATCCAGCAATATATTAAAAAGATCATACAACATGATCAAGTGGATGAATTCCAGTGATGCAAAGAAGGTATAATATTCACAAATCAATATTACATACCAGTTTAATAAAATGAAAGACAAAAATCAAATGATCATGCCAATAGCTGCTAAAAACATTTGATTAAATTCAGCACACACATAATAAAAACACTCAGGAAGGAGGTAATAGTGGTAGCATACCTCAATATAATAAAGGCCATATATGAGACACACACAGCCAACATCATATCCAATATGCAAAATCAAAAATCTTTCCCCTAAGATCAGGAATGAGAGAAGGATGTCCACTTACACCACTTTTATTCAACAGAGTATTGGAGTATCTAGACACAGCAATCAGAAAAGAAAAAGAAATAAAAGCATCCAAGTTGGAAAAGAAGAAATAAAACTGTCATTATTTATATTTGACATGATAGTATACATAGAAAACCCTATAGTGTCCACCAGAAAAATATTTGACCTAATAAGTGAATTTGGCAAACTAGCAGGATATAAAGTAATATTCAGAAATCAAAGGCATTTTTTTGTACATTAACAATGAAATATCAGAAACAGAAATTAGGAAATAATCCTATTGACTACAGTAACAAAAAATAAAGTACCTACAGATAAACTTAGCCAAGGAGGTAAAATACCTCTATTCAGAAAACAAGAGACCACTGAAGAAAGAAATTAAGGAAGATACAAACATATGGGAGCATATACTGTGTTCATGGATTGGAAGAATTAACATCATTAAAATGTCCATACTACCTAAAGCAATCTATAGATTCAATGCAATTCCTATTAAACTACCAATGATATAATTCACAAATTAGGAACAAATATTTCAAAAATTTATATGGAAACACAACCCCAGATAACTACAGCAATCTTGAGAAAGAAGAACAAAATAAGAGAGATCACAATACCTGGTATAAAACTATTTTATAAGGCCCCTGTAGTTAAAACAGTTTGTTCCTGGCATAAGAATAAACATATAGATAAATAGAACAGAATAGAAAGTCCAGAGTAAACCCATGTGACTCTGATCAATTAATATTTTGCAATGGGGGTGTAACCATAAAATGGACTAAAAATAGCTTCTTCAACAAAGGGAGATCTGGAATGGTATATACCAAAAAAAAAAAAAAATGAGACTAGATTGCTTTCCATAAAGCAGAATAAATTCAAAATAGATATAAGACTTAAAGATAAACTACAAAACAAAAAAAAATCCTATAGGAAAACATCAGAAGTAAAATTTCAAATATCCCACACAGTGATACTTCTGCAAATACATCTTCTAGGTCAAAGGAAATAAAGGAAATGACAAACAAATGGGACTACATCAAATTAAATAGCTTCTGCTCTACTAAAGAAAACATCATCAAAATGAAATGGGAACCAACCATATGGGGAAACTTATTTGCCAACAACACCTTGGACAAGGGTTTGATATTCCAAAAATATAATGAACTAATATGACTCAACTCCAGGAAGACAAACAATTGTAAAATGGTGTTGGGAGAACTGGACAGCTACATGCAAAAAAAAACAGAAAGAAGAAAAAAAAAAGAAACTTAAGCACCAAATTACACTATACACAAAAATAAATTCAAGGTGGATAAAAGATTTAAATATAAGCCATGGCATTATTAAAGTCCTAGAGGAGAACATAGGCAGGAAAATCTCAGATATTTCATGCAGCAACATTTTTACTGATATGTCCCCCAGAGCAAGGGATGTAAAGGAAAGAATAAACAAATGGGATCTCATCAAAATAAAAAGCTTCTGCACAGCTAAAGAAAACACTATTAAAATATAAAGAGAACCAACTGTATGGGAAAACATATTTGTCAATGATACCTCAGACAAGGGTTTAATCTCCAAAATATATAAAGAACTTACACGACTCCACTTAAGAAGACAAGCAACCCAATTAAAAAATGGGCAAAGGACTTGAACAGAGACTTCTCCAAGGAGGACATACAGAGGATCCAGAGACACATGAAAATATGTTCAATATTGTTAGCTGTCAGAGAGATGCAAATTAAAACCAGAATGAGATATCTCTTCACACCAGTCAGAATGGCCATCATAAACACAGCAACAAACAAGTGTTGGAGAGATTGTGGAGAAAAGGGGACCCTGGTGCACTGTTAGTGGGACTGCAGACTGGTGCAACCACTATGGACAACACAATGGACCTTCCTCAGAAAACTAAAAATGAATCTGCCTTTTGACCTAGCAATTCCACTGCTAGGATTATATCTTAAGAACCCTGAAACACCAATCCGAAAGAAGTTATACACCCCAATGTTCATAGCAGCACAATTTACAATAGCTAAGTGCTGGAAGAAACCTAGGTGCCCATCAGTAAATGAATGGATCAAAAAACTATGGTACATTTACACAATGGAATTCTATGAAGCAGAATGAAAGAAGAAGCTCCTATCCTTTGCAACAGCATGGATGGAACTGGAAAGCATTATGCTGAATGAAATAAGCCAGGCAGTGAAAGACAAATAGTATATGATCTCACCTTTAACAGGAACCTAATCAACAAAACAAAGAAACAAGCAAAATATAACCAAAGACACTGAACTAGAGAATAGGCTGACAGTGTTCAGAGGGGAGAGAGGAGGGAATTTCAGAGGAATTTCAGGGGAAAAGGGGGAAGGGTTTACAGGAACAAATATAAAGGACACAAGGACAAAAATGAGGGGCAGGTGGAAATGGGAGGGAGGTGGGGAGGGCTGGGTGGGTGGGCTGGGATGGGAGTAAAAGATAGAAAATTGTACTTGAACAATAATTAAAATAGAATTATTAAAACTTCAAAAAATAAAGTCATTTCTCTGTTTGGGGATAAAATAAATCAGAAAAACTGTAAAAAAATTGGGCATAGGACCCAAACAGATACTTCTTCAAGAAGGACACGCAGATGGCCCTCCCTCTGTATATCCCAAACAGAGAGCCCATAGGAGTATAAAAGGATGCTCAACATCACTAGCCATCATAGAGGTGCAAATTAAAAGCACCATGAAATACCACCTCACACCAGTCAGAATGGCCAGCATTAACAAATCAACAAACAATAAGTGCTGATGTGGATGTGGAGAAAAGGGAAGCCTAGTACACTGTTGGTGGGAATGTAGACTGGTGCAGCTGAGGTGGAAAACATTATGGGATTCCCTCAAAAACTAAAAATGAAACAGCCTTTTGACCTGGCAATTCCACTGCTGGGATTATACCCTAAGAATCCTAAAACAACAATTCAAAACGATTCATGCACTCCATTTTTCAAAGCAGTGTTATTTACAATAGCCAAGTGCTGGAAGCAACCTAAGTGCCCATCAGTAAATTAGTGTATAAAAAATCTGTGGTACATTTACACAATGGAATACTGTACCGCAGAAAGAAAGAAGGAACTCCTACCCTTCATGAGAGCATGGGTTGAACTGGAGAGTATTATGCTAAGTGAAATAAGCCAGGCAATGAAAGACAAATACCATATGATTTCTTATAATAGTAACCTATTGAGCAAAATCAACAAATGAGCAAAATAGAATCAGAGGCATGGAAAGAAGGACCAAAGTGACGGGGGCCAGAGGGGAAGAGGGTGGGGAATAAGTAGGTAAAGAAAGGGAAGGGCCTAGTTAAAAAGCAATTAAAAATGATTCATATACATGGACTACAGTGTGGGGATTTTCTGTGGGAGTGAGGGTAGACATCTCAGGGGGGAGCAATGGGGAAAATCTGGACAACTATAATAGAACAACAATTAAAAAAATAAATGGATTTGTATTTGACACGATTATGTTATATTTCATCTTTAGCTGATCAATATAGTGGATTACTTTTGTTGATTGTTTAAAAAATATTGAGCTAATTGATTTTTATAAAGTTTTGCATATATGGAATAACCTTACTTGTCCATATTCTATAATTATTTGTATATATAGCTGGATTGAATTTTCTTATATATATTTTTTTTTATTTTTTGTGTCTAACTTTATAACCTACATTTGTTTATAAATTTTTTTATACTGTCTTTGTCGGCTTTAAGTGTCAGTGTATACTGACAGCATACAGTCAGCTGGAAATGGTTCTTTCTCTTCTATTGTGTAGAAGATATTGGATAAATGGGGATTATAATTTAGAGCCTCATTGAATTGATATAAATGTGTTTCGAGTTTGTGTTTCTCCGTGGTGACTCTATTAGAAAATCAATTTACTTGTCCTTTTTAGTCTCAAAGACCACCAGCACTCTTTTTATATCCTCTTTCTTCATCCTTAAATCCAGCAACTTCAGGTAAATTTATTTTTTTAACAGTCTTATCACTTGTTCAAGTCTCTTATGCTTCCCCTACCACTTTAAGGGTTCTCCTGATTACATTGAGCCTACCTACATATTTCAAGTTAATCTCTAAGTGGACACTGAGATTACACTGTCCTCTGGAAATCTGTGGACCTTCTATGTCTTCCTCTGAGATTCACTCCTTTGAGAGAAACTTTCTCTACAGATAATTCCATCTAAATTTTGAATTCCTGCTTATGTTGCTGAGATGGTCTGTCAGTCACATGTTTAATTTCTTCTACAGCCCTTGATGTGACTGAATACTCTTTGTGATGTTTTTGAGATATTAGAGAAAGGTTGACCAACCTGGTGTTTTTTCTGGACCCAGTTTGCTAACAGTGAATCTCCTGATTGTAATGTCTTTGGTGATATGAGTAGACTAAGAATATCCCATATCACCAAATTCTAGTTTGATTTTGCTTAACAGTTCTTTTTAATTTATCTTAGTTGGTATACAATATTATATTTATATATTAATTTTAGGTGTTCTTATCTAAATATCTTTCCTCCCATATTTTACTATAAGCAACAAGATGTAGCCAGGCTACAACATTTTGCTTGAAAATCTCAGCCGAATATGCAAATTTACCTTATATAAATTCTGTTTCTCAAAATTCTGTTCAGCGTACTCCTTTTATATAACAAGAATCACCTTTTTTTTCCAATTGTTAACAAAATGCTTTTCATTTTAATTTGAGCTCCCACTACCAATGCTTTTAATGTACACATTTCTACCAATAATCTGTCTATCATATTTTAGGTATTCTTTAAGTAGTACATTATTTATGTACCATTGCTTTCCAATTTTTTGAACCCTTATCAACACATAGGTCTACTTTCATATTTTCCTTACATCTAGTCAGGTCAACCTAAGTGTTTCCTCCCATGTTCCTTAAATTTTATTTTTATCCCCCCTGCCAAATTACAAAGCATGTCTCATACTTTAAGGTACTTTTTTGTACCAGCACTATTCTTAAGTTAAAAAAAAAAACTGTACAGGAATGCTGTTGGTATTTTAACAAATTACTACAAATTTAATGATTTAAAATAAAAAAATCTTATAATTCTTTGTCAGAAGACTGCTATTGGTCTCAATGTACTAAACTCAATGGTGCTAGACTGTTGTCTTTCACAGAGGCTTTGGGGGGTGTGGTGGGGGAGAATCTGCTTCATTATCCTTTCCAGTTTTAAAAGGCAGCTCACATTCCTTGGTTCATAGCCCCTTCATCCACTTTACCAGCAACCTTAAGGTGAGACTTTATCATGGTCCCATTTGTCTGATTATCTCCACTGCCTCCCACTCTCAATTTTTAGATTCACATAGATAATTCAAGATAATCACCCTAATTTGATATCAATTTAGCATTAAAGATTAGAAAATTTAAATCTGTGACTTTTGAGTTTTCCTTGTTCATGGCATTGAGACTAATGATACAGGGTGCAGCCAAGAGGGGGGGCCCAAAAAGGGATTTGGAATGGGGTCCAGAATTCAAGATGTCTAGGAAATATTAGAAAGCCATATAAGATGTCCTTTCCCCTTCCCCCACAGGTGTGTGTTGGGGGAAGGGACACATGGAGCAGAAACATGCAGGGCTGTTTTGTACAGCAACAGCTTTGCAGCTAATCCAAGGCATGGTCATTTAACATATCTATAGCCTTTGGCTGGTCACTTAGATATGTTAAATAGCTGTGGCCATACTCTGGGCCAGGGGAATGGAAAGGGACTTCCCCCCAAGATGTAACTGAGGGGCAGTTCCCCCAAGTTGCAGTACCTGTGTGGAAGCTTGGAGAAGATTGGCTCCACGACATGGGGCCACCCCTGCCCAGACTCACGACTGGCAGCCCAGAAAATTTGGAATTATATGGGAATGCTGGCACCTCCAATCAATGTAACTGATTGTAGGAGGAGTTGGAAATAGGGGTACAGAGGAAGATTGGCGTGGAGATTTAAACCCAGGCACGGCAGCCATTGTGGAGAGAACAATGAGGCTTCTGGTAGAATGGGAACACCCACAGCTTTAGCAGGGGGAACCACCATGCGGTTTTAGCAGAGAATCACCACTCAGCTTTGGCAAAGTGGCAACCCCCCACTCTGAAGCTTTGTGGCGGGGGGATCCACTCAGTTTTGCCAGAGTGCAGACGCCTGCAGCTTTGGTAGAAGAGGACCACGTGGATTTGGGGTGCTCCTTTTGGCCACATGGCCTGGGAAACAGGAGAGACTTTGCCTGCAAAAAGGGTACAAAGAACTCTTGCCAGCAGGCCATGAGAAGGTGCCACAAGCCTTTGGATTAATTGGAGATCCTGCCTGGATGGCGACACAGCTGATGGTACTGGGAGCCTGAAAACATGGAGGTTTGCTTCTTTTCCTGAGTAAGGTACCCTGAATTAGGGCAGGCACTGTGGGCATCTATGGGTATCCTAAAGGACTTCAATATTTTAGTGAAGACATTAGGTCACTACTTTAAGTCTGTATAGCATTAAATAAACATTCCCTTTCCTTTTCACAAATATCTGGCATTGAGAGATGTCTTTCCTATTGGCGATATACAATCTAGCCCAGTAGGGGTCCTTTCAATAGGAGTAGATCACCCCAGGCCCCCTGTGTTCTGTAACACTAACATAACACAGATTTCCAGAACTAAAATGTTGATATCTATGGGGGACATTTATGCTTACCGTAAATACAAAAGGCAAAACTGAGTATATGTTCAAAACTGTTGTGAAAAACAATGTAAACAAAGCCACTTTAAAATAGAATCAGTGTTTCTATCCCAGAGGAGCTGCACAATTTACTCCTCAGATTTTTGGAATATGCAAATGGCAAAATAACTTTGAATTGAGCTTGCCTGAAGCACCATTGTATCCCAAAGAACTATTTGTAAAGACACCAAGGGAGCATGTTATGCCTACAGAACTGATGTAATACCAGAAATGAAAAACATTGTTTAGTATTAGTGTTACTATATTCGTTTATACCCACCAATACAAAAGCCTTCCTTCTAGTGATGTGTTTTCTTTTTCTATCTCATAAATACCCATTGTGTTTGTCTCCTAATTAGAACACTATGTGAGCATTTGCCTGAATCAGTGCTTTCTAAATAGATACTCTTTTTTTTTAATTTTAAATAAATGCTTGTTGCTTCTCCCTTTGCTTTTTCTAGAGGGTCCGGGAGTAACACCACTAATAGTTCTCAGCTTCCCACAGATGCTCAGACTCCAGGGAACTTGAGGACAACCTGGACTGAGAAATGCAGGTTAAAGTTGGCTGAAGTTTTATTTTCCAGGAGCATATGCATCTACAGGACATGGACTCTGCTTTACCAGTCTGGAAAATTTGCCTTTTGTTTATGCAGCTACAAACATTGATATTAAACCCAAACTCAACAATGCAACAAAGCACAGCAAAAGGTTTCAGTCTTGTGTTCTCCTTTGGTGATAAGTTAGCAGCAGCTAGATTCTTTGTCATCTAAACAATCACACTTTTCAAAAATATTTTAAAATTAAGAGCAGCTTGATTTAAACCATTTTTTCCCAGGGTATTAGGAAACTAACTTGGATACTTATCCAGAATTCTATGTAAATTTTATATAAATTAATTAATTCAATAAAATAAAGTTATGTAGTCCAAATAAAACATATTGCAGATTAAATTAAACCTGCTAGCCATACTTCAGCTACTTTGAAAACACTCAACAGTTAAAAAAATATTTTGAGAGAACTATAGTGAAACACCATTTGTATAAGCTTGTGTGATTTTGAGAAAGAAAATTTCCCTTATATGTCTTATGATTCTTAAATTTCAATAGCTATAGCAATACAAAATAAACATATACTATTATTTGATGATTTTCTAAAATTCCAATTATGTTTTCAAATTAAGAATCTTGGAAAACTAGATTAAAGTAATTTATACAGAGTTCTCATTTCCCATCTAGGCTATCTTTTCTCAGGATATATCAGACTAGACCAGAGAAAAAAGTTAAGTCAGAGTGATATAAATTACTAAGCTTACATTATTTCTTCCCCAGTTCCCACCACTTGAAATTATTGCATTTTCTTACAGAAACTATTGCAAGTAACTTTTAACTCATTTACAAAAATACTGCACATAAATAACTTGACAATCAAGGGAATAAAACCACACAACAGAGTAATGGATAAGAATATTTGAACTCGTCAATGCAAATGTGGTTTTTTTCTGGAACATACAGATAGTGATAGGCAATGAAAGGGCATCCTATTGAATTCTCTCTGGTGCTACAGATTATTAAAATATGGCTCAATACAAAGATAGATTTTGTTACCATAATCAGAATCATTGTTCTTATTTTCTTTGAATTTGATACTTTCTCAGGAAAGTTAGAAACTATTATTATAAAAATATATACATAGAAATATACTTAGAAGATATTTATCTGTGTAGTGTGGCTTTCTATGTATTATCTTTATGTCTTCATGACTAAAAACTAATTTCTTATTACTGAATTAGATTACCATTCCAGCCAGACCAATTCAGATCAACTCAGGTAATCACAATTAAATTTCTTATGAAACATGTTAACTTTACCCTGTGTTCCAGATATTGTTTTCATCTAATTCCCAAATGTTTCCCCCTTGTGGCTACTAAAGATTATCTGGGGAAAGTGTAGCTCATGATTTTCATCCACCAGGGTGCTATTCCCATCTCTGCCACTGACCAGACTGTGCCTATAGTAGTGCTTTCCTGTAAAATGTTAATGAAAGTGGAACCATCCAGAGTTATTGAGAGTTTACACAGATGGAATGAGTGGCATCTTTAAAATGCCTGGCATGGTATTTGGCTTAGAGGAGTTACTCAAAAAGTGTTAGTTTTTCCTCTCCAATCTCTACCTCTAATATATAATTTTATATTTACCTATTTCCAGATTAATTCCTGGCTGATATTCCTCTTTGACCATTGTCTTATTTAATATTTTTTCAGTGCTCATATATTTCTTAGCCCCTGGATTACACATATATTTGAGTCATTGTTTTTAGTGTACATTTGTATATACTCTGAATGAGGCTTTTTGTTTTATAATTCCTTATAGTACTGCCTTAAAACAAAAAAAAAAAAGATGCATTTGATGAGGAAGAATTATAAAAGAATTAGCAAGACCAGGAAGCTAATTTATTTTTATTTTATTTATATTCCTAAAAATGATGTTCACTATAATTAAGTAAAAATACAAATGTGCATAACCCTTCCCAAATGTGCATATTACCCTTGTTATATAACAAGAACATTACAGAGCCCAGATCAAACATTTTCCTTAGAATCAGAGGTCAAAATGCTCTTCACTGAATTGCAATTTTTTATCTTTTCTAAGATTTCTGGATATAAGCTTTTCATTTGGACTACTTTTCAAAGCTTCTCAAATAGCAATAGCAATAGTAATACATTCCGTTTAAAAGAAAACAGAGGGACTTTTGAAAATTTCCTTTTCACCTCATGTTTTTGAGATTTGAGAGAGAGAAGCTTTCCATCCAGATCTGTTTAGTTCCAAAATCCATACCCTTCTTGTAACAGGATCCAGCCAAGAGGGGGGCCCCAAAAAGGGATTTGAAATGGGGTCCAGAACTTAAGGTGTCTAGGAAATATTAGAAAGGCATATAAGATGCCCTTGCACCTTCCCCCACAGATGTGTGTTGGGGGAAGGGACACATGGAGCAGGAACATGCAAAGCTATTTTGTACAGCACAGCTTTGCAGCTAACTGATGGCATGGTCATTTAACATATTTATAACCTTTAACTGGTTTCATAGACATGTTAAATAGCTGTGGCCACACTCTGAGCCATGTGGATGGAAGGGACTTCCCCAGCAAAATGTAACTGGGGGCAGTTCCTCTGAGTTACAGCATCCATGTGGGAGCTTGGAGAAGATAGACTCCATGACATGGGGTCACCCTTGCCCAGACTCACAATGGCAGCTCAGTAAATTTAAATAATACAGGAATGCTGGCAGGAGTAACATTGTAGGAGGAGTTGGAAATAGGGGTACAGAGGATGATTTGCGCAGGGATTTAAACCCAGACATGGCAGCCATTGAGGAAAGTACTATGCAGCTTTGCCAGATTGGGGACCCCCTCCCCACAGCTTAGGTGAAAAGGGAATCAGGAAGTTTTGCCAGAGTGCGAACCCCTGCAGCTTTGGTAGGAGAGGACCACATGGCTTTGAGGTGCTCCCTTTGGCCATTGGCTTGGGAAGCAGGAGAGACTTTGCCTGGAAGAAGGGTTAAAGAACTCTTGCCAGTAGGCCATGAGAAGGTGCCACATGGCTTTGGATTAATTAGAGGTCCTGCCTGGATGGCGACACAGCTGACAGTGTCAAGAGCCTGGATCCCAGATGTTTGCTTCTTTTCCTGAGTTACGGTAGCCTGAATTAGGACAAGGGGAGAACAAAGCACTGTGGGTGTCTGAGGGTATCCAAAAGAAATTTGATATTTTAATGAAGACATGAGGTCACTACTTTAAGTCTGTATAGCATTAAATAAACATTTCCTCTCCTTCCTCAATCCTCTGGCATTGAGAGATGTCTTTCCTATAAGGCAGCACGCATAATGAACCTGGGGAGAGGGTCCTTTCGGTAATAGTGTTACAGAACAAACAAGGGGGGCCTAGGATGATATACTACTATTGAAAGAAGCCCCCAGGTCCATTATGTCTGCTGCCAGAGGAAAGACGTTGCGCAGGGATTTAAACCCAGACATTTCCTCATTGAGGAAATCTCAATGCCAGAGATTTGTGAAAAGGAAAGAAATGTCTATTTAATGCTATACAAACTTAAAGTAGTGACCTAATGTCTTTATCAAAAATCCTAAAGTCCCTTTAAAACACCCACAAATAGACACAGTTCTTCCTTCCCCCTTTGCCCAGTCCAGAGTACCATATCTCAGGAAAATAAATAGAAGTCCAAGGCTCAGGCAGTCCTCTGGTTATTCCCAGTTAGTACTCCATCTTGACTGGGAGACCTCCCTGGGTTCCTGGCACCCCCAGCTGTGTCGCCGGGATCTCTGCTAAAACCAGGTGGTCATTCCCCCTTCTAAAGCTGTGGGGGTCCCCACTCTGGCAAAGGCACGTGGTCCTCTATTCCAGGGCCACGGGAGTCCCCATTCAGCCAAAACCGCATGTTTCTCTCTCCTCAATGGCTGCCGTGTCTGGGTTTAAATCCCCACGCCAATCTTCCTCTGCAATCCCATTTCCAACTCCTCCTACACTTGGGCACACTTGCCCTTAATCTGCTGTCTTTTTCAGCTTTTCTGGTTGCCATCATGGGTCTGGGCAGATGTGACCCCATGTCATGGAGCCAATTCTCTCCGAGCTCCCATGCAGGCGCTGTAACTCGGGGACCTGCCCCCCAGTTACATCTTGGTGGCATAGTTACTTCCATTCCCCTGGCTCAGAGCATGGCCACAGCTATTTAACACATCTGAGTGACCAGCCAAAGGCTATAGATATGTTAAATGACCATGCCAAAGGTTAGCTACAAGGCTGTTGCTATGAAAAACACCTCTCAAAGGCCCTGCTCCATGTGTCCCTTCCCCCAACCCACACCTGGGGAGTGGGAATGAGGACATCCAAAAGTCTCCTGAACAACTTGAGTTCTGGACCCCTTTTTAAATGCCCATTTGGGGTACCCCCTCTTGGCTGCACCCTGTAACAATAGTATATCAGTGTACCCCCTTTGGCCCCTTGTTCTATAACATTCTCACTATCACATACATGTTTTTTTCCTTGTATTCACCTTTTCCTTTTAGTTTTACAGCCCTTGTCTGTGTCCTCCTATTTAAAATAATCCTCTGTCTAGACAGTTTTTAACTGCCAGATATCTCACACTTACATATATTTTTAGACTATTCCTCAGTAGCCTTGCTATATGCTTTGGATGCCTGTGATTCAGCTAATGAAGCAAAACCTCTTGAGAGTAACCACAGAAACAAATTCCAAGAGAGCAATGAGAACAGAGAGTTGTAACAGCCCAAGATATATAGCCCCATTGCAGGAAATTGTTCTTTGACTGCCAGTCATACATTACAACAGATTTCAATTGAATCAAGCTCTGACATGACTGGAACAAACACCAAATGAAACAAACATCTGCCAACCAAAAAATTGTATTGAATTTCTCCTGAACAAGGAAGAAAGTCACCAATAACAGCTGAACAATAGTAAAACCTAGTTTTTATAAAGTTTTACAAAATTCCCATCGGATAGTATTTTTCCTATTCTTTTAATTATCATGTTCAAATTGTTTCAAAATGTGCAAGAAAAGTCAAAGTATGAGACTATAGGATAAGATTAAGTTTAATTTAATTTGATGAGTATGCAGTGCCATTCAAGAAGAACTGAAGCCTACCTGCCAGTTATCTGGAATGTAGTCTGCATTAGTTAAATTGTATGTTGTTGGGATTTTAATTCTAAATTATAAATCTAGATGAAGAAAAAAAAGCTCACACACATCCAAATATAGTTTACTGAATTTTCCTATTTTATGTTTTTATTCAGTTGTATATTATTTATTTATTTTATTTTGATTGTTGTTCATTTAGAGTTATCCCAGATTTCCCCCCATTACTCTCCCCCGCCCTACCTAACCCACACTTCACAAAGACAATCCCCATAACATTGCCCTTGCCCATGGGTCCTTTGTACATGTTCTTTGACTTGATCCATCCCTTTCTTTCCCCCATTAACCCTCTCCCCTTGTCCTTCTAGTCACTGTTAGTTTGTTATTTATTTCCACATTTCTGGTTATATTTTGCTTGCTTGTATTTTTTTGTTGTTGATTAGGTTCCAATTTTTGGTGAGGTCATATGGTATTTGTCTTTTATCACTTGGCTTATTTCACTAAGCATAATACTCTCCAGTTCTATACATGCTTTCACAAAGGGTAAGTGTTCTTTCTTTCTGCTTCATAGTACCCAATTCTGTAATTGTACAACAGTTTTCTTATACACTCATTTACTGATGGGCACTTAGGCTGTTTCTAGTGCTTGACTATTGTAACACTGCTATAAACATAAGGGTTTATAGGTTTTTTTGAACTGGTATTTCAGGATTCTTAGGGTATAATCCCAGCAGTGGAATTTCTGCATCAAAAGGCAGTTTCATTTCTGTTTGTTTGTTTGTTTGTTTGTTTTTCAGGAAATTCCACAATGTTTTCCACAGTAACTGTGCCAGTCTACATTCCCACAACAGTGCTCAAGGGTTCCCTTTTCTCCTCATCTTTGCATCCTCCTCAGCATTTGTTTGTTGATTTGTTAATGCTGGCCATTCTCACTGATGTGAGGTGGTAGGTATCTCATTGTTTGCATCTCTATGATGGCTAGAGATGTTGAGCATCCTTTCACATGTATATGGGCCTTCTGTATGTCCTCCTTGGAAAAGTGTTGTTCAAATTTTTTGCCCTTTTTTAAACTGGGTTGTTTGTCTTCCTGGAGTTGAGTTGTATGAATACTTTAAATAGTTTGGATCAAAATCTTGTCCAAGGTATTTTTGGCAAATAAGTTTTCCCATACAGTTGGTTCCCTTTTTTATTTTTTTGCTGATGTTTTCTTTCAGCCTGCAGATGCTTTTTAATTTGATGCTGCCCCATTTGTTTATTTTTTCCTTTATATCTCTTGCCCTATGGGACATGTAGGTGAAAATATAGCTGCATGGGATATATGAAATTTACTGTTTATGTTCTCTTCTAGGATTTTCATAGTGTCAGCATTTATATTTAAGTGTTTTATCCATGTAATATTTATTTTTGTGCATGGTGTAAATTGGTGGTTGAGTTTCATTTTTTGCATGTAGCCCTCTGGATCTCCCAACACCATTTATTGAAGTTGCTATTTTTAGTCCATTTTTTGCTTCTGACCCCTTTGTCAAATATTAGTAGACCACCAAGACGGGATTATTTCTGCACTCCCTATTTTCTTCCATTGCATCTGTCTTATGTGAGTACCAGATTATTTTTATTACAGTGGCCTTGTAATACAGCTTGATCTTAGGTACTATAACCACTCTTACTTTACTCTCCTTTCTCAAGATTGCTGAGACTATTTGGGGTCATTTTTAGTTCCATATATATTTTGAAATATGTGTTCTATAAATTTTAATAAGGATTGTATGGAATCTCTGAATTGTTTTGGGTAGTATGGACATTTAAATAAAGTTAACTCTTCCAGTTCATGAACACAGTGTATGCTTCCATTTATTTGTGTTTTCCTTAATTTCTTTCTTCAGTGTTGTGTAGTTTTCTGAGTACAGGTCTTTTACCTACTTGGTTAAGTTTATTCCTAGATACTTTATTTATGTTGTTATGCTAAATGGAAATTTTTTCCTGATTCCTGTTTGAGATATTTCATTGTTGATGTGAAAAACTCCTTTCAATTCCTAAATATTGACTTTGTATCATGCTGTTTTGCCAAAATCACTTATTAGGTCAAGTAGGTTTTTGGTGGAGTCTATAGGATTTTCTATGTACAGTATCATGTTATCTGCCAGCCATGACAGTTTTGCTTCCTCCTTTCTGATTTGTATGCCTTTAATTTGTTTTATTTTTTTATTATTTTATTTTTTTTGTCTATTGTCGTGGTTAGAACTTCCAATACTATGTTGAATAGAAGTAGTGAAAGCAGACACCCCTGTCTTTTGGCTGATCTAAAGGAGGATACTAAACTTTTACTTGTTCAATATGATGTTGGCTGGAGTTTTCCATATATGGCCTTTATTATGTTTAGGACTGCTCCCTCTACTTCCACTTTGCTAACTGGTTTTTATCATAAATGTGTGCTGTACTTTATCAAATGCTTTTTGCTCCTCTATTGATATGCTCATGTGGTTTTTATTGTTTTGTTTATGATGTGTTATGTTTATTGATTTGTTAATATTGTACCATCCTTGTATCCCTGGGGTGAACCCCACTTCACCATGGTATATGATGATTTTAATATATTACTGGATGCAGTGTGCCAAAATTTCATTGAGGATTTTAGTATATATGTTAATCAGTGATATTGACCTGTAGTCGGTCTTTCTTTTTCTTTCTTTCTTTCTTTCTTTCTTTCTTTCTTTCTTTCTTTCTTTCTTTCTTTTGTTTTGTCTTTTTCAGGTTTTGGAATTAGGATAATACTGGACTCATGAAAAGAGTTGGGAGTTTTCCTTCTTGGATTTTTTGGAATAGTGTGAGCAGAATAGAGGTTAGCTGATGCAATTACCATCTGGCAGCGACCTCGGAATGCTGTGGTTGGCTCGTCAACATGCAAGAAAAACATACACAGAGACAACCAAGTCTTGTGGGGAAGTAGGAACAGAATGGCCACTCTCTCTGGTGGGGAGAGAGCCCCATTCCCCCTCCGGAGAAGCTTTTGATTGTTTTCATTTGCATAGGAATTCAGGTAAAGCTCATTAAACATTGCTAGGAAGTAAGGATCAAACAATAGGTAACAAGGAAGTCTGAGGGCCTATTTTGAGTCAGGGTTAAAGAGCTGTAAAACTTTGAGGAACAAACTTACTTCTTCCTTGGGCCCTTATCATTCAACTGAGAACATTCTAAACAAAGCAGGTTTCACAGGATTTTACATATTCTTTCTTAGACCTGATCACCAGGGGAACCCATCCTTTTCAGCACAGAGCTGCACCACCCTGTCATTGTTTCAGGCTTAGGTGGAGCAAGGGAAGTAAGGCAGCCAAGGGATAAGGAGATTTTCTCCCAGATGATGAGGACTTAGGCTATATCACAGCCGAGGAGTGAGGGTCCATCACCCCCTTTTGCTGTAGCCTCCAAAGTCCTTTCTTGGGGGCCTCCCACATGATCATGCCTGTCTTAAGTTGTTCCCCCTTGGGGATCTTACCCATCATTGGCTAACCGACCAAGCTTTGGGGTTCAGTTATGAATGAAGCAGCAGAAGCAGCGCTCCTGCCAGGGAGATAAGCTTTTGTCTCCTTGCTGGTTTACAATCCAAGGCCACTCCCTCAGCCTTAGCCTTGGTGGGGGTTACAGCTTCTGATACCAGGCAGGGCAGTTCACAACAATTAGCTCTTCCCTAAATGTTTTATAAACTTCTTCTGTGTAGCCATCTGGTCCAGGGTTTTTGTATGCCTGGAGTTTTTTGATTAGTGTTTCAATTTCACTAACACATTTCTATTCAGGCTTTCTGTTTCTTCTTAATTCAGTTGTGGAAGATTATATGATTCTAGAAATGTGTTCATTTCTCCCAGGTTTTCAAATTTCTTGACATATATTTGTTCATAATAATTTCTAACAATCCTTTGTATTTCTGTGATATCAGTTGTAATTTCTCCTGTTTCTTTTCTGATTTTATTTATTTGGGTCTTCTCTTTTTTTTTTGTGATGAGTGTGATTTTATATATTTTTAATTTTTTTTAAATTTAACTTTTTCTCATCACTATTTATCCCCTCTATATCCTCTTCCATCCCCACCCACACTTTTTATCTTAATGTCTATGAATATAGACACAGATTCTTTTTATATCAAAAGTCAAGCAGTACTCAATTTGCATTACTGAACATATCAATATATAAGCTGAGTGGATTTTAATGGGTTTGTATTATAGGAAAGCTGTATTACATTATAAGAAGCTCATTAGAAAGAATGACTGTAATGAACATTGCCTTTTGCCTAACTTTACCCATTTTTGTGTAATGCCTTTCTAATCTGTAAGTATAATATGCAAACACAGCAATGTCTTCAGGGAAAAAAGTGTACATCTCCTTCTTGCATTCTATTTTTAGGAATAAGAAAATACTTAGATTGTTTCTTTGTTTGTCTTTTTGGGTCACTTGGCTATCTGAAAGTAAGTACTAATAAGAGAATTGTGATTACCCAGGCTGTAATAGAATACTCATCTATGGTTCATTTACATGGTAGGAAAATCAGTTACCACTGCTGTCAAGGGAACATGGGGATCCATATCATTTGTGTGTCCTTGGAATCACCATTTATTTACATAGGTTAGTAATAAATTAGAACCAAATAAAATAGATTAGAACACAATAAATTAGAACCAAAGTCATAAATCATTATAATTTTTTATTCCATATATTTGTATTTTCTCATCTGTGACTTTAAGCCAGATAATTAATCTAATCATCTATGTTTCAGTTTGTCTAAAAAATGAGAACCTTACTAATAATTGTCCTAACCATGCCATAATAATTTACAAGATTTCATGACTATCAGAAGAGCCATTATTCTGAATTCAGTTAGTTTTTACCAAGTTCCTCCTGTATACATTGAATATAAAAATACATAAGTGAAGAATGTTTATACTTTTGCACAATATTATTTTTATTATATTAACTATATTTTTATTGAATGCCATAATCAGTTCAGTTTTAAACTCCCACTTATAAAAAAAGAATATATAAACACATTTCTGCTGTTTTTCTTCAATTTGTGTCTGGGTTTTCCTGAAAATGAACATTTATGTATTTTAAATTATCCCCAAATATAGTACCCAATACCCCAAACATAAAAAAGTATAAATAGAAAAAAAAAACCTTAAAACTATCAAGCAAGACAGTGAATGCCTCCTTTTTTTGACTTTATATTTGCTATTTCCTTTGGTAGATAATTCTGCTTCCCCAAGTGAAAATTTTTATAATCAAAAATCAATGTGTGCAATTCCTTTTTATGGACTCAAAAGGTAGTACAGAGAATATTAAGTCTTGAACTTTTTAGACAAATTACCACTGTTGATATTGTGAAGGTCTTTTTATGAGTAGAGTATCATAGCTCATAAAATTTTGCAGTTCTATGTCACGCCCTCTTCCAACCATGTTTTTTGACAAGGTCTGAACATGGAAAGAGGGCATTCAAGGAATCCATCTTCCTGGAAGAGAGCATGGCATACAAAGGGGGGCAGTAATTTTTCTGGGGATTGCTTTTAATAATTTCCTTGCTAATATTAATCATGGTCTTACTTTGTACCCTGATTCCCATAAGAACAGGACATGAGAAGAAAGAGGCTCAAAAAGAGTTAATGATTGATTTTGAGGGAAATTCTGAAGGGACAACTAGTTCTCCCTAGACTATTGAATCATGCCCAGATTGTTTTAAACAAGGAGTTTATAAACCTGAGTAAAAAATTATCCCCGATTGTTCCCATAAAAGAATTCATAAATCAGTTACAATAGGTTGAATTATTGGCGAACTTTCCCATGCCTGTTCCTTACCCATAGATACAAAGAGTTCTTCTAGAAAACAAGAAAAAACTATATAGACCCTTACCCACAGCCCAGGGATATCCCTGGGTAGCATATTAGATTATTGGCAAATTATGGTATCCCCCCAAAAGGAGCTAATTGTCTCCAGAGGGTTCCAGATCTCCCATTGCCTTATACAGGAGCATATAATGAGGGTGGCATTAGAATGGTCAATAAGGATGAAGTTCAAGTGCCTTATAATAGTCTAAATTTCATGGAAAGGTTAGCTTGAAGCAGACCTTCCTGGTGTTTATTAACTAAGAAATAAAAAGAGTTTATTGTAGCTGAATTTCCTGTTTATCTCTTCTTACCTGTTTGTTTTGGAGATTAAAAGGTGGTGGGACTGTTAGATATCTGTATCTTAGGTTTATTGATTTGCATAATTCCAATGAAGTTGTATAAAATAATTTCTTGACCAAAGAATAAAATCCCCTCTAATGAAATAGCCCCTGAGTGTCTAAAAGTTGTTGGAGTAACAGCCCCGCCTTTACCTTGAATAGGAGTATATATCAAATAGAATTAGACAGGCAAAGAAATAAGAAAAACTGGTTAACGATTATAAATTAAGCACGTAGAAACAGTTACCAGGGAGTTAGAGTCCATGGTACATAGAGAAATATTTTAGACAGAAAAGGTAAATAGGTAACTTAGACATCACAAAGGCCTTATAATAAATTTCCTATAACCTCTATTCAATTAGCGTATCTTTTTGCCCCATGACAAATTCTGAGAATTTTAATAAACAGTAAGACATTTAAACTCTGTACATACAGCTATTTCTAATTGTCTGATTTATGGCTCTCCTGGTTAAAATAATCTTTGTTTAATATAACTGAATTTATGGGAATTTTTGTATTTTTCCTGGTTACCTTTGTATTAAATTTTTTTCTGCTTTACCTAATCGCAAATGTCAATCACTGCTAAAAATGAAAGTATAAAAACCTGCTTGTACTTGCAATAAACAGAACAGAGCATCACTGTCCTCTGAGGCGTGTTGTCGTCTGTCTTCCATCGCCGACACCTTACCCACCTTTCAGGAAACCCTGGACCTAGCTGCGGCTGGACCGCGGCAGTTCTATTCATTTGGATTACAGGCATGTGCATTTTATTCAACAAGGTTAATCTTGGAGTTTCTACTACTCTGTCTGAAGGATTGTTTCCCACAGAATTACTGAATAAATTTTACTTTTTAATGCAATCTTACCTGAAAGTCTCTAATATATACATAATATGCCAAGAGGAAGTTCACTATTGCTGTGTATGATGCCAAGGCATAATAATATGAATCTTCAAAGTAAAAGTGAGAAACTAGCTATAAAGAATTAGATCTCTGCATTTTTATAGTGTCTATTGCTGACCACTATTTTAGGGTGAGACTCAGCACAGCTATGAAACATAAACAGTTTAGCATTTCTCTCTTTACTATGGACATAGTTATTGTTAATTGTCACCCCACTCAATACCACCTGATCAGACCAACTCTGCCTTGCCTAATTGTAAGAGTACTGCCAACACACACATCTTCATATGAAAATCTTGTTGTGAATTACATGTGTAACTCCACTGCCTACACATTTTTATCACTAAAAAATGTTGATAACTTAGTTCATAATATATCTGAAATGTATTTTATATTTCTCTACCCATTTTCATTGAAATACAATTTCTTAGCACTCACTATACCCAATATCCCTTCCCCCAGCATACCCTTCATAAGGTTATATTAATCTTTATTACTTTATCATCATCTTCATAATTATCATTTACATTGAACATCCACTCTATGCTAGCTGTGTTGTAGGTGCTTCATATGTGAGATTTCACTACACCAGTCAAGAATGACAGACACTATTATTCTATGCAAAGATTCTTAAATAAAGCCTCAGAGAAGGAAACATTTTCCCCAAGATCACACAACTGAAAGTTCACAGAGCCAAGATTAAAAGCCAAATTCATTTGACTCCAAAGTTCTATTCTTATGCATGACACTAAGAATGGCACATTGAAATAGAGAAAAAAAGAATATGTGTCTTAGAGAAACTCCTATAGTTGAATATAACCATGATATCTGTCTATCATTCAAAGTTGATCAAGGTATCTTAACAATTGCCATAGTAGGGAAATATTTATTAATATATTTATATTAGTCACAAAGTGTAAACAGAAAAGGTATCAACAGATGCTTTAGGGTGGTCAATATACTTACATACAAATAATATATTGAAATACCTGTTGTATGATCTTTCATTATGTTCATCCATCTGGAACATAGAATGAGCACAATAAATGTAAGATAATTAAAACAAAAATGATTATTGGTGAATTTTTTTACATTTTACATCAATTAGTGCAAATATATGATCACATGATAATTCAAAATTTCTGAGAATTCTGCATAATTGCTCTGAAATTCCTTAACATTTTGTTTGTTTTAGGTACAATTCAGAAACTCCTCTGTTTCTAGTTCATTTGTAATTTGCAAATACACAAGTATAAGGAAATTAATACATGTTGAAATGGTGAAATTCTCAGTTATTATTTTCAAACTTAAATGTTTTAGAACACAAGCAGGAAAAGTTAGTCCACGAAGAAAGAATTTTGTGTTCAATCATATTTTAGAAATCCTACATAAAATAACCCTATCTTGGAGATACATGATAAATGTTAGTATACTATAGACTCTGAAAAATCTAACTAAGAAACCTTGTTTCATTTTTAAATCATAGTTTCTATTATATTTTTAAACATAAAAAAACTTGTAGTTACTGTGTATATTATTTCTCATGTGCTTTTAATGTCCTATGATACATGTTTTAGGAAGTATTATTATCTACATTTCTGTGAATATGAATGTCCTCTCTGTGTCGTTGTTAATAATAAATATACAGTAGAACACAATGTGTTTAGTTATTTAAAAGTGTTTTATTTTAGCATAAAAACTCTTCCTCATTTTAAATGTATGTTTAACTATAACATCTGTATAACTTTACCAATTATATTTTAGCTGCAATATCTCAGGCTTAACTGTCATCATAGCATCACAAATATCTTAGCACTGAACTAATTATTTTTATCAAATCAATTACCCTCTATAATGTTGCTGTTCCAAATAAAGCCATAAAATGCTGTGCTGCTGTTTGTCATGTGTTTACAATTACTGTAATATGAGACCCTTAATCAGCTTATCCTACCTTAGCTATAGGATCCTACTTTCCACTGATGTCCAATAAAAGCATTCCAAATTATATTGGTGTGAAATCATTAAATAGTAACACCTCCAAATAATTATTTCTAGAATAAAAATATAGTAGTTGTACAATTGAAGATTCAAGACATCCTTGTTTCTACTCAATAAGAAAATACCTCTACCTCAGACTCCAGTTGCAAACTAACCCATATCCCCAAGAGTAATAAAATACTTTCTCTATACCCATATCTGTCAAGAATAAAGTATATAGAATTAGAAATTCAGAAATATACATAAAATTATAAGAAAGAGTGGTTTCAAGTTCACACATAATGGATATGTTTCTCCCCTCCAGAATTCTTTGTACCAAGTCTCTCTAGCATGTTTGATTATAAATAAAGTTTGGGATTAAAGATTCCACCTGTTTTTTGTTTGCCTTAATAGAATACATAGTGTTGGAAAAACAAATGAGTAAAATTAGAAACAAAACATTAGAAATTTAACCTGGGTAAGGATATTTTATTGTTATTAACTTGTTATAAGTTTAAATGTCAATATTATCTGGTATCTAAAATGTATATAATTATATTAATACAGTGTGATTCAGTAATTTTCTTTTTAGATGGTTTTATCTGCATTTGTAGAAGTTCTTCAGAGAAACAGAACCAATAGGGAGCTAATTGAAAAGAATTGTTTCACATCATTATGGAGGTTGTAAAGTCCCAAAAATTTCAACTACTAAGCTATGGACATAGGAGAGCTGGTGTTATAGTTCCAGACTGAGTCTAAAGGTTGATAGAAGGTGAACTGATCATGTAAATTACTGTCCAAAATCCAGCAGGCTTGAGACCCAAGAAAAGCTGGTGTTTCAATATGAATTCAAGAATTCTGGAGGTGAGGGGAAAAACTTATATCCTTTATATGTGAACTTGAGGCCATTCTCTCTTACAATTTCATGTAGTATAGCTCTGCATCTCCAAGATTAAAAAAAAAATTGAGCTCAATCAGTCAAACAGAAACAGTAAGACTGAGTAAGAAGGAACAAAGACTTAGTCTTTTTGTTCTATTCAACAAAGACTTACTCAGTCTTTTTGTTCTATTCAAGACTTCAGCTGACTATATGCAGCCCAACCACATTAGGGAGGGCAGTATGGTTTATACAGTTTACTGATTCAAATATTAGGCTCATTCATAAACACCTTCAAAGATACACACAAAGCAATGTTTGAGCAAGTATTTTAGCATCTTGTGGCCCATAAAATAAAGTATAATATCACATTTATAGAGTGCAGAGTAAAATAAATTCTCCAAATTTTATCATAGACAGATAACTGTATTCACCACTCCTGACTAGAGAAAGTAGGATTCTGTTGGACAGAATGGATGATGATAAGTAAGCAACATCTTTGCAGAATGCCTCTGGTGTCATTAAATGATCTCAGGGAGGAGGTAAATACAACAGGAGATAGAGGAAAGGTGAGGATTCCATTTTTTTCCATGTAATATAATTTTTTTCTTAAAACAGACTGAATATAGTGCTTCTTTAGCATATGGTTATGAAAAAAAAGAATGTGTCAACTGTTAAGTGATGAATACATATGTGTAAAATTAAATGAGTGAATGTGTGCAGTAAAAACCATGGCCAATGGCAACACATCATTTTTTTATTCATTATAAAATTTTACCTTTCTGTGTTTTGTGTTGAGCTATGGATTGGAATCAGTGGCTTAATTTACCATAATGGGGTGATAAGTCTTCATTCTTTTCAACAATTCCATTGTAAACTTAGTGATATTAAACATGTACTTGCACTTGATGTCACATCACTAATCTTAATATTGAAGAGTATATTAGTGTGAGTAAATTATTTACTACCTGATGTAAGTTTCAGGTTGAAATGTTAGTAACTATTCATATTAAAACTGCAAATAATATTAATAGTTAACTCTATTTCTTTAGAGGGTTATTCTTAGTTTACTTCATTTGAATCTCGGTTTGATAAAATGGTAGAGTCATTTGACAGGTGAAATGCTTACCACAATACTACTACCTTTTTTGAGTTGCTCATTTTTTCACCTTGATATATATTTTTTCCTTCAAAAATTCAGCCTTGTAATTTATTTAAAAAGTAATCCAGAGATTAAATTAAAAAACTCCAGAAATGAAGTTGCAAGCAAACTAAACCCTGTAATTTTAGAAAAAGAAATATTAATTGAATAGGTTACCATCTTGTGTGTTTGATTAAAATAGTTCATTTAAGTTGCAGATACTATTTGTATATATTTAAAGGGAGATATTTATCATGTTGGAATATAGTGTAAAAATGTAAATATAAACCAAGTACTATTTCTCTCTTAAGATTTATAATTGTGTGTTAATTATAATGTATATTAAATATAAATTTATAATAAAACATAAATATAAATTGCTTCCCAATTTGCTTTTTCTACATAGAGGTTTAACTCTGCAAATAAAAACCATCTCTGCCTCTCCAATTAACAAATGATGCAATTAAAGAAAATTAACAAGCATGAAAATTGTAAAATGGTATGTATCTTGATATTTTAAATAACATTTAGTATGATATGTTTATTTGTAATGTACTAGTTAATTGTTTTCCATCTGATTCTTATACATATTTTATCACTTAGTTACAGCTTGCTTAGAGATTTCTAAACAATGCATTAATTGTCTATGAGCAGAAACACTGTGTCTATAATTCAAGATTGCTGAAGCATTCTCTACCACATGGTAGCCTCTACATCTTGAAAACAAATCTGAGTGGAAAAGAAAGATCTTTAATCCTTAATTTATTGAACCATTTGTGACCAAGTTTGAACATGGCAGTCCTCACCAAGTTTTACTGTCTACTAATGGGTACTCTTGAAAGTCAACATGCTGTTGTTCAAGGGATCAGTAAAGTTGTAAAGGGGGATCTTGGCTTTGCTGGCAAGATAGTCTTTGTCACAAGTAATCAATTCTTCCATTATCATATGAGAGCAACCACATGCAATATGTAAAGTGATGGGTGTGGCTATACTTCAGTGAAAATTTATTTATGAAAATGAAAATTTGAATTTAACATAATTTTTATGTATGATAAAGTATTATTCTCTTATTTTTTTCAACTTTTATAAAAAAAACTCTAGGGAAAAATGCACTAGCAGTGATTAGAGTAATGATAAGAATGATACATTTTTTTATAGAAAAGAATAATGATATAACTTATATACTAGGATTCTCTTTATAAGCGGTATTCTTGAAAGAGTTTAGAACATAAAAGGCATGAATATTTTCATAATATTCATTGCGCCTTATGATTAAATAAACATGCATAGCCCTAAGACATCTTGTGGTCATGAAAAAGTTAAAATTTATATTTCCTTCCCTTTTTTGGTGTTGCTGTTTCCCATCTGAAAGAATATGACATCTTTCTCACATATTATATACTTATTATATATAATACATGCATGAAATACTACATGCATATATATGATTATATGAAGCCTGTCCAGAAAACAGTCCAGCCATTGTTAATGTAATAAGAATGGTTTGTGTGACATCAATGTAACCTGGAAACTAAGAAGAATGGACTGAAATACACATGTGTGAAAAATTATGACTTCACTGTATTAGTCGGTGGAGGTGGTAGACACTGTTGAGTGAGCATGTGTACTGAGTGGCAGTCACATTTAAAATGACTGAGTAAGTAGAGAAATGAATCTGCAGCAGATTTTGCATTAAACAAGCTTGAAAACTTTCCTTTGTGGAAACTATTCAGATGATTTAGAAAGCCACAGCTATGGGCAACTGGTGATTGGCAGCTTCACCATAACAATGTGCCCACTCATACATCACATCTTGTGCAGAGTTTTTTTTTTTGTGTGTGTGAAACATCAAATTACCCAGGTGATTCAGCCCTGCTACAGCCCAGATTTGGTACCCTGAGATTTCTGCTTTTTCCCAAAGCTAATCACCATTGAAAAGGAAGAGATTTCAGACTGTCAGTGAGATTCAGGAAAATTCAATGGGGCAGTTAATGGTAAGAGAATGGAGAACTGTATGAAGATCCAATGTGCCTAATTTGAAGGGGACTGAGGCTTCCCTGTCCTATGTACAATGTTTCTTGTATCTTGTATGTTTTTCAATAAGTGTCTTTATTTTTGATACCACTGGATGGATATGAATATATTTCTGAGCTGTAGATATATAGTTATATCTCTACTGAGAGAGGGAGAGTGGGAGAGAGAGAGACTGAGTGATAAAGTCCTTAGCACATGAATAACTACAAAGAGAAATAATGAGTGCTGGTGGTCATGTGGCTAATATTTGCATTTTATATAATCATCTTTTCTCCATCTCTTCTATGCCTAATAGTAAAAAAAAAAATATGGTCTTCTCTGCATGTACAGTATGTAGGGAGTTCTAAGGAATAAGTTCCAACTTAGAGACTACCCTTCAAAATCGTTATTGTGAAGACTATGAGAATGGTCCAGCTAGTTTTATCCATGTGTGGTGCCTGTGTGTGGAGGAGACTCAAAGTCACCTGTAAGACTTCCTTCCTAACTAAAGAAAGAGTTCAGAAATACAAATTTCTTACAAGAGCATGATTCAAGAAAAAAATGTGGCAGATAAAGTGGGGAAGGAAAAGTAGGAGGAAATTGTAAATACAGTATAGATCTGTGACCCAGATTGTCTTCCGGCTTATCTCCTACATGGGTTTTGGAAACCAAGGCTCATGGAACAGAAACAGTAATTTCTATTAATCTTGATAAAATTAAAAAGAGAACATAAGTCAAAATTATTTCATAGCCTGTTTGGCAAAATGTGGTAAAAATGACAGTGAATGATATTTTTAAAATTATTTTATAGCTGTTCAAGGACAGTTGTCTGAATTTACCCCCATCACTGTCCCCCTACCCCAGCCATCCCTACCTCTCTACCCTGCTTCGACCCACCCTTGGTTTTGTCCATGTGCCCTTTATACTTGTTCCTGAAAACCCTCCCCCCTTCCCTCCCATTATCCCCTCCCACTTCCTGTTTACTGTCAGATTGTTGTTAATTTCAGTGTCTCTGGTTATATTTTGCTTGCTTGTTTGTTTGGCTTTTTAGGTTCCACTTAAAGGTGAGACCAGATGGTATTTGTCTTTCACCTCCTGGCTTATTTCACTTAGCATAATGCTCTACATTTCCATCCATGCTGTCATAAAGGATAAGAGCTCCTTCTTTCTTTCTGCTGTGTAGAAGTATTGCATTGTGTGAGAAATTCCCAGACTCACAGGAGAGTTCATTGGAGAGACCCACTTGGTCCTAGAACATACACAAAACCACCCACATGGGAATCAGCACCAGAAGAGCCCAATTGCTCGTGGGTAGCAGCAGAAGTTACTGAAAGCTGGCAGAAAGCTGAACAAGAGGCATTGTCCCCTCTTAGACCCTCCCCCCACATACAGTGCCACAACACAGCAAAAAGTGTTGCCCTACCATGGTGAATACCTAAGACTCTGCCCCTTACTATATAATAGGTGCATCAAGACAAAGAAATATGGCCCCAATGGAAAAAAAAAAGATCAAAGCTCCAGAAAAAATATAATTAAGTGATGAAGAGATAGCCATCCTATCAGATGCAGAGTTCAAACCACTGATAATCAGGATGCTCACAGAAATGGTGAAGTATGGTTGCAAAATAGAGAAAAAAGTGAAGGCTATGCAAAGTGAAATAAAGAAAAATATACAGGAAACCAACAGTGAAGGGAAGGAAACTGGTACTCAAATCAATGATCTGGAGCAAAAGGAAGAAATAAATATTCAACCAGAACAGAATGAAGAAACAAGAATTTTAAAACATGAGGAAAGGCTTAGGAACTTCTGGGACAACTTTAAGTGCTCCTATATCCAAATCACAGGGTTGCCAGAAGGAGAACAGGAAGAGCAAGAAATTGATAAGTTATTTGAAAACATAATGAAGAACTTCCCCAATCTAGCAAAGGAAATAGACTTCTAGGAAATCCAGGAAGCTCAGAAAATCTTAAAGAAGTTGGATGCAAGGAAGCTCACATGAAGGCACATCATAATTACATTACTGAAGATCAAAGATAAGGAGAGAACCTTAAAAGCAGCAAGAGAAAAGGAGACAATTACCTATGAGGTGTTCCCCTAAGACTATCAGCAGATTTCTCAAAAGAAAACTTACAAGCAAGAAGGAGCTTACAAGAAAGAAATATCCAAAGTCATGAAAGGCAAGGACCTACATCCAAGACTACTCTATTCAGTAAAGCTATCATTTAGAATGGAAAGGCAGATAAAGTACTTCCCAAACAAAGTCAAGTTAAAGACATTCATCTTCACCAAGCCCTTATTATATGAAATGTTAAAGGAGCTTATCTATGAAAAAGAAGATCAAATTATGAACAGCAAATGACAACAAACTCACAACTATCAACAACCAAACCTAAAACAAAAACAAAATGAACTAAGAAAACAAATCACAGAAATGGAGATCACTTGGAGGATTATCAGCAGAGTAGAGGAGTAGGGGACAGGGGAAAAGGTACAGGGAATAAGTAGCATAAATGGTAGGTAGAAAATAGACAGGGGGAGGTTAAGAATAGTGGAGGAAATGTAGATGCCAAAGAACTTATGTGTATGACAAAATGTGGTATAATCATAATGTGGTATCATGTCCATACCCATGGACATGAACTAAGTTGTGGCAGAATGCAGGTGGGAGGCTGTGTGCAGGACTGAGGAGACAATAAATAAAAAAAATAAATAAATAAAAACTGATTAATAAATGAGCAGAGAATATAAACAGTCATTTTTACAAAGAAGACATATAATGGCCATGTAGTACATGTAAAGCTGTTCTACATCACCAATCAGAGAGATATAAATCAACTGAAATTATGTATTACATGTGTTAAAATGCTTGTAGAAAACAAACAAACAAAAACACCAAGAAATAAGTTTGGAAAGGACATAGAGAGAAATGAACCCTTGTGCATTGTTGGTGGGAATGTAAATTAGTATAGCGACTATGAAAAACATTATGGATGTTCCTTAAAAAATTAAAACTAGAACTTTCATATGATCTAGTAATTTCACTTCTAAAAATATACTCAAGGAAATAAAAGGACAATTTAGGTAAGGTCAAACTCATTTTCACCTGGGGCCACATCAGCCTCATGGTTGCCTTCAAAGGGCCAAAATAATTTGAGGACTGTATAACTGTAACTCCTCTTTAACTGTTAAGGAGTTGAAATTACATTCAGCCCTAAAAATAGGAAATCCTGCCATTGTGACAACACTGGTGGGTCTTAAAGACTTATGCTAAGTGAAGTAAGTCAGACAGAAAAAGACAAATGCTATATGATCTTACTTATATGTAGAATCTAAAAACTGAACTCATAGATATAAAACAGATCTGTGGTTGTAGAGGCAGAGGTTGTGGGGTGTGGGGTGTGTGTGTGTGTGTATTGGGGAGGTGTTTGATAGTCATAAGAATGTACAAACTTCAAGTGCTAGGGATGTCTATATATTATGATTATACCAATAATGTATTGTGTATTTGAAAGTTATATTTGTTAAGAGAGATTTTAAAAGCTCCCACTAAAAGAAAATAGTTTTGCTATGAGGTGATCATAGTTAACAAAACTGTGGAAATCATTTATATATATATATAGTAAATATATATGATTTATATATATAATCATTATGTTTTACATTTCACTAATACAATATTTCACATTACTTATATCTCAACAAAATTGTAAAACATAAAATATGCCATTGAGAAATAAAATTAAAGATTATTGCCAGTGATAAAGAAAATTTCCATTTTTTAATTTTTCTTCTTTTTATGTTTTAATTTTTTAAATTATTTTATTGTCGTTCAATTATAGTTGCCTGCATTTATCCCCCAACACTCCCCCACACCCCAGCCTAATCTACTTCCCTCCCTTGCTTTCACTCCCTGTTGGTTTTGTCCACATGTTCTTTATAGTTGTTCCTGAAAACTCTTCTTCCCAATATCCTCTCCCACCTCCCCTCTGGTTACTGTCAGGTTGTTCTTAATTTCAATGTCTCTGGTTATATTTTGTTTGCTTTTTTCTTTTGTTGATTATATTTCAGTTAAAGGTGAGATCATATGGTATTTGCCTTTCACTACCAGGCTTATTTCACTTAGCATAATGCTCTCCAGTTCCATCCATGCTTTCCCAAAGGGTAAGAGCTCCTTTTTTCTTTCTGCTATGTAGTATTCTATGGGTAATTGTACCATAGTTTTTTGATCCATTCATTTACTGATGGGCACTTAGGTTGCTTCCAGCATTTGGCTATTGCAAATTGTGCTGCTATGCACATTGGGGTATATAGGTTCTTTTGGATTGGTGTTTCAGGATTCTTAGGATATAATCCCAGCTGGGAATGCAACCTGGCAGGTGGGGGCAGCTGCCATGGAGAGCCTCCCTTTTTTTTTCCCCTCTCCAAACAATTTCCTCCTATTAAGTTGCTACTCAAACAAGTGTCAGGCCTCTCTCACAGCCCAGCTTCCCAGCTGTACTGAAGACTGTCCTGGTCAGGGTCTGTCACATCCCAACTCCCCTCCCTTCTCTAGATGTCACCCAGCTCCCCAATTTCTCTGCTAATGGCCCAGCTGGCTTCCAGAGTCTCAGCTGGTGGATACCACCCCTGTTAATTTATCATTTCTTTTTTATTCCCTGCAGCAACTTCAAGCATCCAGGTCCATCCTGGTGCCATTCTGTCTTTCCTGTTTGTCAGGGGAGAAAGTCGTTGACCTGGTTCTCTTCCAAGAATCCTGCAGGGCCTGCTGGGCCTGGGGCTGTAGCCAAACAAGTCCCTGAGCTGGTCCCAGGGACCTTATCATTCCAAAGCAATCTCCTTACTATATGATTTTTCAAGGTCCTCTATAATTTTTGTACTCCAACCTTCATATATGCTGGGATACCATTGGCTGTTCACTCTGTTCCTCAGACGATTAGCTAGGTGTTCCACCTGTGCACAGGGGGAGGTGTATCTTGCCACCTACTTCTTCAATAATATCTTTATTATTTAAAATAACTGAATCCATGAAAAGTACAAGGTATTCTGAGAAGTCAGCTAATAGAAGATATATTTCTAGACATCATGTTCCAGTGGTAATTAGGAGCATCTTGAAAACTTTGGCTTTGGGGGGCTTTATTACAAATGTTATCAACAGCAGAACTCTCATAATATCTAGTTAGAGGAACATAGGAATAAAATGAAAGACACCACTGAGTAGCCTATCAAGCCATCTCATAAATAAATAGTTTCCTCCTGAAAATTCCCAGAACTATTCAAATAACTTCAGAAGTTTATGATTCTCTCACTTGTGAATAAGGCAGTTTTTATTGGAAGCTGATTTATGACCCCAGCAAGTAGGTAAATGCAAATTATAAATATGTGAAATTACAAATGTTTAGGCCAATATAACATATAAATTGAAACTAAAATCTAGATAAATAATGTTATTTTTTCCCAGTGTTGGAAAAATATATTCAAATCTAGAATAAAATATTGAGCAAAGTGTTGTTCAGCTTCTTCCTATTCTTGATACATTGGTTTTTAAGACATTTTCTTTTTTTTTTTCATTTATTCTAACTTAATTTTAGTACTGAAACATTTTTCTCCTCAGTTATATTTTAGCGATGAGAACATAGGGTCTCTCTCACATGTACATGTTACAACTATAGATCGCCATATATATTAAAATGATATGGTATTGAATAATAATCTATATACATATTTTTAAATTTATTCTCTTTGTCATTTTTAAGAAAGAAACTTGAGGTGTTTAAAGTAGAGTTGGCCAAGAAATTATTGATTTGGAGGCTGCCATCACTTTTTCTTTGTCATCTAACACTGAAAACCATAAACTTAAATTATTTATGAAAGAACACTTCCCATGACAAGTGAAAAAATGTTATAAAAAACTTTAAAACTATACTAATTTTTGTTATGTTTTGTGCTATCTATATTGCTTCTTGTAAGAGGTTAACATTTTTCTGATAAATTTGATAAATAAATTTTTATGCTTACATTAAAGACTTTACAAAATCCTTCAGAGAATAGTATTACCATATGAATTGTGAAAGGAAAGAATTAATGGCCTTGAAAATTTCATAATTTCTCATTCAAATCTAAGTGTATGGATTTTAGTGTGGACCAACCTAAAGAAGAAGGTGATCTTTAGCTTATCTCACAGTAACGTGTATGAACAGATTCAAGAGATATCCAATCTATGCTACAATATTGTATTGGTTCTTTTGAAGTATTTTATAACACTGTAAACAATCTATTTGGCCTGCAATAGAGACCCAAAACAAGCCTCTAAGCATCACCTCATCAAATTCATTTTAGAAGAAATATGTTTTAAAATATTTTAATTAATTTATTATAGATGTATACAATAAGTGTTGAAGGCTAAACAATACCAGTAATACAATGGAAATTCTTATAAAGAAAATTTATGAAAAGAGATACCAAACACTACAAAAGAAATTTGAAAATATTTTCATGTAAAGAAAGATATGAAAGCATCATTATTTTGAACTTTTACATTGTGGTAATAAAATTTTCTAATAAAACCTAAAGAAAATTCTAAGTATTGCTGATTTAAAGAAGACTCATTATTTATTCTCTTAGTGGACAAAATTAAACAAAAATTGTGTAATTACATTATTCTGAGAAAAATAAGAGAAAAATAGAATCTTAAAAAGAGAAAGACTATTTTTTCAAACAACACTGGACAAGGTAAATTAATAATAAATAAACAGGGTTAATTACTTATAAAACAAATATGAAGAATAAAAGGCAAAATAGTAAAATTAAAAATACAACTTAAGGAATACATAAAATAATAAGATGCAAGATATGTAACCAAAAATAAAATATGAAGGGAGGAATGTGTTAAAATTTAAGTTGCTATCACTTTAATAGACACTTTTATATACATATAGTATCATATATATGTATAGATAGACATATACATAACCCACTGTAAACAGAAATAAATAAATGCACACACAATGCAAAAAAAGAAATGTGAAGGAAATCTAAACATAATACTAAGAAAAACCATCAAACCACAAGGCAGGAGAGAAAGAAGACAAAATAAACAGAGAGGAGTAACAAAAAACAGCCTTAAAACAATTTACAAAATAGCAAATAAGCACATCCTTATTAATACTAACTTTAAATGTAAATGGACTATATTCTCTAATCAAAAGACATTGGTGGCTGAAAGGATATCAAAAGCAAGTCACCCAAATGCTGGTTACATGGGTCACCCCTTAAACCTAAACACAAATAAGGTAAAAATGAAAGATGGACAAAGATATTCAATGCAAATGAAAATGTAAAGAAAGCTGAAGTAGCAATACTTATATGGGAGAAATAGATTTTGAATCATAGACTGTAACAAAAGACAAAGAAGGGCATTACAGAGTAATTAAGGGGTCAATAAAACAAAAGTATATAGAATCTATAAATATTTATGCACCCAATACAATAGTACCCAAATACAGTGGTCCCCTACCTTTTGGCACTATGGACCAGTTTTGTGGAAGACAATTTTTCCGTGAACCACGATGAGAGATAACTTTATAGCCTGCCACCAGATGTAGCTTAATTGCCACTTTCCATTCACTTATAGGGTTTCAATATGAGTCTGCAAGCAATTGATTTATTATGGTTTCTGTGCAGTTAAACCTCTGTATTTGCAGCCACTCCCCAGTGCTGGCACCATCACCTCAGTTTCTCCTCAGATCATCAGGCATTAGATTCTCATAAGGAGCGGGCAACCTATATCCCTCACATGCACATACACAGTAGGGTTTATACTCCTCTCAGAATCTAATGCTGCTGATCTTATAGGAGGTAGAGATCAGGTGGTAATATGAGAGAGGGGGAGTGGCTGTAAATACAGATGAAGATTCAGTCACTTGTCTGCAACTCACTTGCTACTGTGAGTCCTAAGTCCTAACAGGCCATGGACTGGTACCTATCTGTGGCAGGTGGTTGGGGTCACCTGCCTAAATATATATAAAGAAAATATTAACTGGTATAAATGAAGAAATTGACATACCTACAGTAGTATAGGGGACTTTAACAGCCCAATTAAATCAAAAGATAAATCATCCAAAGAGGAAAACATTAAGGAAATATTGACCTTAAAGAAGACAATAGGCCAAAGACCTTGTTTGATATACTTATATACAGAACATTACATCTAAAAGCAGCAGAATACATATTTTTTAAATTTTAGTATTCCTCAGATTTTATTGCTTATTCATTTCAAATGTTTTCCAATTTAATATTTTATCACAGATATAAATTTATATCATTTAATAATCAAATTGTATTTTCTTATGAAATATAGCACCCTCATGCCTTTTTTCACCCAACATTCACTCTCACTCCCGGCATCAGTTTAATAACTTTATTAAAGTAGAGCCCTAAAGTTTTTTTTTGTGATAGTCATAAAATAGTGGGGAATATACAGTAACTCATAAGACATAAAAACTATGTCTATTGCCAGATGGATACTAGTCTTATTGTTATAGAACAGACCTGGGGGGGGGTGAATGATATAATATTATTCATTCACCACCCCCCATGAATAGTGAATTATATACTATTACTGAATGGATCTCCCCTTTCTGCTCCTGGGGTTCCCCACCCTGTACTAGGTTTGCCTTGTCTTCCACAGGGGAAAGATGTCTCTCAATACCAGAGACTGGTGAAAAGGAAAGGGATTATTTATTTAAAGAGTTATAGAAACTTAAGAGTAATGACTTAATGTCTTCATTGAAATCCCAAAGTCCTTTAGCATACCCACAAATGTACAATCCTTCCTTTCCCCTCTGCCCAGTCCTGGATACTGTATCTCAGAAAAAGAAATAGAAGTCTGTGGTTCTTCTCTGCCCAAGCTGCATGATCCCAAAAAGATGCCACATGGCTACCACACCTGGGTTTAAATCCCAATGCCAATCTTCTGACCACCATTTCCGACTCCTCCCACAATCGGCCACAGCTGCCAGCATTCCTGTATTTTTCTAGCTTTACTGGGTTGCCATTGTAAGTCTGGACAGGTGTGGCCCCCTGGCATGGAGACAATCATCTCCAATCTCTTATGCAGGCTCTGTAACCAGGGGGAGTTGCCTCCCAGTTACATCATAGGTTGAAGTCACTCCCATCCCCCTAGCTCAAAGTATGACCACAGCTGTTTAACATATCTATGAAACAAGTTAAGGGTATAGATATGTTAAACGACCTTTCCAGAGGTTATCTGCAAAACTGCTGCTATTCAAAACAAAGCTCAACAGACCTCCTCCATTCCCCCAATCCCCTAGCTCAGACTTGTGAGTGTGAGGACATCATATATTTTTTTTCCTAGTACTTTCTGGACACTGAGTTATGAACCCCATTACAAATCCCTATTTTGCACCCCCCCAACTTGGCTGCACCCTGTTATATTATCAGAGGGAAATCATTTCATAAATTATATAAATAACCACTATGCTGTACATGTACACTAATATGATATTGAATTTCAACTACAGTTTTAGAAAAAAACAGAATACATATTATTTTCAAATATACATGGAACCTCTTCCAGGATGGATCAAATATTAGGCAAAAAAAAACAAAAACAAATTTCAATTAATTTAAGATGATTGATACAAAAAGAGGCATGTTTTGACCACTCAGTATAAAACTAGAAAACAATATGAAAACTAGAAAAAACCCACACAAATAAAGATTAAATGAAAGGTCAAAAAATAAATCGTAATTTAACTAAAAAAACACATAAGAGAATGGAAATGGAAACGTAACACTTCAAAGTCTTTAGGATACAGCAATAGCAGTTCTAACAGGAAATTATAGCCAACTGTGGCCACATGGACATAGTTACCTTCCACTCCCTCTTCTCCTTGCATTTTATTTTAATTTTTCTGATGCCTGTACAACAGAGTTTGCAGCCAATATGGTATAGGGTCCAGAAAGTAAGTAGCCTTATGAAGGATGATTAAAAGAGAGCAGCAGGTGGTAAAGTGAGGACAAAGGTTTTAGCAGAAATGGGGAGAGCTGAACCTGACAAGGGGGACAATATTGCTTACTTGGTTCTCCTTCCAGCTAAGGCAACCTAAGGGATCCTTTCACCTGCTATCAATTTCATAGGGGGGATATTAAAATAACTTAGTGTTTCTGTGTTTCTTTGTCCATCATGGCTCAGACAGGGGCTTTACTAGCTAAACCCAAAATAAATAAAAGTTTATAAAGATCATTAGATGATTAAAAATATTGGAGTGGTTTAATAAAAAAAATGGTGTTACAACTTATATTACTTGATAACACTTAAAATTTATATTATTTGTTTATTAATAGAAAATATGGGAGAAATTTCTAATATATTTTAAGACTATATGTTCATTTATTTGTTATTTACTCTATTGAGAGTTTAATGCTTTCAATGTCATCTCTGGCTTTTTTTAGATGTTAAAACATTGGCATAATAAATGGGATTCAGGTGTTAAACAAAAAGAATAATATAATAGCTATCACCATCTACCATTATTTTCAGAGTATGGGTTAAGCTCTTTGCATTGTTCAGGCACCTTAAAAGGATGTACAGAAATCAGAGCAAGAAAAATCAAGCTCTGAACATATTAGGAAAACAGTCTGTATCTGGATGCCCCAACTCTCCCAAGGCCCCTGTGTTTCGAGGCTGGGTTTATCACAAAAATATACAATTTTCACATGCTACTACTTTCCTAACCCTAAAAGTAGCACCAAGGCTGGAGGCAGTGTGTGGTCTCTCTCACATTGATCTATCACCATTAGTTCACTTCCCTGTAATGTGAGTAATGAAGGACTAAAAAACAGCATGTCCTGAGCAGGTCCACATCTGCTGGTCTTCGAGGTGTTTTTTTTTTCTTTCCTGAACATTGCAAACACAACTTTGGGCCCCCAACTTTGTTACAACTTGCACAGCCAGTGGAATATTCCAGAAAGTACCCCTGTCAAATTTATTGTGAGTGATAACATGAGGAATGAGGAGTCCTGGAGGGAATCTGGGATCAGCTGGGAGAATCCGGGGGTCATGCACTAGTTCAATATAGTATGAGGTGGCAAGCCTACTGGGGGGACACCCCCAATACTCCTGAGGACATTATAGAACTTTCAAAGATGGCAGAAGTATGCTGCCATTGGGGGAAAAAGGAACAACAGCTGAAGTGAAAGTAAAGCAGCTAGAGGGTGAGCTTAAGTTAAAGAGAAAAATGAAAGGATAATATTCTTTTCATTCCATGAAAGATAATATGCTAAGGCTAGTCACAATCCATCCCTGAAATTTTGCCCTTATATTAGATATTATTCTTATTTCTGTTTAGAAAACATAAACCTTGGTCTCACTCTCAAATTATTTTTCCAAATGTCAAGTAAATGGGATAAAATCTCATGTGCAAAATTTCATGTCACTACAGCATAAGGATTCTACTAAGAAAGGATTTAAATTGATGGTTTAATGAAGAGAAAAGGTCTCACTCCCCTCTCAGACAGTAAAACTCAAAAAGTAAAAGGGGAAAAAAATGGGAATTTTTAACCTTAAGCATCTAGAGCTATGCCAAGCCTGATGTTTCCCTCACCTCTTCTTCAGCTTCCCAAAAAGTTAACAAAGACACTAGATAATGAAACAGCTCACTTTTGAACACACAAAAAGAATTTAGTAATCACCAAGAATAGAAAAAAATGTGAGTGTATTTTCCAATGGGAAAACATGTTTCTGAAAATTTATGAAAATGTATTCATAAACTTGTTAATCTAAAGAATGCTAATTATTTTTAAAATTGAAAATTTGAATTAAATTAAAAATAATATATGGCATTGGTAATAAGAAAGATACACCATGGAAATATATTTTGAAGGAAATAGAATTAAAAGTAAATTGTTCTAATTTTTGATGAGTTAAAATGGAAAACTAAAAGATTAGGAGAGTTGCGGAGGGTCAGTTTAAGCAGAAGAGGGATTACGCAAGTTGAAGAAAGATTGTGTAGAGAAAAGAAGCAAAAATGCAAGCAAACGAGACAGAAAATGTGCATTCTCTACAAAAATTAGTCATTCAAATTATGTGTATAGTCTTTGTATGTTCAGTCTTCATGTGTATGATCTTTATATGGTATGTGTTTATCTATATGTTACATGTGTTCTGCCTCTAGATAACTAGGGGGTAATATCTGATTAGTATAGATAAAGTAAACACATGTAAATAAAGCAGGATCTTGTGGTCTGGAAAACTACTTGATATCAAATCTGGTTTTAATTTTTTTCAGATTTTGTTTCTATTTATATTCAGAGAGAGGGGAAGAGTGCGAAAAAGAAAGAGAGGGAGAGAAACATGGATGTATGAGAGAAATACAGATTGGTTGCTTCTCACAGGTCCCCAACTGGGGCCTGGGCCTGCAACCCAGACGTGTGCATTGGCTGGGACTCAATCCAGTGACCTTTCAGTTCACAGGCTGTCACTCAACCCACTGAGCAACACCAGCCAGGGCTAGTTTTTAATTTAATGAGTATCTTAATGTTATTACCATAAAAAATGTGGCTTTACACATTTATATTCCTTTGGTTAAGCTTGTTTGACACTCTTCCCAAAGTTCAAATTTTAAGTGGCTTTTTAACTGAACAGTGACTTTGAGTCATTACAATGGACCGCTGTAGTAACTGAAGGATTTATTCTCTCTCTGTATAAAAGAGAAGTTTTTGAAAAAAATAGGTCTATTTAATATGCTTAAAGAAAATGGGAAGCCTTCTCAAATAAGAAACAAGTATCTTCTATTTGTATGTACATATTTTTATTATTACAGTAGATGTTCTAGAGATTATATAAAAATGCCCAAGCTTTTTTTATTGTTGTTCAAGTACAGTTTTCTGCCTTTTCCCCCCACGCCTCCCTACCACCCTAGCCCTCCACACCTCCTTTTCCTCTTTCTACCCCTCCTTGTTAGTGTCCATGAGTCCTTTATAATTGTACCTATAAACTTTTCACCCTTTTCCCCTATTATCCCCTCCCCTCTCCCCTCTTGTCATGAAAGCCTGTTCTCAATTTCAATGTCTTTGGTTATATTTTGCTTGTTTGTTTTGTTGATTAGATTCCAGTTAAAGGAGAAATCACATGGTATTTGTCTTTCACTGCCTGTCTTATTTCACTTAGCATAAGGCTCCCCAGATCCATCCATGCTGGCACAAAGGGTAGAACCTCCTTCTTTCTCTCTGCTATGTAGAAACCGTCATGTAAATATACCCCAGTTTTTTGATCCATTCATTTACTGATGGGCACTTAGGTTGCTTTCAGCACTTGGTTGTTGTAAATTGTGCTTCTATGAACATTGGTGTGCATAGGTTCTTTTAAATTAGTGTTTCAGTGTTCTTAGAATATATTTCCAACACTGGAATTGCCAGGTCAAAAGGCAGTTCCATATTTAGTTTTCTGAGGAAATTCTATACTGTTTTCCACTGTGGCTGCACCAGTCTGCATTCTCACTGATAGTGTAGTAGGGTTCCCTTTTCTCCACATCCCCAACATTTGTTGTTTGTTGATTTATGATGGCTATTCTCACTGTTGTGAAGTAGTATCTCATTGTCATTTTAATTTGTATCTCTCTGATGGCTAGGGATTCTGAGCATATTTTCACATGTCTCCAGGCCCTTGTTAAAAATCATTGTTAATTATTAATCTTTTATTATCCAGTCATAAGAATACTGTTTTTCTCATAAAGCAATGTGGTAAATTATGCTGTTATCCAGTCATAAGAATACTGTTTTTCTCATAAAGCAATGTGGTAAATTATGCTTTCATAAGTAATATTGAAGCATTTATATTTTCTCCCTACATGATCCCTCTGCAATTTGGAAACTCCTAATGAGGGAATATTTTTTTTCCCATGGCAATATGTTTATTTGCATATATCCAAAGGGAATCTGATTTCTTCATAACAGGACACACACAGCCAATTTCCAATTGTGGTTTTATTAACTCACTCTTTGTTTGGAACATCATGATCAAAACAGTTATGCCTGGTCTCTAGATGTCACCAAAACACCTAAAGGAATTGAGATCAACTTTCAAAGCCAATAAAAGCCCATGGGAGAAATGATCTAGTACCTTGCTTTTCAGTAGGTTCATGACAGTTTTTCCAGGTTAGGAATATAGGTTGCTTTCCTAAAGATGGAAAGAAAGAAACATCAAAACATTTTGGGGAGCTCAAAAACTTGAGAATCTCACCTAATTGGCAGGTACTGTAAGCAAAGCCTGATGGAAAATATGTGGCCTGGCTTCCCAGCCCCAAGGGGATAATTATAGCTTAATCTAGGAATTTCTTGTAATGTTCCAGCAAAGTAGATTTAAGAAAGCCTATGTGATAAGTTGATATTCCTGTTGTCTTTATGTAAATAGTCAGGCTAAATATAAATTGGACTTAATGTAGTAAATAAATTACTCTTGATTTGGCTCTTTGATAAAAATGAGGGTGATTTTAAGAGAAAAAATGTGTTTTAATAAAATCTATTATGCACAATTATGAAAATTAGACTCAATTCAGTGAATTGTCTGTAAAATTGTATTTCTTACCTATGAACTAGACTGGATCCTGATTTTTTTTCCTTTTTTTTTCAGAGATATTTAAATTAGAGATAATATCAAATTGCTACTGCTGAATATCATTCCACTGAAAGCCTTGCATTTGGAAGTCTTCTCATCTGACACTGTTGCAGACTCAGAAACTGATTTATGATTTGTTGTGTTCATTAATCTTTGTGTTCTTTCTGTTTTCATAACTGGTTCCTTGTTTATACAGTATGGGCCTCACTTTAGAAACCCATTTGCATTGCCACCTCCTGAAATAAAACTCAATGGTTTGGCTGAATGAACTTGTCAGGACTAGATGGTTTAATTGGATAAACAATTCCATATTAAGGTGATGCTTTGGAGATTCTAGCCTATTCCTATTTTAGAAAAATCAGCTAACAGTCTCTTTATTCCAGTCTCAGATCCCATTTTTTTATATCCCTTGGATCAGGCAGGATGAGACTTCCATACCCTATGTAGGCAGGGACCTGGTTTTTCTGTCAAAATCATAGGAGTTGTCAGGTGAGGTAAGACAAAAGTCATGTTCCCTTTGGCATTATCAGCCTCTGCCTTCTTCTCCTCCTATTGGGGTATGGCCTATATTGTATTTGTGCCATATGAATGCAATACCCCAACACTCTCAGCACCTGGGGATTTCCTGTCCAAAGGAACTAATATGAAGATTGTGAGGTGGAGGAACAATGTCAGGGTGGGGTGTGGGGTAACTCAAGACATGACCCTTCCATGGCCTCAGAGAACAGGTGGCCACCTAGCCAGCAGCCCAAAGGAATGAGGATAACAGTCTATATCTGGATGTCCCAGCTCTCTCAAGGCCCTTGTGTCTCAAGACTCTCATGCTTATTACAAAAGTATAGAGTTTTTACATGCTACTCCCTTCCTAACCCTGTAAGTAGCACTAAGGCTAGAGGTGGGCCAAGTTTTTACCAATCTGCCACCATCCAATCTGCCACCATCAATGTACTCTCCTGTAATGTGACTAATAAACATCATATGTTCACAGTATGTCCACATCTGCTACTCCTCCAGGTGTTTTTTTTTTCCAGAATACTACAGACACAACTGCACCCCCCCTCCCTGCACTTGGGGCTCCTGTGTTAAAGCATCTTTGGAGGGCATGAGGCACAGGACTCCAGGAAGACAGATGCCAAGAGAACTGTCATTAAATATTAAAGCCTCACTGGATTTACTGATTTACTCATTTTATTTGTTGTTATTAAATGTACTTTGTACTAACTTTTATGTTCTAAGTATCAATTCCCTATTCAAAAATTGGTCTATCTATGGAAGGAAATGTAGAATTAATAACGATTAATTTTAGATCCATTGGGTTATATGCCAGGCTTCTTTTGAGAATGAATATTTCTTTTCATGTAGACTGTAGTGAGACTACTGATATTAGACAAAATCTCACAGGTGAATATATAAGTGTATGTGTGTGTGAATGTATAAAAAAGGTTATAGATGGATAGATGATAGATGATAGATAGATAGATACTTAATTATATATGTAGATGTAGAAATTTAACAGTGAAAGGGTCTATGGAAAAAAATACAGTGCAGTATCAGAGTTTATATGAAGGAAAACTGATGTGAGCTAGAGGGATAGAACCTGCCAATGTGGGGTGCTCACACACTCCTGCCTTGCTTGTAATCATTCTATCACTCTGCATTTGCCACTCATCCTACTCATCCATTCATTAAAACAAACAAACAAATAATCCTGACTGGTGTGACTCAGGTGATTGGGTGTCATCCAGCAAAGTAAAAGGTTGCCTGTTTGATTCCCAGTCAGGGCACATGTCTGGGTTGTAGGTTTGGTCTTGGTAGGGTTGTGTATGAGAGGCAACCAATCAATAATTCTCTCTCACATCAATATTTCTCTACCCCTTTTTCTTCCTCCTTCCCCCTCTCTGTAAAACTAACTAAATAAAATCTTAAAAAAATGAATACCATAAACACATCTGGTTTATAATTTTTAAAATACTGTGACATACTTAAATTAGGCATACAAACATAGAATATACTGAGTAATAATGAAAACCTAATAAATGGAACCTTTCTTTTTATTTTTGGTAGCTGTACCTTAGTACAGATGCTGGACCTTGCCAGTGGTGCTCTTGATGTACAAAGGTCAGACATTCTGCCAGTTCTTTTTGAACAGTGACATCAGGAAATTGACAGCTAAGTGGATGTTGTATACAAGCTCATCATCTGTCATCTTCACATGGCCACTAGTCACCACCAGACAGAGTACCTTCTTCATCTGGAACTTAATTGTGGATTTCCCTTCTTCAACTTTGGCCACCATGCTCTCATTGTGGGTCAAAACAAAAGGGAAGTTGTCAGCTCTATTCAGGCCAGGTCCAAGGGTTTGTGGGATCTGCTTGATCAGAGACTCTGAAGCCAAAAGGAACCATAGTTCTTAGCCAGCTTCTTGACCAATTTCTTTTTTTGCTGAGTTTCTTCAGTGCCTCAATGTCCATGTGGGGGATGTTCTATGGCCTTGGCCCCATCATGGTGCTGCTGGTCCCCCCAGAACTCACATGGAAAACTTGGGGCAGGGAGTGAACTTAAGCCTGATGGTGCTCAAGAAGCATTTGTCCTTCTGAGGGTCAGAGTTCTTCAAGCTAATCTGCAACTCCATCATCTCCAAAAACTGGTGCTTGCACTGGTTCCCATGCAAGACTTCCCATACCATCTGGAAGAGGGTGTCGTGGGAGACTTTGCTGCTCATGATTCCTCATGCTACAAAAACTGGAAAACAAAAGGGAACCATTTTCTTATATCATTCATGTTTTTCCCCTAAATGCAGCTATTTATTTATTTATTTATTTATTTATTTATTTATTACTTCTTTTCTAAATTTTTGAGCTGCCAGTAATATAGAACATTATACAAGTGTAAGGTATACAGTGTTAATTTGAAACATTTATATATTACAATATGGTTACTACTGTAGCACTTGTAAACCTTTACCACATGAAATAATTACTATATTTTTTTAGTGTGTGATGAGAATTATAAAGATATAGTCTCTTAGTTGTCTTAAGTGTTTATAATAGAGTACCATTGACAATAATCACAAGGTCATCCATTAGCTCTCTAAAGCTTACTCATCCTCTAACTATACATTTATGCTCTTTGACCAGTATCTCCCCAGTTCCTTCACCCCAGCTCCTGCTAACTGAAATTCTGGATTTGTTAGATTATACATATAAATGATATCATACAGTGTTTGTTTTTCTCTCTCTGAATTATCTTGCTTACCATAATTCCCTTAAGATCCATTCAAATTGCCCTCAAAAAAGATTGTCATAAGATTTAGTGATGTTACTTCTTTAACCATTTATCTGTTGATACCTACACTGTTTTAATATCTTGGCTCTTATGAATAATGCCATAATAAACTTGGTAGAGCAGATATTTCTTTGATATCTTCTTTACATTTCCTTTGGATATATAGCCAGAAGTAAGATACTTAAATCTTATAATAATCATATTCTTAATTTTGTTGAGGATCCTATATACTTCTAATGTGGCTAAACCAATTTGCATTTCTACCAACAGAGCAGAAGTGCTCCCTTTTCTTCATATAATAGCCAAAACAGCCCTGGCTGGCGTAGCTCAGTGTATTGAGCGCGGGCTGGGAACCAAAGTGTCCCAGGTTCGATTCCCAGCCAGGGTACATTCCTGGGTTGCAGGCCATAACCCCCAGCAACCACACATTGATGTTTCTCTCTCTCCCTCCCTCCCTCTCTCTCTCTCTCTCTCTCTCTCTCTCTCTCTCTCTCTCTCTCTCTCTCCCCCTCTCCTTCCCTCCCTAAAAATAAATAAATAAAATATTTAAAAAAAAATGCTTCTTTTAAAAAAATAGCCAAAACATTTAAAATTTTTTTATAATATTATTTTCAACAGCATGAAGTAATATATCATTGTATTTTTATTTGAATTTACATGATGATTAGTGATATTGAACTTCTTTACCTGTACCTGTTAACCATATAACTGACTTTTTTGGAAAAATAAATTATTCAGTTTATCTGCCCATTTTTAAATCACTATTTTTTGTTGCCATCGTTATTGAGTAATTTATTATATATATATATATATATATATATATATATATATATATGTATTGGATACTAATCCATTATCTAATATATGGATTGAGTGTTCCAATAAAATGTTTAATTTTGTTGATTATTTCCTTTATTGGGCAGAATCTGATTAGCCTGATGTAGATTCACTTGATGATTTTTGTGTTCGTTACTTATGTGTTTGGTGTTATGTGCAGAAAATCATTGCCAAGAGCAAACTCAGGATGTTTTTTTTTTTCTAGGAGTTTCAAGATTTCTATCTTTTGCTCTAGTTAATTAACCCATTTGGAATTAATTATTGTGAGTAGCATATATAGGGGTCCAAGTTCATTTTCCGCATGTGGTTATCTAGTTTACCCAATACAGTTTACTGGAAATACTATCTTTTCCCCATTAAGTATTCCTGGCAACCAAGTCAAATAGCATTTGACCATTTATGTGGAAGTTTGTTTCTGTCCTCTCTGTTCTTTTCTGTTGGTCTGTGTTTCATTGCTTTATGACAGTAGCATATTGTTATAATTATTACATGTTTGTAGTATAGTTTGATATCAGGAAATGTGATTTGTGCCTGCATACACATTTGAGGATTGTCTTTTAAAATATATTTTATTGATTATGCTATTACAGCTGATCCTTTTCTCACCTTTATTCTCCCCTTCCCTATACACCTCTCCCACCATCATTCCCCCACCTTAGTTTATATTCATGGGTCACATAAGTTCTCTGGCTTCTCCATTTCCCATACTATTTTTAAACTTCTCCTGTCTATTTTGTACCTATTATTTATGCTTCCTATTCCCTGCACCTTTTCCCTTATTCTCCCCCCACCCTTCCACACTGATAACCCTCCACATAATCTCTATTTTTGTGAATCTAGTTATTTGCTTAGTTCACTTTTGTTTTTGTTATTTTAGGTTTGGCTTTTGATAGCTGTGAGTTTGTTGTCATTTTACAGTTCACAGTTTTTTATCTTTTTCTTAGATAAGTCCCTTTATTATTTCATATAATAAGGGCTTGGTGATGATGAGCTCCTTCAACTTGAATTTATCTGGGAAGTACTTTATCTGCCCTTCCATTCTAAATGATAGCTTTACTGGACAGAGTAATCTTGGATGTAGGTCCTTGCCTTATATGGCTTTGAATATTTCTTTCCAGCCCCTTCTTGTCTCTAAGCTTTTTTTTGAGTAATCATCTTATAACTTCATGGGAATTCCCATGTAAGTAACTATCTCTTTTTCTCTTGCTGCTTTTAAGACTCTCTCCTCATCTTTAATCTTGGGTAACTTAATTATGATGTGCCTTGGTGTGTGCTTCCTTGTGTCCAACTTCTTTGAGACTCTCTGAGCTTACTGGACTTCCTAGAAGTACATTTCCTTTGCCAGATTATGGAAGTTCTCCTTCATTAATTTTTCAAATAGGTTTTCAATTTCTTGCTCTTCCTCTTCTCCTTCTTGCACCTTTATGATTTGGATGTTGGAATGTTTAAAGTTGCCCCAGAGGTTCCTAAGACATTCCCCATTTTTTTGAATTCTTGTTTCTTCATTCTGTTCTGGTTAAATACTTATTTCTTCCTTCTTCTCCAAACCATTGATTTGAGTCCTGGTTTCCTTCCCTTCATTGTTGCTTCCCTGTTTATTTTTTTTTAAGTTTCACTTTTCATGACTTTCACATTTTTCTCTATTTTATGACCACATTCCACCATTTCTGTGAGCATCCTGATTACCAATGTTTTGAACTGTGCATCCAATAGGTTGACTATCTCTTCATCTGTTCTTTCATTTGGGCTATGTCTTTTTTGTCTGGGCATGCCTGTTACATAGTAAGGGGCAGAACCTTAGATATTTGCTAGGATGGGACAACCCTCTTTTCTGTGTTGTGGCACTGTATGTGGGGGAGGGGTATGAGAGGGAACAATGCCACTTGCTGGGCTCTCACTGACTTTCAGTCACTTCTGGTGCTACCCACAAAAAATTTAGCACTTTTGGTGCTGATTTTCAGGGAGGTGGTTTTGTGTAGGTTCTAGAACCTTGATGGTATCTCCAATGAACTGTCTTGTGAGGTTGTAAGTTTCTCCTGCAGCCTCAACCCCCACAGGTTTTTTTCCATCACATGTTTTGAGGCTTTATTTCCCATTGCTGGATCCCTGGGTTGCATGGTCTGTCTTGCTTCCCAATTGTTCCTCCCAGTTTATCCACATGTAAAGGTGGGACTGCCTATTCTACGAGCCACAGCCTCACCCAATCTTCCAGCTCCCACCTCATCTGCTTTGGTCCACCAGCCACCACCTTAATGCACATCCTCTCCTCCCCAACTACTCATTTCCACTCCTCCTACTGGTCTGGATGAATGTTTCTTCATTAATTTGCTGGTTTTCAGACTTCCATACAGCTTGATTTGATGGCAGTTCTGGTTACTTTTTTTGTTTTTGAATTTGTAGTTGTCCTCTTGGTTGTACAAGGAAGCAAAAATGTATCTATGTATACATCCATCTTGGCAGGAAGTCCTATTTATTGATGGAGGACTGTCTTTTCTATTTCTCTGAAAAATGATACAAGAATTTTGATAGAAATTGCACTGAATCCATATTTGACTTTGAGTAGTATACACATTTTCACAATGTTAATTCTTCCTACTCATAAGTACAATTTTCCACTTGTGCCTCCACCAATTTCTTTTATCAAATTTTTATAAGTATTATTATAAGGATCTGTCTTGGTTAAGAATCTTTCTATTTTGTTGTTTGGAAGCTACTATAAATAATATTTATTTCTTTATATTTCTTGTATTTAGATGTTAGTCAATAGAAATACAACTGATTTATGTATATTTATTTTATATCCAATAATGTTACTGAATTCATTGATTAGATCCAACAGTTTCTTGGGGAACTTTTTAGGATTTTCTATACATAAGATTATATCATTTATAATTAAAAACTATATTAGTTATTCCTTTCTTTTTTGGATGCCTATAATTTATTTATTTTGCTTGATTTCACTGACCAGGGTTTCCTGTACTGTGTTAAATAAGCCTGGTTAATGTAGATTCTTAACTCTTGTTCTACTTAGTTTTGAGAATTTGTATCATAAATGTATATAGAATTTTTCATATGATTTTCTGCATTTTTGAGATTATCAATGATATTTATATTTATTCCATTAATATATCCTGAAATAAATCACACTTGATCAAAGTATGCATCTTTTTTATTAATTATTAAATTCAGTTTTCTAATATTTTGTTGAAGATGATTGCATCTATGGTTATCAGAGACACTGACTTTCAATGTCGTATTCTTCTAGTGTCTTCTCTGATATTGTTAGTAGGGCCGTAATGCCCATGTAAAATAAGTTTGAAAGTGTTGCCCTCATGTCTTGCCAGTACCAAACTAAAATTGCAACCATAACATAGAAAAATCTACCTGAATAGCAAACTGAAAATTAGCTGAACAGAAGCTTCTTTTATATCTTTCTTCAGTGTTGTGTAGTTCTCTGAGTAAAGGTTTTTTTTTGTTGTTGTTGTTGTTTTTTTTTTTTTTTTACCTCCTTTGTTAAGTTTATTCCCAGGTATTTTATTTTTATTCTTGTTGCAGTAAATGTGATTTACCCCTAACTTCTGTTTCTGATATCTCATTGTTGACGTACAAAAATGACTGCAATTTCTGAATGTTGACTTTGTATACCAACATTTTGCCAAATTCATTTATTACATCAAGCAGATTTTTTGGTGGAGTTTATAGGTTTTCTCTGTATACTATCATATCATCCAAAAACAATGATAGCTTTACTTCTTCCCTTCTAATTTGGATGTCTTTTATTTCCTTTTCTTGACTGACTATCGTGGCTAGGACCTCCAGTACTATGTCGAACAGAAGTGGCGAAAGTGGACAACCTTGTCTTATTCCTGATCTTAGTAGGAAAGACTTTAGTTTTTGCCCATTGAGTATGATGTTGGCTATAGGTCTCTCATATATGGCCTTTATTATGTTGAGGAATGCTCCCTTTATTCCACTTTGCTGAGTGTTTTTATCACAAGTGGTTGCTTTACTTTATCAAAAGCATTTTCAACATCAATTCATATGATTATGTTATTTTTGTCTTGCCCTTTGTTTCTGTGATGTATTATATTTATTGCTTTGCATACATTGTACCAACCTTGCATCCCTGGGATGAATCCCCTTGATAATTGTGTATGATCTTTTTAATGTATTGTTGGATGTGGTTTGCCAAAATTTGGTTGAGCAATTTTGCATCTATGTTCATTCATCAATGATTTTGGTCTCTAGTTTTCTTTCTTTGTTGTGTCTTTATCTTGTTTTGGAATTAGGATAATACTCATTTCAAATAAAAATATAACCAAAGACACTGAAATAGAAAACAGGCTGACAGTGGCCAGAGCAGAGAGGAGAGGGAATTTCAGGGGAAAAGGGGAAGGGTTTATAGGAACAAGTATAAAGGACACAAGGACAAAAACTAGGGGGGCAAAAATGGTAGGGAGGTGGGGAGGGCTGGGGGGTGGGCTGGGATGGGAGTAAAAGACATAAAACTGTACTTGAAGAACAATTAAAATAAAATAAAATTGGGAGCCTTCCCTCTTGGAATTTTTAGAATAGTGTGAGGAGAATTTGGGTTGGCTATTCCCAAATGTTTCCTAAAATTCTCCTGTGGATCTGTCCAATCCAAAAGATAAATTCATTGAAACAAACAATCTTGTAAAACTAAATCAGGAGGAATCACTTGATCTGAATAAAGAGATTACAAATAGTAACATTTAAGCCAAAATTTTCCAAACAAATAAAAGCCCTTGACTAGATAGATTCATAGGTAAATTTTACCAAACATTCATAGAAGAACTAGCAACCATTCCAAAAAAATTAAGAGAAAGGAAAACTCCTAAGCTCATTTTATGAGGCCAGCATTATCCTAATTCCAAAACCAGATAAAGACACTACAAAGAAAAAAAAAATATATATATATAGGTTAATATCCCTAATGAGTACAGATGCTAAAATCCTCAACAAAATATTAGCAAACATGATCCAGCAATACATTAAAAAGATCATACACCATGATCAAGTAAGATTTATTCTGGGAACGTGAGGTAGGTGCAATGTTTGCAAATCAATCAATGTGATATACTACATAAACAACATGAAGAATAAAAACTATATAATCATATTAATAGATAAAAAATATCTGATAAATTCAAGCACTTATGTCAAAACCCTCATCAAATTCAAAATGGAGGAAATATAAATCAATGTAATAGGTCCATGTATAACAAACTAACAGCCCATATTATACTGAATAGGCAAAAACTAAGTGTTTCCCTGAATATCAGAAAAAAAAACAGGATGTCTGTTTTCATCATTCTTATTCACATAGGACTGGAAGCTCTACGCACAGTGATCAGATAAGTAAAAGAAATATAAGTCATTCACATTGGAAAGGAGAAAATTGGAAATAATGAAGTGTCATTATTTGCAGAGAAAACTCTAAAGAGTCTACTAGAAAGCTACTAGAACTATATAAATTAATTTTGTAATATATCAGGATATAAAATTAATATTCAGCAATCAGTAACATTTTTATACATAAATAGTGCATTATTAGAAAATGAAACTTAAAAAAATTTACAATGGCAACAAAAACAAAAAGTAAGTTACCTAGGTAAATTTAATCAAGGAAATAAAAAGACCTGGACTTGGAAACTATAGCACACTGAAGAAAGAAGTTGAGGAGGATACAAATAAGTGGGAATATAAACCATGTTTATGGATTAGAAAAAATAACATCATTAAAATGTCTACACTACTCAAAGCTCAAAGCAATCTATAGATTCAATGCAATTCCTGATAAAATACCAATGGCCTATTTCACAGATCTAGAGCAAATATTCCCCAAAATTATTGGAAACAAAATGACCTTGCATAGCCTCAGTAATCTTGATAAAAAAGAACAAGATTGGAGGAATCATCATACCTGATATCAAATTATACTGTAAGGCCATTATAATCAAAATAGCTTGGTTCTGACCTAAGAACAGGCATTTAGATCAATGGAACAGAATAGAGAGTCCAGAAATCAACCCATGCCTATAGGGTCAATTAATATTTGACAAAGGAGACAAGAACATAAATCAATGTAAAGACTGTCTCTTAAATAAATGGCATTTATTGAACAGGTATATGAAAATAAAATGAAGCTAGATCAGCAACTTACACCTTACACAGGAATAAATTCCAAGTGGATAAAAGACTTAAATGTAAGGTGCAAAACCACAAAAATCCTAGAAGAGAACATACACAGTAAAACCTCAGAAATCTCTTGTAGCAATATTTTTGCCAAGATTTCTCCTAGGGCAAGGGAAATAAAGGAAAATATACAAATGGAACTACACTTAACCAAAATCTTCTGCATATCAAAGGAAGCCATCAACAAAATAAAAAAGGAATCCACTGTATGAGAGAACATGTCCACCAATGATATATTTAACAAGGGGTTAATTTCCAAAATAGATAAGATCATATACAACTCAACACCAGGAAGACAGACAATCTAATTTTTAAAATGGGCAAAAGACCTGAATAAACACTTCCTTGAAGAGGACATACAGATGGCCAACAGACATAAAAAATGCACGACATCACTAATCATCAAATATATCAAATTAAAGTGACAATGAGATATCATCTCATGCACCAGAATGGTTACCATTAATAAATCAATGAACAAGGCAAGGATGTGGAGAAAAGAGAAACCTAGTATACTGTGGCAGGGGGTGGGGGTGGAATGTAGACTGGTGCAGCCATTGTTGAAAACAGTATAGAGTTTCCTTAAAAAATTAAAAGTGGAACTGCTTTTTGAACAAGTGATCCCACTTTTGAGAATATATTCTAAGAATCTCAAAATACCAATTCAAAAAAATATATGCACCCTTACATTCATTGAAGCACTAATTCAAAAAAGCCAAGATCAGGAAACAGCCCAAGTTACCCATCATTAAATGAGTTGATAAATATGCTGCAGTAGTTTTACAAAATGGAATACTACATGGTCATATAAAGGAAATCTTGCCTTTTGCCACAGCATAGACTTGTAGATTATTACGCTAAGTAAAATAAGCCCTTCCAAAAAAGATAATACCAATGATCTCACTTATATGTGGAATCTAATGGACAAAATAAACTGACAAAAAAAAAGAAACAGAGGCATAGATACATGGAACAGACTGACAGCTGTCAGCAGGTAGTGGGGAATTGGGTACTTAGTGAAAGAAAATGTAGGAATTAACTAAGGAACATATATGCCTAACTCATTGACACAGACAACAGTGTAGGAAGACCAGAGGGAACAGTGGTAGGGGTTGCATGGAGGCAGTCAAAGGAGGGGTGGGAATGTTTCTAATAGTGTGACAATAAATTAATAAAAAAAACAACTTTGACATAAGCACACTTTAAAAATTTGAAAGGAATTTTCTTATGTTACAAATAAAGATGTAGAGTTACATTTGAACTCACTTATTAAAAATATTTTAAAAAGTGGTCCTGAGCTTGATACCTTACAAGGTGAGAATTAATGTCTTCTCTTAGTGGAAGTATTAAATTTTGTGATTGTGTGATAAGTGAATGGTGTCATCATTTCTGTAATAAGCTAGTATGAATAAGAGAATGTTGTGGAGAGTAGCTAGGCATCCTTGGAACACAGTGAAGATGAAGTTTATGACCTTTCTGGTGTTGAGTGATGTAACTGGCTTGTAGTATGAGGCTAAAGAAGTATTTTGAAAATACACAAGGGAGAGAGGGAAATGTTCTGACTTTGCAGTATGTAATTAAATGTTCATACAAACCTGGCAAGAATACTGTAATACAAGCTTGTGACAATTCCATGGGGGTCTCTTTTTAAACGATCTTTTCTCTGTGGTCCAATGTGACTTTCAAAATGCCCCAGGATGACTACTGAAAGTGACTTAAGCAAAAGTTTTTGGGGTTTCTCAATATTATGACCCTACAGTTTAGAGAAAGAAATAAATGAAAATCATCTTCCCTTTTTGAACAATGAACACAGCTTTTGGGACAGTGGCTTTTCCCTTCCTTGGACAGAAAGGCAGTGTACTAAGTTTTTGTGGGTGTGTGATTTGAATGAACTATAATTTGAAATAAAACAATCTTACAGTATAAATACATATGCAGAATTGTAATTACATTGTAATCATAGATAAGCAGAAGTAATCACTCAGCAGTGTTTGGTTGTACATTCCATGCTTTAAAAGTATACATAAGTGTAAAAATTATTCTGCAGGTTACAAAGAATATTTCACAACTTATACATAACAGATATATTCATTCAAGGATGTGGCTCAGCATAATCTTTATACATGATTGATAATGAAGTTGATAATGAGTATGGTTTATATGTGTTTGTATGTGCATTGCTTTTCAAATAGCACATAAGAATATTTAAAATGTGAAAGCTGTTATAGGAAAAGAAATTAGAGGAACAACTATTAGGAGGTAGGAAAAGAGGAAAAAATACTGCCTTCTGTAAAAAGATACTCCTATCTACAAATTATTAATTTACTGAAGAATAGTTAGTCTTACACTTTTATCATAAATCTTGGTAAGGTATTATCAGCATTGCTCAACATTTCAAACTGCTAAACTTAAAGCCTTTTTTTTTTGAAGCTCACAATGTTTTATACACTTTAATTGGTATTTGATGATTCTCCAGGTTTTTTAAAATTTTATTTATTTACTTATTTATAGAGAGGGAAGGGAGGGAGAAAAAGAGAGAGAGAAACATCAATGTGCAGTTGCTGGGTGCTGTGGCCTGAAACCCAGGCATGTGCCCTGACTGGGAATCGAACTTGTGATGCTTTGGTTCATAGCCCGTGCTCAATACACTGAGCTACATCAGCCAGGGCATTGATTCTCCAGATTTTTACAATGTAGAGCACACATCTGAGACAAAAATTAAACATTCTACTATTTTATTTTATTTTTTCCAAAAATTATTTTATTTATATTATGTGTGAGATAAAGAAAAATATCAATTTTCTTTTTTTTCTTTTTTTAAATTTTATTTTAATGATTTTTCAAGTACATTTTTCTTTCCTTTATTCCCATTCCATCCCACCCACCCATCCCTCCCCACATCCCTCCCATTTCCACCCCCCTTAGGTTTTGCCCATGTGCCCTTTATATTTGTTCCTGTAAACCCTTGCCATTCTCCCCTGAAATTCCCTTCCCTCTCCCCTCTGAACACTGCCAGTCTGTCATTTCAGTGTCTTTGACTATATTTTTCTTGTTTCCTTGTTTTGTTGTTTAGGTTCCTGTCAGAAGTGAGATAATATAGTATTTGTCTTTTACTGCCTGGCTTATTTCAATTACAATAATACCACCCATGCTGTTGAAAAGGGTAGGAGCTCCTTCTTTCTTTCTTTCTGCTTCATAGAATTCCATTGTGTAAATGTACCATAGTTTTTTGATCCATTCATTTACTGATGGACAACTAGGTTGCTTCCAGCACTTAGCTATCGTAAAGTGTGCTGCTATGAACATTGGGGTGTATAACTTCTTTCGGATTGGTGTTTCAGGGTTCTTAGAATATAATCCTGACAATAGAATTGCTGTGTCAAAAGGCAGATCCATTTTTAGTTTTCTGAGGAAGTTCCATAGTGTTTTACACAGTGGTTGCACCAGTCTGCAGTCCCACTAACAGTGCACCAGGGTCCCCTTTTCTCCACAACCTCTCTAACACTTGTTGTTTGTTGCTTTGTTTATGATGGCCATTCTAACCGGTGTGAAGTGGTATCTCATTCTGGTTTTAATTTACATCTTTCTGACAGCTAACAATATTGAACATCTTCTTATGTGTCTCTGAATCCTCTGTATGTCCTCTTTGGAGAAGTCTCTGTTCAAGTCCTTTGCCATTTTTTTAACTGGGTCGCTTGTCTTCTTAAGTGGAGTCATGTAAGTTCTTTATATATTTTGGATATTAAACCCTTGTCTGAGGTGTCATTGGCAAATATGTTTTCCCATACAGTTGGTTCTCTTTTTAGTTTAATACTGTTTTCTTTAGCCATGCAGAAGCCTTTTATTTTGATGAGATCCCATTTGTTTATTCTTTCTTTTATGTCCCTTGCTGTAGGGGACATGTCAGTGAAAATGTTTCTGCATGAAATATCTGAGATTTTCCTACCCATGTTTTCCTCTAGGACTTTAATGGTGTCACAGCTTATATTTAAGTCTTTTATCCACGTTGAATTTATTTTTCTGTAAGTTGTAAGTTGGTGCTCAAGTTTCAATTTTTTTGCAAGTACCTGTCCAGTTCTCCCAACACCATTTGTTGAAGAGGCTGTTTTTACTCCATTTTATGTTGCTGCCCCCTTTGTCAAATATTAATTGACCATAGAGACTTGGACTTATTTCTGGGCTCTCTATTCCATTCCATTGGTCCATGTGTCTGTTTTTATGCCAGTACCAGGCTGTTTTGGTTACAGTGGTCTTGTAATACAGTTTAGTATCAGGTATTGTGATCCCTCTTACTTTGCTTTTCTTTCTCAAAATTGCAGCATCTATTTGGGGTTGTTTATGGTTCCATATAAATTTTTGAAGTGTTTGTTCTATGTCTGTGAAATATATCATTGATACTTTAATAGGTATTGCATTGAATGTGTAAATTGCTTTGGGTAGTATGGACATTTTGATGACATTAATTCTTCTAATCCATGAACACAGTATATGTTTCCATTTATTAGTGTCTTCCTTGATTTATTTCCTCAGTGTTATGTAGTTTTCTGAATACAGGTCTTTTACCTCTTTGGTTAGGTTTATTCTAGGTTTTGTGTGGTTTTTTTTTTTTTTTGCTTTATTGAATGGGATTATTTTCTTAGTTTCTGCTTCTGCTGTTTCATTGTTGGTATACAGAAATGTCTTTGAATTCTGGATATTGACTTTGTATCCCACTGTTTTGCCAAATTCATTTATTAGGTCAAGCAGTTTTTTGGCTGATTCTATAGGATTTTCTATGTACACTATCATGACATCTGCAAACAGAGACAATATTGTTTCTTCCTTTCCAATTTGGATGCCTTTTATTTCTTTTTCTTGTCTGATCGCTGTGGCTAAAACTTCCAGTACTATATTGAATAGAAGTGGTGAAAGTGGACAGCCTTGTCTTGTTCCTGAACTTAGTGGAAAAGATTTTAGTTTTTACCCATTGAGTATGATGTTGGCTGTAGGTCTCTCATATATGACCTCTATTATGTTGAATGCTCCCTCTATTCCCACTTTGCTGAACATTTTTATAATAAATGGGTGCTGTACCTTATCAAATGCTTTTTCTGCATCTATTGATATGATCATGTAATTTTTGTCTTTGCTTTTGTTTATGTGATGCATTACATTTACTGATTTGCGAATATTGTACCATCCTTGCATCCCTGTAATGAATCCCACTTGGTCATGGTGTATGATCTTTTTAATGTATTTTGGATGTGGTTTGCCAGTATTTTGTTGAGCATTTTAGTGGCTATGTCCATCAGTGATACTGGCCTGAAGTTTCCTTTCTTTGTTGTGTCTTTATCTGGTTTGGGGATTAGGATGATGCGGGCCTCATAAAAAGAGTTTGAGAGTCTTGCATTATTTTGGATTTTGGGGAATAATCTATGGAGGATAGGGGTTAACTGTTCCTTAAATGCTTTGTAAAATTCTGTAAAACCATCTGGTCCAGGGATTTTGTGTGTTGGGAGTTTGTTTTTATTACTGCTTCAATTTGATTTGTGGTTATTGGTCTCTTCAGGATTTCTGCTTCTTCTTCATTGAGTTTTGAAAGATTATATTTTTCTAGAAATTTGTCTATTTCACCTAGATTTTCAAACTTCTTGGTATATAGTTATTCATAGTAATTTCTTACAATTCTTTGTACTTCTGTGGTATCAGTTGTAGTCTCTCCTCTTTCACTTCTGATTGTGTTTATTTGGGTATTCTCTCTTTTTTTCTTGATGAGTCTGCTTAAAGGCTTGTTGATTTTGTTTATCTTTTCAAAAAAACCAGTTCCTGGCTTCATTGATTCTTAGAATTGTGCTTTTAGTCTCTATGTCATTTAATTCTACTCTGGTCTTGGTTATTTCCTTCCTTCTACTTGCTCTGGGCTGTCTTTGTTGTTGTTTCTTGAGTTCTTGTAGACGTTGGGTTAGGTTGTTTGTTTGAAATGTTTCTATCTTTTATAGGTATGCCTGTATTGCTATGAACTTCCCTCTCAGTACTGCCTTTGCTGTGTCCCATAAGTTTTGGGTTGTTGTGAGTTCATTTGTTTCCAAAAACTTTTTGATGTCTTCCCTAATTTCATTTTTGACCCATCCATTGTCTAATAGCATGCTATTCAATTCCATGATTTTGAGTGTTTTTTTTTTTTCCCCTTGGTGTTGGTTTCTCATTTCAATCCCTTTTCATCTGAGGACATGCTTGGTATGATTTCAATTTTCTTGAATTTGTTGAGGATTTTTTCCCATTATGTGGTCTATCTTTGAAAATATTCCATGTGCATATGAAAAGAATGTGTATTTAGCTTCTTTGGGATGGAGAGCTCTTTCTATATATATCAGTTAAGTCCGTTTCCTCTAGGGCATTGATCAATGCCACAATAATTTGTTGATATTTTGTTTGAAGATCTGTCCATTTTTGAAAGTGGGGTGATAAAATCCCCCACTTTAATTGTGTTACTGTCAATATCTTTCTTGAAGTCCTCTAAGATTTTCTTCATGTATTTGGGTGCTATTCTGTTGGGTGCATATATGTTTACAATGTTTGTGTGTTCTTGATGGATTGTTCCCTTGAGTACTATTAAGTGGCTTTTTGGGTCTCTCTTTATGGCCATTTTTTAGAAGTCTATTATCTGATATGGGTATTGCTAACATAGTTTTTTTTATCCTGTCCATTATCTTGGAAAATTTGTTTCCAGTCCTTCACTTTCAGGCTGTGTATGTCTTTTGTCCCAAGGTGGGTCTCTTGTAGGCAGTATATGTTCAGGTCATGCTTTCTTATCCATTCAGCTATTCTATGTATTTTGATTGGAGCATTTAATCCATTTACATTTAAGGTTATTATTCATAGGTAATTATTTATTGCCATTTATGTGCCTGTGTTCCTCTCTCTCCCTCTCTTTTCCTTCCTTTCCTTAAAGCAGTTCCTTTAGCATTTCTTGCAGAGCTGTTTTGGTGGAGGTGTATTCTTTTAGACTTGTTTTGTCTGGGAAGCTTCTTATTTGGCTTTCTATATTGATTGAGAGCCTTGCTGTGTAAAGTAGCCTTGGTTGCAGACCTCTGGTTCTCATTACTTGGAATATTTCTTGCCATTTTCTGGCTTGGTGTGTTTCCATTGAGAAGTCAGCTGCTAGCCTTATTGGTGCTCCCTTGTATGTTACTCCCTATTTTTCTCTTGCTGCCTTTAAGATTCTCCATTTGTCTTGAAATTTTGCAATTTTATTTATGATGTGTCTTGAGGTGGGCCTCTTTGTGTTCCTCTTGATTGGGATTCTCTGTGCTTCCTGGATTTGTGTGACTTTTTCTCTCATCAGATTAGGGAAGTTTTCTATCATTATTTTGTCAAATAGGTTTTCTATGTCTTGCTCTTCTTCTTCTCCTTCTGGTATCCCTATTATACAGATATTACTATATTTCATATTGTCTTTCATTTCTCTTGATCCCTCTTCATTCTTTCTGAGCCACTTTTCATTTTCTTGCTCTTTCTGGGTGGTTTTTTTTTTTCTATTATGTCTTCCAAATTGCTGATCCGATCTTCTCCTTCATCGATCCTTCTTTTCATTCATTCTACTGTGTTCTTCAGTTCAGAAACTGTATTCTTTATTTCCTCTTGGCCCTTGTTGATAGTTTCCATTTCTTTTTTCATGTTGATATAGGTTGCAATGAGTTCGTTGTAGTTTCCCTGTAATTTCTCATAGCTCATTGTGAGCTGGTTGAGCTTCGTGATGATCATTTCTTTTAACTCAATATCTGATAGTTGAGTTGCCTCTATTTCATTTAGCATTCTTCCTGAGTCTTCCTCCTTTCCTTTCATTTGGCGATTGTTCTTTGTCTTCTCATTGTTCATGAGACTCTTCTTGTTATCCTCTGTTTCTTAAATTGATCTGTTCTGGTTCCCTGGGTTTATGGAGTTAACTTCTGTGGTGGAATACCTATGAGACTCAGTGGTGCACTCTGTTTTGGGTATTCTGGTGTTCACAGCTTCCCTCTACTCTTTTTTGTGATCAGTTGAAGGGGTAAGGAAAAATAGTTTAGAATAGCAAGAGCATATTCTATGATATTTACAGTAGCAGCCAGTAGAGAAAAGATAGGAGACCTTTTGGATGTGTAATCCATTAACCGTGATCCTCTACCCCACTAGACACTTGTTAGAAAGGATGGAAAGAAGATAAGACTCTTGTTGGAGAGGAAAGGATTGTGAGTTGGATCTAGAAAGCTGTGAGGCTGTGGGAGGTGATACTGAGGTAGGGTGAGAGTAAAGAATACTAAATAGGTGTAGTGTGTGAGAGAACCACTACAGTAATACAGTTTGGAAAACCGCAAAATGGGCTGAGATCTAGTACGGGTGTTTTGTAGTATTTACAATTGTATGGAATAGGTCTTATATAGAGTAATATTAGAGGAACAACCATATGACAGAATCTATGAGACCTAGATAACAAGAATAGGGAGTATAGAACCCTGAGTAGCGTACTAGTGGAACAGAAATGAAAGACAGTAAATTAGCAATACACTATGAATGAGATAACAGGGGAAACCTATGGAATGATACAGTATAACCAGCCAAGCATAGAAGACTAAACAGAAAGAAGAGGAATGCCAAAATACTATTAAAATAAAAAATGTAAGAATAATTAAAAAAAGGTAATACAAGTATGCAATAACTTGCAGGTTCAAAAAAAAAGATAAAAAGCAGAAGATGGAATGAAGGATAAATTTGGAAAGGAAGGAATAACACTAGAGTGAAAGAAAGAGAAGCATAAGGAATTGAGAGATATGAAAATAATCAGAATTAAAAAATAAAAAGTTACTTAAAAAAGATAAAATCAAACAATCAAACAAACAAACAAAAAACCTCTCATTGGTTTCTAAGTGGCCAAACCAGTTTTTCTGGTCTTGCTGGCTTCAGCAGGCTGAGGGGTGATCGTAATTGCTTTTCTCCTTTCCAAGTCAGAACTCAGTCAGCCTCTCTCATACTGTCCCCAGGACATTCTCCCCAGAGGCGTTCTGTTGCCTCTCTGCAGGGCCCTGTGTGTGGGTATGGTCACTCCTAAGCACGCTCTCCGGAGCTCACTGCCATGGGCTCTGGGATCCTGTGGAGCATCTGAACTTTTTCCAGGTTCAAGGTGTGGGCTCCTGGGATCCTGGAGGGGTGTGCACTTCCCCTCAGTTCACCACTGCAGGCTCCTGGGTTCTGTGGAGTGCCCGCACCTTTTCTGGGTTCATGGTGTGAGCTCTGGGGATCTCTCCAGTTCTCGGCCATGGGCACTGGAGATCCTGTGGAGCGCCCGTGCTTTTTCTGTGTTCAGGGCTGTGGCTTCTGGGTCTTCCACAAAACCACACTATCTCCAGGTTGGGGGTGCTGGTGCACGGCCAGGCCTCCCTTGGTCTCACAAGCTGGGGCACACACTCTTCTCAAGGCTGTTCGTGGGTGCTTGCAGCCCCTGTGTAATTGTCTCTCAGTCCTCACTCCCCTTTTTGTGCCTTCAAGCAAGGACACCTCCCCCAGTCCTGTTCAGTCTCTGTTTGGTTGGGGAGGAAGCAGTTGACCTAGCTCTCTCCTGAGTGCCCTGAGGCAGATCCAGGAGCACTGGGCCCTGGGGCTGCAATCTCCCTGGTCCCTGAGCTGATCCCTGGACCCTCATCATCCTGAAGCAGTTTCCTTACCATGTGGTTTTTCAATATATGCTATAATTTTTATCTCCAATTTTCATAAATGTTATGATATTGTGGGCTTTTTGCTCTGTTCCTCCATAGATTGGTTAGTTTTTCTCCCATGTGTAGAGGATAGTGGAATCTGCTTCCTTCTACCACACCGCCATCTTCCAAGTCCCTCTATTTTATTTTATTTTTTTATTATTTTATTTTATTTTATTTTATTTATTTTATTTTATTTTATTTATTTATTTTATTTTATTTTATTTATTTTATTTTATATTATTTCATTTTATTTTACTTTACTTCATTTTACTATTGTTCAAGTACAGTTGTCTGCATTTACCACCCACAACCACCCCCACCCGCCCCAACCCAAGCCATCCTCACCTCTCTCCCTGCTTCCATCCCCACTTGGTTTTGCTCATGTGTCCTTTATAGTTCTTCCTGAAAACTCTCCCCCCTCCCCCCCATTTCCCCTCCCACTTCCCCTCTGGTTACTGTCAGATTGTTTTTAACTTCATTGTCTCTAGTTATATTTTGCTTGCTTGCTTGTTTTGTTGAACAGGCTCCACTTGAAGGTGAGATCATATGGTATTTGTCCTTCACCACTTGGCTTATTTCACTTAGCATAATGCTCTCCAGTTCCATCCGTGCTTTCACAAAGGGTGGTGTTACAGAACACAAGGCGGCCAAGGGTGATATTCTATAACCAAAAGGACCCCCTACTGGGCTTGATTTTCCATCACCAATAGGAAAGACATCTCTTGATGCCAGAGATTTGTGAAAAGGAAAGGAAATGTTTATTTAATGGTATACAGACTTGAAGTAGTGATCTAATGTCTTCATTAAAATATCAAAGTCCTTTAGGATACCCACAGACGCCCACAGCCCTTCTTTCTCCCCCTGCCCTACTTCAGGGTATCTTAACTCAGGAAAAGAAGCAAATGTCCATGTTTCAGGCTGCTGGCACCATCAGCTGTGTCACCATCCAGGCAGGATCTCCAATTAATCCAAAGTCATGTGGCACCTTCTCATGGCCTACTGGCAAGAGTTATTTTACCCTTGTTCTAGGCAAAGTCTCTCTTGCTTCCCAGGCCACATGGTCAAAGGGAGCACCTCAAAGCTGCGTGGTCCTCTTCTACCAAAGCTGCAGGGGTCTGCTCTCTGGCAAAACCATGTGGATTTCCCTCTAATGGCTGTTATGTCTGATTTTAAATCCCTGTACCAATCTTCCTCTGTACCCCCATTTCCTACTTCTCCTACAATCAGTTACACCTGCTAGCATTCCTGTATTATTCCAAGTTTACAGGGCTGGCATCGTGAGTCTGGACAAGGGTGACCCCATGTCATGGAGCCAATCTTCTCCAAGCTCCCACACAGGCACTGTAACTTGGGGGACCTGCCCACCAGTCACATTTTCGGGGCAAGTCCCTCTCCATCCCCTGGCCCAGAGCATGTCCACAGCTATTTAACATATCTAAGCAACCAGCCAAAGGCTATAGATATGTTAAATGACCATGCCATGGATTATACAAAACAGCTCTGCATGATCCTGCTCCATGTGTCCTTCCCCCAACTCTCACCTGTGGGGGAAGGGGTGAGGACATGTCATATGTCTTTCTAATATTTTCTGTACATCTTGAGTTCTGGACCCCATTCCAAATCCCTTTTTGGGTCCCCCCTTCTTGTGGTTGCACACTGTAACAGTAGGAGCTCTTTCTTTCTTTCTGCTGGGAAGAATTCCATCATGTAAATGTGTCAGTTTTTTGATCCACTCATTTTCTAAAGGGCACTTAGGTTGCTTCCAGCACTTGGCTATAGTAAATTGTGGTAGAAAAATTGGGGTACAATGGTTCTTTTGGATTGGTGTTTAAGTGTTCTTAGGATATAATCCCAGCAGTGGAATTGCTAGGTCAAAAAGCAGTTTTATTTTTAGTTTTCTGAGAAAATCCCATACTGTTTTCCACAGTGGCTGCACCAGTCCACACTCCCACCAACAGTGCACTCAATTTTTAATATGTTCCTTTGTCCACAGCATGCCAATTCTTTCCTATCTATATTTATAATTTCAGATGTCTCTAAAGTGTTCTGAACATGCCCTCAGTGATGCCAGAAGAGGACCCCATTTCCCTTGTGTCATTCTGGCATGCTAGGAGTAGAATATGTCTATAAATGAAGTTTAGAGAAAATTATGATAAGAAATAAGTAAGAGATGGGAGGCCTGTGTTCTGGCTCTGGTTCTGATACTAACGTAATATGTAATCTTAAGTGAATCCCTGAATCCATTCCTGTAATTTTTTCTTAGCTCTGAAGTGGATCCCTGTTCTCCAACATTCCATCTATGGTTTTCATTTTGTAATAAGAAACAAGTTAGTGCTATTCCTCATGTATGATCATGTTTTCCTCCTACATAGCACTGACTGTTTCTCAGCATGCAGTCTATATTCCTGGCATTCTTGGTAGCATTTTCATTCTTGGAAACCATACATTTACTGAGCCAGAAACTCTGGTAATAACTGATTGAATTTTTGAACCACTTCTTCATCAAATCAAGTAGTTGGCAATCTAAGTTATACCCCTTACCTTTTCAACATTGCTCTCTCAGGTAAACAACAAGGCAGAGAAAAGAAATTAGCAGTAACAACTTGTGCTGTACTCTCTCCAACAATAACAAAAACACACCAGAAGGTTCATGTCAAAAATGAACACACAAATTGCTCTTAGCCAGGAAAGGGACAGGAACTGGATGGAAGTGGCCAAGGTGGGAAAATAGGGATACTTACAATGTTGTCAACAATAAATATAAAGAAAAAATTCCTCTTAGCCAGTCAAAAATGCCATCATTGTCTTTCTCAATTCTTATTTCTAACTCATATTTCTTATGTAACCCTCATTTATTCTTAAATAATAACAATAACAATAACAATAATAATAAATAATCTATTCAATGGAAATAATGAGCATCTTTAAAGTGAGGTTTTCTTGCATTTTCTAGAGGGCACCACAAATAGAAAAATCTAGATTTGAATGTGGGTCCATCTTATCTGAGCTTGTAGGCTATTGACCACTACATGAAACCCCACAGTCATTCAGTCATGTGATTATCTATCAAACCTTCTCCCAGGGATGCAAATGGCCAAGAGTAAAACTGAAGTCCTTGAACTCACCTGATGAAAACCTTATTTTTCCCTTTCAGACTGTGCAGAGATACCTAAAAGGCTTCCATGAGAAAGGTTTAGCTTTGAGACATGGAGGATTGATAGGTGCAAATGGGAGTATGATGTGCTTTGGGGTAATTTTCCATGCTGAACTAACAGCATATGTGAAAGTCTGAGGGATGATGGGTTATCATATTGAAGAAACTGAAGTAAGAACATGAAGCATAGGAAATTATTATCTGAGAGCATAAAATATTAAAGTGATGAATAGTGTAGAGATAAATGGATGGCATTGTGTGACAGTGTAAAGAATTGAAATTTCGACTTAGGAGAAGTGGGAAACCCAAGTTTAGCATCACATTCACATCTTAAAGCAAAATTCAAGTATTTGCATGAAATTCCAAATAGTATGCTAACCTTACTTTTTTGTTACTATTACTATTACTATTATTATTATTATTATTATTATTATTATTATTATTATTATTTTAGGAACAGAGCTTTTTCATTTTTGTCCCGTACCTGTGACCATTTTATGTCACTTTAAAGGAGACAGGAAGTTTGGAGCATTAGTAAACCTTTTAAAGGAAAAATTAGGTGGTAGGCATATCCAGAGGTGAGTGATTAGCCTAATAAATGAGAATGTGCTGCTAGAACAACCAAGTCCACACTTGACATGTTCTCACCATTATCTTTTTCATCATCCCTTAAAAAACATCTTGAACAATATATAGCAAAATAAAACTACTTTTCAACTCTCCAAAAGCAAATTCCAATGTTGTTGAAGCTGCTGAGACTAGGCCCTGAATAGGTGCCTCCAAAAGAGTGAGCCTTCTTTTCAAATTCCTTGGCTTCAGCTAGTAGGATATAAGAGGCCTCTGTTCTCCACATAAAAGGAATGTGGGTGGTAAGACTTACTTTAAAACACAAATATACTTGTATTTGATATTTTACATATGATGTAAGGTATTTCTTCCTTCCCAGGTAAAAATGACTAATAATTGAGTACATACTATTTTTTAATTAAAATTATTTTGTCTAAATTTTATGTCTCCATTTAGAGCTTTGCAGGGAGTTGCTGATTATTCTTAAGAAAACAACAGTGATTGGAACATATGTGGTTAAAGAAGAAACTGGTTTTACATAAAACATATGATGCTTATTTCTGTTATCAACACCATATTGGAGATAACAATCTTCTTCCTCTTTCTGGCTATGCTAAGGCACATAAATAAACTGAGGTTTCTTTGGGATTTAAGTTCACGAATCCAACATGATGTCATAGGCTTGAGTGTTGACCAAATGGCACATCTGCAGGACACTATGTTGTAGAAAAAGAAGAAAAAAAAGGAAGATATTTTATTTGTTCTGATGGGCACAGGTTGTACTTACAGGATCATTTGTAAACAGTTCCAAGAATGTTTTTTTTTGTGTGTGTGTGTGTGTGGGTCTGTGTGTGTATTTAAGTTTTCATGCTATGGTCTTAAATATATACTTAAATTGCTTAATTATATACTTTGAGAGTATGAAACTAATTTCTTAACTTACCAATCCTGGCTTAAAATAACTAAAGAAATGTTAACTTTACTTAAGATTTAAATTTTTCTTGAGAATCCATTACATGACTGAATTGTTACTTATTAGATAACATTATGTCATGGGAATGCTCAAAAGAATAGTGTGTTTAAATATCCTTTGACTTTTTAAAAGACTCGGGGTATTTCTCTTGACATTTTTTAAAGTAAGGATTCTACTTTTTTTTAACAGATAAACAATTCAAGCAATGCAACCAACAGAGCAGTTAGACTTATTTTGGGAAAATGTGAGAGACTAAAGCTGCCAGAAGGGAGTCATATATGATGTAAACAAAAATGCTTAATTTTTTAATTGAACAAAATTTATCCTTCTAGGAATCTTTCTAGATATCCATGCACAAACAAGGTAGAACTGGGAATACCTTTCTAGAAACCCTATTGTGTAGTGAAATGTACTCTGCTATTGTCTGTCAATGGCATTGCATTCTGTTCCCTGTCTGTTTCCTCAATTACACTGCAATTCCTTCTTTGAATTTTAAGACCAAGATCAGGTTTGGTTTAGTGTGAGTGATGCTTTCATGACATTTTTTCCTGGAATTTATACTCCCTAGGTGGCTATTTTCAGAATAATAGATAAAGCTCTAGGAAAAAAAAGAGAATAAATAATTTAATTTCTTCAATGTTTTAATTTAATCTGTATTGTACTTTTCCCATTACCACTTAGGTTTGGAAAGTGAGGTGAAAAAATTAAGAATTACAAATTGTCAGTTATAAAATAGTTATGGGCATATAAAATGTGCACACCTGAAGCTAGTATAATATTGTATGTGAACTGTAACTGTTGAGTAATAAAAATATTCTCAATATCAAGTGCTTGAGAGATAAATCCAGTTGTTTCTATCAAGAGGAAATATCCCTAAACCTATGTGAGTCTAAACTCTAGATTTGTTCTAAACTAGAGATAAATGAGTGCAGGCAGATGACCTATGATATGTTGTCATATTATGTCCAATAATCCTTGTGTTATAAACACATATGTACAGATAATAAACAATGGATCATAACCTTTCTGTAAGAGTCATCTGCACTTCCTCCATTCACTTTTAGAAGTGTTTACACAAGTCCAAATTCCTCTCAGCTGCATGTCACTGAAGGAGTTTCTTCTCTGAGTGTTAGATAATGAAGTAAATTAATTAAGAAATATGATTCATAATTGTTTAAATGCTTAAATTTGGGTCAACTTATGACAGAAAAGTCAATAGAAAATATGTAATAGTGCTCTGACTCTTTTATTTACAAATAAAAGTCTGCTGACTTAAATGTTTGGGAAGAACATTAAGTTTACCCTTCTGTCAATTCCAAATGTAAATCCCACTGGTACAGCTCATATTCATGACATATGTGACTCAATTGCAGCATGACTATCTGGCCAGACTCTCCAGGAAAAGAAAGTAGTGGTCATAATATTAAACAGTAGTGGTAGAACTCCAGCATGCAAGAATCTTTAAAAACTGAACATGAGTCTATGATAGTAATTGGAATTTTATAATACATTTTCCTCAGTATCCATACCAGGTATTGATAATTATTTACAATTGAAGAAACCAAATTAACAGAAGTTAATTAATTTGTGTAACATCAAACAGACAGTAAAGGCAGTTCTGAGAGTTACCCCAGCCTTGTGATTCCAAAGTCTATATTACTGGTCCCTACCCTAGACCCCTACTTCATTCTCCTTTCCATTCTGTTCTAGTGCCCAATGATCATATTTTAGGAGTTCTAAGATAATCATTCTATGGAGTGTTTGTGCATTTCTTTATATTGGAGACAATAAAGAACATGCCAACTAAGTTAAAAGAAAAAGGCACTGAAATAGAGAAGTTTGGTCGATTTCAGAAAGTGTGAGTTCTATTATTTTTATCTTTTAAAAAATATTTTATATTTTCCATTACCATTTAGACCCCTCATATCCCTGTCTCCCCTGCAATCACCACACTATTATCCATGTCCATTAGTCCTTTTTTCTCTCTGCTCAACCTCTCCACCCTTAACAACTCTCCCTGTTGACTGCCATCCTGCTCTCCATCTATGAATCTGTCCCCGTTTTCCATGTTAATTCAGTTTGTTCATTAGATTCCCCCTATGAGTGAAACCATACAGTGTTTGTTTTGCTCTTACTGGCTTATTTCACTTAGCAAGATATTCTCTAGGTCCATCCATACTATCACAAGGGGTAAAATTTTCCTTTTTTATGTCTGTGTAGTATTCTGTTGTGTAAATGTGTCATAGTTGTTTTATCCACTCATCTACTGATCAATATTTGGGTTGTTTCCATATCTTCATTAGTGATGTTGAACATCTTTTCATGTGTCTATTGACCATCTGTAGACCCTCTTTGAAGAATATTCTATTAAGGTCCTTTGCCAATTTTGTAATTGTTTTTTTTTCATTTTTTAGTGTTGAATTTCTTACCTTCTTTTATAAATTTTGAATATTACCACTGATCAAATGAATTGGTGAATATGTTCTCCCATCCTGTGAGTTGTCTTTTAATTTTGTTGATATTTTCTTTTGCTATGCAAAAACATTTGAGTTTGATGTAGTTCCATTTGTTTATTTTGTTTCTCAGAAAAAAAAGAAAAAGCTCAAATAAAAAACTCTAACTTTACACTTAAAATAACTTATTAAAGAACAATAAACAAATCCTAAAGAAAGTAAAAGGAAGGGAATGATAAAGATCCTAGCTGAAATAAATAAAATAGAGTGCAATAAAAGTAATACAAAAATAAATGAATCCAACAGCTGGTTCTTTGGGAAGATGAACAAGACCAACAAACCTTTAACCAGATTCATAAAGAAAAAAAGAGAGAGGACCCAAATAAATAAAATTATAAACGAAAGAGAAGAACTAACAACTGACACCAATGTAATACAAAGAATTGTATGAAAATATTTTGAACAACTATATGCCAATAATCTGGATGACCTGAATGAAATGGATAAATTCCTTGAAACATACAATCGTTGGGGGCCACCCTGCCTGGTCTCAGGATGCTGTAACCCCCCCATGACTTAGGCTGAGTGAAAAACCTCCAGACCAGAAGCCACTAAGGAGACAAAACTTATTTCCCTGGCATGAATGGCAGTAAATGATGGGTAACAATTCTCTTGGTTAGAGAATAAACCTAAGACAGACGCATTCACGAAGGAATGACAGGGACAAGGCTCAAGGGGCTGTGGAAAATGAAAGGGTGATCAGACATCAACCCCTGCCCCCTTTGGCTTTGTTAAAGCCTGAGTCTTTGCTCTTGGATGTGAGAAATCCAAGTCTCCTGGCTGCCTTTGTCTTCTGGGACCTGCAGGGGCAAAACAGCCCAGACCAGAAATGGCAGACCCCTGGGGTAATTAGGCCTGGGACATAGAATATGCAAGATCCTGTGAGATCTGTTTGCTGGAGGATGTTATTATCTTGGAATTTAAAAACACAGGCAGGAAACTTTTGGAACCTGTACCTCTTTCATATATTAAAATCCCCAAACCTTGCCCAGAATCACAGTGGGAGTTCTGTCCCCACCTTTGTAAGTTGTTTACATCTTTTGATCTTTTCTGCCAGACTTTGAATCCACAAACTAAATCTGTTTTCTCAATAAAAAGCTGCTTGGGTATGGACACGAGGTACTCCCCATGTGAGGAGTGGCCATGGTGCCCTCCAAGAGAGAGGGTGGCCAAGCAGCACCCTCCAGGAGAAAGGGTGGCCTAGGCACTCCCCACAGGAGGAGTGGCCATTCTGTCCAGATTCTCCCACAGAACCTGGTTGTCTCTGTGTATGTTTTTAGCATGTTTTGATGAACATCCACAGCCAAGATGGATACTGCTTGCCGGTATCCACTACAGCTGGCGCCCAGACATGGGGCTCAGAGGCCACAAGCCATGGCTGCAGAGGGCACACCAACTCAGAAAGCACCTGGGGGTCTCAAACCCCAGGGCAGGAACTAGTGTCTGCCATGGCAAAGTAACCGCTTGAGCTAAAGCCAACCCTTTGGTTTGCAGCTCGCCCTCAATCCACTGAGCTACACCAGCCAGGGCCCAGAAGACAAAGGCAGCCAGGAGACTTGGATTTCTCACATCCAAGAGCAAAGACTCAGGCTTTGACAAAGCCAAGGGGGCAGGGGTTGATGTCTGATCACCCTTTCATTTTCCAGCTCCTTGTGCCTTGTCCCTGTCATTCCTTTGTGAACGTGTCTGCCTTAGGTTTATTCTCTATCCACGAGAATTGTTATCCATCATTGACTGCTGTTCATGCCAGGGAAATAAGTTTTGTCTCCTTAGTGACTCCTGGTCTGGAGGTTTTTCACTCAGCCTAAGTCACGGGGGTTTACAGCATCCTGAGACCAGGCAGGGCAGACCCCAACATCTCCCCTTTTTTAGTTATTAAAAACCAAATTGTTGTTAAGCCTGTTTAACCTGCTATTTGCTGTTTATGGATGCAAATTACAAGAAAAGCAATATCTATTTACATCATAAGGCACAAGTAAAAATTAAAGCAAAAAAGGAGATTCTACGGTTATTAATACCTAGATTCCTAAACTTAGTCTAAGAAAACATATTTCAGATACAGGGGAAAAACAGGAGTAACAGGTCTGATTACATTCCAATATTTGGAAGAATTACATAGATTTCAGGGAAAGTAAATCACAAGGCAGTCTGAGTATAACGCTGGCCTGACTTCCTACGGGAGGATTTCTTTACAGGTGTAGTTCTATGAACCAATTTACAATCTTCTAAAACTAAATGAAGAAGATTCAGAGAATCTGAATGGACAGATTACACTTAGTGAAATTGAAGAATTAATTAAAAAAACTCACAACAAACAAAAACCCCATAATGGATGGTTTCACAGGTGTAATTTGTCAAAAATTCTGAGAAGAACTGATATCTTTCCTTCTCAACTATTTCAAAAAATTCAAGAGGGAAGGCTCCAAAACTCACTTTTACAAGGCTAGCATTATTTTGTAGTGTCTTTATAAAGACACTACTGATAAAGACACCACAAAAAATGAAATCATATGTCAATATCCCCAAGGAACATAGATGTTAAAATCCTCAACAAAATATCAGTAAACCGAATAAAGCAAAACATCAAAAATATCATATGCCATTATCAAGCAATTCTGAGAAAGAAGAACAAAGTTGGAGGAATCATGCTACCTAATATCAAAGTATATTATACAGCCATAGTAATCAAAACAACATGGTACTGGCATAAAAACAAACACATAGATCAATGGAACAGAATAGAGAGCCCAGAAATAAGCCCAAACCTTTATAGTCAATTAACATTTGATGCAGGAAACAAGCACTTAAAATGGGCTAAAGATAGATTATTCAATAAATGGTGTTGGGAAAATTGGACAGATACATGCGGAAAAATTAAACTAGGCCACCATTTCACACCACACAAAAGAATAAACTCAAAATAGAATAAATATTTAGATGTTAAACACAAAGTCATAAGAATCATAGAACAAAACAAAGGCAGTAAAAATCTAAGTCATTGCTTGAAACAGTATTTTATCAGATGTATTTCCCCAGGGAAGTGAGTTATATTTTCAAGTTTCTAGGAGTCTCCTTGTTGAAGTATTTTGCAGAAAACAACTGTTCTCTACCCTGTCTCAGCTTCTTCCTTCATCACATAGAACAAAAAATAATGATTTATGCAGTACATTTATGACAGGGTTTAGAATCAAATACATAAAAGTAGTGTCCATGAATCAAACTCAACAAAAGTGAAATAATCAACAAGTTTAAATAGTTAACCTTAAATAGGTAGCCCTTCTGTGTGAACCTGGTTGTGTTTTTGTCAATCATTCAATTCATTCAAGCAACAATTTTGTTTTGAGAGCCAGGCAAAACACAAAAGATACAGTCCAAAAGAAAGATGTAGTCCATAATCTCCAAGACATTATTTATTCATTTTTTATTGTTGTTCAAGTAGAGTTATCTCCTTTTTCATCCCAACAATTCCCATCCTCCAGCCTCAAACCTATCCCCTTTGGCTATGTCCACATGTCCCTTATACATCTTCCATGGTGGCCCTTCCCATACTATCCCCTATTATCCCTCTCTCTCCTCCTCTCAGATTACTGTCAGTTTGTTTTAATTTCAATGTCTCTGGTTGTATTTTGCTTGCTTGTTTCTTTTGTTGATTAGGTTCCACTTAAAGGTGAGATCATATGGTATTTTTCTTTTGTGGCCTGGCTTATTTCACTTAGCATAAGACTCCCAAATTCCATCCATGCTGTCATGAAGGGTAAGAGTTCCTTCTTTCTTTCTGTTTTGAAGTATTCCATTGTGTAAATAGACTACAGTTTTTTTTAATATATTTTATTTATTATGTTATTACAGGTGTCCATTCCCCCCCCTTTAGTTCATGTCCATTGGTCATATATAAATTCTTCAGCTTCTACATTTTCTATAATATCCTTAACCTCCCCCTGTCTATTTTATACCTACCATGTATGCTACTTATTCTCTGTACCTTTTCCCACTCTCTCCCCCTCCCACTCTCCCACTGATAAACCTCCATGTGATCTCCATCTTTGTTATTTGTTCCTGTTCCAGTTGTTTGCTTAGTTTGTTTCTGTTTTTGTTTTAGGTTTAGTTGTTAATAACTGTGAGTTTGTTTTAATTTTCCTTTTCATATTTTTTATCTTCTTTTTCTTAGATAAGTCCTTTTAACATTTCATGTAGTGAGGGTTTGGTGATGATTAACTCCTTTACTTGGTCTTATCAGAGAAGCACTTTATCTACCTTTCCATTCTAAATGAAAGCTTTGCTGGATAGAGTAATCTGGGATGTAGGTCCTTACCTTTCATGACTTGGAATACTTTTTTCCAGCCCCTTCTTGCCTGCAAGGTCTCTTTTGAGAAATCAGCTGACAGTCTGATGGGAACTCCTTTGTAGGCAACTGTCTCCTTATCTCTTGCCACTTTTAGGAATCTCTCCTTCCTTTTTACCTTGACTAATGTAATTATGATGTGCCTTGGTGTGTTCCTCCTTGGGTCCAACTTCTTTGGGACTCTCTGAGCTTCCTGGATTTCCTGGAAGTGTATTTCCTTTGCCAGATTGGGCAAGTTCTCCTTTATTATTTGTTCAAATAACTTTTCCAAATAATTTGTTCAAATAACTGTTCAAATTTGTTGCTTGTCCTCTTCTGCTTTTGCTACCCCTATAATACAGATGTTGGAACATTTAAAGATGTCTTGGAGGTTCCTAAGCCTCTCCTCACTTTTTTTTTTAAATTCTTATTTCTTCATTCTTTTCTGATTGTATGTTGTTTTCTTCCTTCTGGTCCACTCCATTGATGTAAGACCCAGCTTTCATGCCATCACTATTGGTTTCCTGAGCATTTTTCTTCATTTCACTTATTGTAGCCTTCATTTTTTCATCTTTTTTTGTGACCAAAGTCAACCAATTCTGTGAGCATCCTGATCACCAGTGCTTTGAACTGTGCATCTGACAGGTTGGCTCTCTCTCGGTCACTTAAAAGTATGGGTTCTGGAAAATTCATTTGTTCTTCTGTTTGAGCCATCATTTTGTTTTGTCATGTCACACCTGTTACGTATGAGGGGTGGAGACTTAGGTGTTCACTAGGGCAGGGCAACCCAGCCCCTGGCTTGTGATGCTGTATGTGGGGGTGGGGTCTGAGAGGGAACAGCGGCACTTGCTCTGCTCTCTGTCAGATGTTAGTCCCTTCCTCCACTTCCTCCAAGCAAACTGGGCCTTTCTGGTGCTGATTCCCATGTGGTTGGGCTTGTGCACCCCATGGGTCTTTCCAATGACCTCTGCTGTGAGGCTGGGAATCTCTCCCTGTGCCTCAAGCCCTGCAGGTGTTTTCAATCAGTGCTCCAAGGCTCTATTTCCTGGCTCTGGGATCCTGGGACCACCCAGTCAGCCAGCTGCCTTTTGCACAGTGCCTTGCTTCACAATCACCGCTTCCCTGGGTCTGCTAATTGTCACCCCTCAGCCAGGGTCTGCCAGTCACAGCTTGTGTGCCCAGGGTCCGCCCACTGTGGTCTTGCGTGCCTGGGATGCCTTACACAGGTCCCACCACTCTTTGTTCTGCAACCCCTCTCTACCCGGCTGCCAGAATTTGCCCCTCCTGCGGGTCTGGATGGACGTGTCTACTTTAAATCCTTGGTTGTCCAACTTCCATACAGTTCAATTTTCTGCCATTTCTGGTTGTTATTCTGTTTCCAAATTGTTGTTGTCCCTATCTTGGTTATGCAAGGAGGCACAATGTGTCTACCTATGCCTCCATCTTGGCCAGAAGTCTGTAGATATTATTTTTAAAAAGGTGGTAGTTCTTTCTTTTTGGTGGACATAGCTTCCTGCCAAATGTCAGTCACTGGTGAATGGGGTAGCAGTGTGCTTACAGAAATATCTCACCTGTTTACAGCAGCCCAGCCTCTTCACTTTCAATAAAGGTCAGTAGTAGAAACTAGTATTTCATTCTCGGTCGTTTATTTACATGTAAAATGAGGACAGAAGTACTAGTGAAATAATTTCATAGTACTTAAATCATGCAATTGTCTGAGTCCTGGTTCTGCCCCTATTTATGTTACTTTGGGAAGCTCAGTCAGCAGTTATGTCTACCCTTTTGTTTCCTTATTTGTAAAATTAAGTATTTTAATAGTATCTACCTCACCTCAAAGAGTTATGGTGAGAATCTGATAAGAGTGTATACATAAAGCTGTTAAAGCAGTGTGTGGTTTGTAAATGTTATCAAAGTATTTTTCACTTCTACTTTGCTTTTAGTGACAGAACTAGAAGAGGTTTCCTTTTCTTCCTTATGTTCACAGGCCATTGCCAATGCTATCATACAGCTGTGCTCTATTCTTATGACATAAGGTTTCATTCATGACTATAACATTTTCCTGTAATGACTATTGGTACAGGAAGGCCAACGAGCATGCTCCTATAAAAAAAAAAATTGTAGGACTGGCTGCTGAATTTCAAGCTAAGATATCAACACACCATGAATGCAATCAAAGATGGTAAGGGTCACCTGAAAGACATGTATAAGGGATTTAAAACATGTTTTACTTTGTTTAAGATAAGTAATTAAAAATAACAGATATTAATATTATTTGATAGGTACTTTATTATTTCTGAAAAAATGTGTAAATAATAAGTAACAATAATAGGATAAGAAGATTTGGTAGGTATCAGTGATTTTACTTAGGGTATCATGCTTAATTCAGACAAAAAGCATATAAGCTCCACATTTATTTCATTTAAGAAAAAGATAGGCAGTTGAGAGTGAAAAATATTAATCAAATTGGGGAACTATAAATGTTACCAGACAGGGGACCTGGTCCTGAGTGGATTTGCTTAGGACCACCCAATAGGAGAGATTTCACAATATGAGTCTAGGTGACTATGAACATATGTTTATTAAATCTGGGGGGGAAATAAAACAAGAAGGTTCAAGTGTAGACAAAGTAACAGGAGAGAGCCTAGGCTGGGCTGTCTTATCTCACTAGGAAGTCAGAGAAAAGGGGCCCTTGGAAACAGGTTCAGGGGTTTAGCCCAGACAAGCTGTTGCTGCCTATTGCTCCCCTGGTTGCAAGTCTCACAGGGAATCTTAGAATTTAGGAGACACATGCCTGTGAAGGAAGAAGAAGGGGAGGGGGAAAGCATGGGCATATTCCTCAGAAGAAGAGCCTGTACTGGTCCTTTTTCTTGAGGCTTTTATCTCTCTCTGTTTCAGGAATAAATGTTAATGGAAATCTCCAGGGAGGGTTTTAAGAGAATACTCATTGGTTTTCCAGGTGTGCTCTTTTAGGGTCATGGTATTTGCTAATTAGTCAGTGCCAGGACAGGGGGTCATTAGTCATTTTAGCTGGTCCTGGTGTTGACCACTTGGATTTGCTGCTTTTCTGGGCATGGAGCTGAAATACAACTGATGCCTCTCAATGTTATATCTAGGGAGGTGACCTTCTGTATCTGGCTATAAATTGTTTGGCCAGTTTGTTCAGCTATCTGTCTTAGTTTTCCCATTCAATTTGGCAAGAATTTTTCTAGAATCTTACTACCCTGCCTCATAAAGATCAGGGAAATGGTAAGGCTGGGATTACAACTTTGCTCTACCTGATTAAATGACTATGATTTTGCTTCCTATAATTCAGCTCACATATGTGGTCAATGTTTCACATGGATAAATGTTTTAAGGGTTCTAACTAAATGTTAGAATTGGAGAGGTTTAAACAAAATTATTAATTTTCAAATTTTTAAACTATAGAACTCACTATAGAAAATTAAATTAATTAAGTATTTTCTTCATCTTTCTATGCCTCCATTTCTATTATAGTAAAATAAATATGGTAATAGTATTCCTTCATAGATTGTTGTGGTAATTAAAAAACAGATTCAAGAAAAGTCCCTTTCAAATAGAAATAACTCAAATTGGATTAGTTACTATTGTTGTTATTATTTTTATTATTATTACCATTATCCTGCTTATACAGTCTTTCTCATGTAGAGAAACAAAACTAGGCAGCTCTGGAGTAAAATAGTTTCCATTAGCTTTTCACATAAGATGAGTCCAAAGCCCCTTGTACCAAGGTTGGATCAAAGCTGTATACCTGCAAATGTTGTGAATTCAGTTTTATGTTCATCCTGTTTCCCTGCTTCTAGGGAGGTATACCCCCCTTTCCTTAGATTTGAAAAAAATATTTTAGATGATAGTCATTTTGTGTTTTTTTTTTTTTTAGCAATTTCAACTGAGATTCCTAAAAACCAATGGTCTTTTCTCTAGAATAAATCTTAATATATTCTATTTAGTGTTGGTGATGGTTGGACCAGTCTCACCTGCAGTTTGGTTATTATGCAGACACTGGCCTGCAGTGTCTGTGTCATTATGGATGAAATGTGACATTCACATGAACTACAGAGTCTGGTGGAGGAAAAGAGACAGTGTGTCTTTTCTCCCAAGGGGAGCAAAAGCCGCGGCCTCTGCCATGACAGACCTTTATTGGGTTGCTCTGCCCATTACATGAAGGTCCTCATTTACTATGCACAGGCTTGCTTTAGGTGGTTACATTCACTGAAATCAAAGGAGCTGATGCTGCTAATCACATGACAGAAGAGGGACATTTGTAAATGAAAAGGTAAAAGTGGTTGAACTGGTTAAACTCATCCTTGGAAGGTTTAGCATGGTTTTTAGGAAGTTACTTTGCAGTAAATGTTTGCCACTGGGAGCTGGGCCCACGCCATGCAGGATGGTCTACTACATGATGAAGCAACTCTCATATGTGCTGTGAATTTAATGGTACCTGAAACTCTCTTTCAAAAATGTTTTTATTCATTTAATCTTAAAATGCACTGTTTTATTTTAAAATATTTTATTTTGCTGATTGAATCCCTGAAATTTCAAGTATACATATTTTTTTGTTTATCAGGTGCACATGACATTTAAAATGCAAGGGCAAATGAAAGAGAATAAATGCACATGCATTTTCTCCACACACTTATTTCCTTCCTTCCACATATACACACTGAGTCAATATAGAGGCTTTAGGAGTGTAAAGACAGTGTCTGTGACCTCTAAGAGCACAGACCTACAGACTGACCAAACAGAAAACTTACTGACATATGTTGTACTGCTTTCTATTAGACAGCTATGCAGAGTGGGGCAAAGAGAAAGTGATGGCTCTGCTAATAGGATAGTGCAACATGGAAAGGGGCATCCCAGAGCACCTTCCATTTGGATCAAGGAATAAGTTGAATTTTCTAAACAACCAAGATAAGAAGGGAATTCTATATAGATCAAGTGAATAGTGCAGAATACAGAGGTCTGGATATCCAGGGCAAGTTTTACAACCACAAAATCCATAAGAAAGGGTAAAACATAGATTGAGTGTGTGTATGTGTATGTGCGTGTAATGAGGAAAAAAGAGATACTGGAAAACCATGGATGTCTCTGCAAACCGTGAGAGGAAGCTTGAACTTGATCCTAAAATGTATGGAGAGTTTTTGATGGCTGGTATGCAGAATACTGGTGTGATAGGACTGATTCAAAAGAACATAAGCAGCCCTATGTTCATTGCAGTGCTATTTGTCCAAGACAAGGAAGCAGGCCATGTGTCCATCAGTAGATGAGTAGATAAAGTAACTATGACACATTTACACAACAGAATACTACACAGACATAAAAAAGGAAAATTTTACCCCTTGTGATAGTATGGATGGACCTAGAGAATATCTTGCTAAGTGAAATAAGCCAGTAAGAGCAAAACAAACACTGTATGGTTTCACTCATAGGGGGGAATCTAATGAACAAACTGAATTAACATGGAAAACGGGGACAGATTCATAGATGGAGAGCAGGATGGCAGTCAACAGGGAGAGTTGTTAAGGGTGGAGAGGTTGAGCAGAGAGAAAAAAGGACTAATGGACATGGATAATAGTGTGGTGATTGCAGGGGAGACAGGGATATGAGGGGTCTAAATGGTAATGGAAAATATAAAATATTTTTTTAAAAGATAAAAAATAATAGAACTCACACTTTCTGAAATCGACCAAACTTCTCTATTTCAGTGCCTTTTTCTTTTAACTTAGTTGGCATGTTCTTTATTGTCTCCAATATAAAGAAATGCACAAACACTCCATAGAATGATTATCTTAGAACTCCTAAAATATGATCATTGGGCACTAGAACAGAATGGAAAGGAGAATGAAGTAGGGGTCTAGGGTAGGGACCAGTAATATAGACTTTGGAATCACAAGGCTGGGGTAACTCTCAGAACTGCCTTTACTGTCTGTTTGATGTTACACAAATTAATTAACTTCTGTTAATTTGGTTTCTTCAATTGTAAATAATTATCAATACCTGGTATGGATACTGAGGAAAATGTATTATAAAATTCCAATTACTATCATAGACTCATGTTCAGTTTTTTAAAGATTCTTGCATGCTGGAGTTCTACCACTACTGTTTAATATTATGACCACTACTTTCTTTTCCTGGAGAGTCTGGCCAGATAGTCATGCTGCAATTGAGTCACATATGTCATGAATATGAGCTGTACCAGTGGGATTTACATTTGGAATTGACAGAAGGGTAAACTTAATGTTCTTCCCAAACATTTAAGTCAGCAGACTTTTATTTGTAAATAAAAGAGTCAGAGCACTATTACATATTTTCTATTGACTTTTCTGTCATAAGTTGACCCAAATTTAAGCATTTAAACAATTATGAATCATATTTCTTAATTAATTTACTTCATTATCTAACACTCAGAGAAGAAACTCCTTCAGTGACATGCAGCTGAGAGGAATTTGGACTTGTGTAAACACTTCTAAAAGTGAATGGAGGAAGTGCAGATGACTCTTACAGAAAGGTTATGATCCATTGTTTATTATCTGTACATATGTGTTTATAACACAAGGATTATTGGACATAATATGACAACATATCATAGGTCATCTGCCTGCACTCATTTATCTCTAGTTTAGAACAAATCTAGAGTTTAGACTCACATAGGTTTAGGGATATTTCCTCTTGATAGAAACAACTGGATTTATCTCTCAAGCACTTGATATTGAGAATATTTTTTATTACTCAACAGTTACAGTTCACATACAATATTATACTAGCTTCAGGTGTGCACATTTTATATGCCCATAACTATTTTATAACTGACAATTTGTAATTCTTAATCTCTTCACCATTTTTGTCCAGCTTTCCAACCCCTTTCAATCTGGCAAAAATTATTTTTTTCTGCATCTATGAGTTAGTTTATATTATTGTTTTTTTTTCTTATTTTTTTGGTTGCACATATTAGTGAAATCATATGGTATTTATATTGCCCTTTATGACTTATTTATCTAATTTAACACTTAGTGCTTAATACTTATTAACACTTAGTTAAATACTCTCTTGGTTTATCCATATTGTCTCAAAAAGCAAGGTTTCATTTTTTTTAAGGCTAAGAAATACTCTATTGTATACATGCACCGCATCTTCTACACATGGACACTTAAATTGCTTCCATATCTTGGATGTAGTAAATAATGCTGCAACAAACAAATAGGTTCATATAACTTTTCCAATTAGTGCGTAGGATTTCTTCAGATAAATACCAAGGTGTGGAATCACTGGGTCACAGGATAGCTGTAGTTTTTATTTTTAAATAACCTTTATACTGTTTTCTATGTGGATTCTAAATTGAAAACCAATAGCTGCCTGTGGTTTTCAACTCTGCCAGCTGTAGTGTAGGGATGGGATTCTCCTGATCCCTTGCCAAGTCAAAATTCTTAGCAGAACTTCTGATGGAGGCTGTCTATTAAGATCAAGCAAGACCCCTCTTCACTCCTCACAGTTTAAGATCATACCAGCCTTTTTATTTCCACATTTACATCATATCTTTCTTGTGAAATTTTTTTCTTATACACTCTGGGTGCCTCTTTGTTGTTATTGCTGTGTTTTTTATTTTATTTTTTTTTAGTTTTGTATTATGTCTTTGTTATATTCCAAAGATTTCTTAGACTCCTATAGCTTTTCAGCAATTCTCTAAAAGCTTGTTATCTCTCTGCTCTGAGGCCTCTTTTCCAGCACTCCTCTCCATCTTTTGTCCTGTTGTTTCTGAGGGATTTTTTCTGGCTTGCAGCATAGCTCTTTGATGAACTTGACCTTTCTTTTGGGTTGCATCATTGTTGTATGAGCCTATGTCTTTATATGTTTTGTTTTCACTTTTACTTTGCTGTAATCTATCAATAATACCTTCCTAAGAAAGTGAGTTAAAGTTCTTTTTAATCATTGCATTTATAAAAACTGTTTTTTCCTCACATTTTTCTGATATTTTGGTTAGATGAAGAATTGCCCAGCTGTATCATGCATATCTGCTGAGAATATCACAGGAGATTCCATCACTTCTGAAATATGTTTCAGCTGCTGATGTTGCTGTGACATTTGACTTTTTATGGGTGATGTTGTCTTTTGTCCAAAAGAATTGATATTTTCCTTTGATTCCAGTATATTTGTCTCATTAACTTTTGCATATTTTTCTTCCTTCATTTCTCTCTCCTTCTATGTATTTTTTATTGTTAGTTGTCAGAGTTTTTAGATTGTTCTCCTATATGGTTTGTCATTATTTTGCTAATGTATCTACATTTTTGGAATTATTTTTTCTCTCTTTTAATTAAATTGCTTATTTTGGCAAAATGTATTTACTATTTAAGAGTATTTTCTAGTTCCATGTTTTTTTTTTTTTAATAACAGCATGTTCTACAGATGCCTTTCTTAACTTCTCAAGTCTCCCTAAAATACTAAGTGGATCTCTTTCTCTCTCTCTCTCTCTCTCTCTCATTAAGTTAATTGTTTTAAGAAGAGACAAACACCAATTTGTTGTTCCACTTATTTATGTATTCATTGGTTGATTCTTGTATGTGCCCATCTTATATGTGCCCATCAAACCCACAACCTTGATGTGTGGGATGATGCTCTAACCAACTGAGCTACCTGCCAGGGCCTGTCTCTCTCTTTTGAAAGTGATTGTGGAGACCTGTTTCTTAAATTATAGTTACTTCCCTTGAGAATACTCTTCTTTTTCTGCTGTCTTCTCTCCTCTAGGCTTTTTTCATGTGTGGTGATCCTGAGACACACTGATGTTTGAGAGAACCATATACAGGCTGCCTTTGAGAACAGTAGGTCCATAGTCATGAGTCAGTCCAGGTGACATTGATCATTATTCTATGGCATGTCAGAGCCATGGGGGCTATCAAGAGGTGCCAGCCTGCCTCCTTGTTTCTCAGTGGCATTACTGGTCCTACTTTGTTGAACAAGATATCTCTACCCTGGAGCTTTCCTCAGAGCCTCAGAATTGGCATCTAATTGCCTATCTAATCTCTCTACTTGAATGTCTGATGAGCATCTCAGAATTTACCTCCCTCTGTCCAGCCCTTCCTGTCTTAGCAAAGGGCAAGCCTCCTTATAACGACTCAAGGGGGGATTGACCCCTGTCGCTTTTCATGTTTATTTCCCTGTATCTGTCTTCCCACTCCCCGTTCCATATTCTCCTCCTCCCTCTGCCACACTAGTCTACCCTAGTCCAAGCTGTAGTTCAATTGTAATTTAGATGTAATTGTGGGAGGATGAATGTACCAAATTTTTCTAATCCACCACTTTAACTGAAAGCCCTCTATTCCTCCTGAGTCTTAACCACCATACTGTGGGTCTCAGAATAGTCTGTACCATATCTATGCCTCATACACCAGTGTTGGCATAGATTATATTTTATGAGTTATAAGAATTATGTTCAGCTGGTCTTCAGATGATGCTCAGTTATGGTTGTTCTATAATTTAGTTGTGGTTTTGGTATGGACACAAAAAGTGGTGAACACAGCATTTACCTACTTTACTAGCTTGAAAGAAAGTTGAAAATAAATTTTAAAAATATTTTGAAGTATATTTCTACTTCTATAAAGCTAATAAATATTGAGATATTATACCTCAATAATTTACTTCTTAAACATTTTGAGAGCTGTTGGATAACAAAATTTGATTGAAATGTTGCCCTTTTTAAAGTCAGAAGCAGAGGAGGAAGATGGTTGCAAAGTAGGTGGGAGCTGACCCATTCACTCATGCACCCAACTGGGACACTTAGCTGATATTCCAAAAACAAAGTGAACAGTCAACAGATTTTAGCTGACATGAAAATTGGAAGCCAAAGTATGCAGAAGACACTTCAAAATGGGTGCACACAAGACAAGGAAGAAATTGTGACTACAAGTAAGCCAACTTGAGGGGAAAACACACCAACAAAGAAGTCACCAACAATCAAAGCCCAAGTACAACAAAAGAGTCCACATAAACTGAAGAAAGGGCAACCTTAGAACATCCAGACAAGGAAATCAAAAAGACCGCACCATTGAGTCCCATGGAACTCCTACCAAAGAAGTCCATACTACAAAGATAGGCAGGTAAAGCAGACAACTCTGAGACACAGAAAACAACAAAAAGAGTCATCTAAAATGTGAAGAAAGAAAAAAAAATAAAAAAAGGAAGAGTCCTCAGTAAAAGACATAAATGAAATTGAGGCAATCAATCTATCAGACACGGAATTAAAAAAAAATGTTTATAAGGATGCTAAAAGAATTCAGTGACAACTACAAGGAACAGAATGGGAACTACAATAGCATGAAAAAGGAAAAAAAAAGAAACTATAAATAAAACCAGGAAGAAATGAAGAATACAATATCTGAAATTACAAGAAGGAATTACAAGTAGGCTGGATAAGGCAGAGGAGTGAATCAGTAAGCTGAAAGACAAGATAGGAAAAAAATACCCAAGTAAAGCAACAGTAAAAAAAAAAAGGCTCAAAAAGTATAAGGATAGCATAAGGAGACTTCAGGACAACATGAGATGTAACAACATTTGCATCATAGGAATACCAGAAATAGAAGAAAAGGAGCAAGGGATAGAAAACCTGTTTGGAAAAAAAAATGAAAGGGGAAAGGGGAAAAGCCACACAAGTTCAGGAAGCACAGAGGGTCCCAATCAAGATGAACCCAAAGAGGCCTATCCAAGACACATCATAGTTAAAACTATGGCAAACTTTAAAGACAAAGAGGGAACCTTAAAAGTAGCAAAGGCGAAGCAGTTAATAAAATACAAGGGAGATCCAATAGCAGCTGATTTATCAACAGAAATACTACAAGCCAGAAGGGAATGACAATAAATGTTCCAAGTAATGAAAAGTGAAGACCTGCAACCAAGAATGCTTCACCCAGAAGTCTCTCATTTAAATTGGAAGGTGAAATAAGGAGTTACCCAGACAAATTAAGGCTAAAAGAACACACCTCCACCAAACCAGCACTGCAAGACATGCTAAATGGACAGGTTTAACAGATAAAGGGTAAGAGAAGGAAACATAGATATGAAGGGAAAAAATGGAAGTGAATAAGTGTTTATCACTAGTAACCATAAAAGTAAATGGACTAAACTCTCTAATCAAAAGACATAGAGTGGCTGAATGAATAAGAAAATAAGACCCATGCCATGGCTGGTGTGGCTCAGTGGATTGAGTGCCAGCCTACAAAGCAGACAGTCACTGGTTTAATCCCCTGTCACCACACATGTTTGGGTTGTGGGCCAGGTCCTTGTTGGGGGAGTGCATGAGAGGCAACTAACCATTGTTGTTCCTCTCTGTCTCTTTCCTCCCCACCTCTAAAAATAAATAAATAAAAGCTTTAAAAATAAAAGGATATGTGACCCACATATATGCTGTCTACATGCTCAGAAAAAAAGACCTACACAGACTGAAAGTGAAGGGTTGGAAAAAACATCCCAAGAAAATGGACAGGTGAAAAAAGGCTGAAGTAGCAATACTTGTATCAGACAAAATAGATTTCATAACAAAGGCCATAAAGAAAGGTAAATAATGTCACTTCATAATACTTAAGGTAAGAATCCATCAAGTAGATATAAACATTGTAAACACAAATACACCCAACATAGGAGCACCCAAATATATGAGGAAAATTTTGGAAAACTTCAAAAAGGATAGAGACAGAAGCATACATATAGTAGGGAATTATAACACCCCACTGTCAACAATGGAAAGATCTTCCAAACGAAAAATCAACAAGGACATTGTAGTATGGAACATGCTAGATCAGATGGACTTAACTAACATATATAGAATTTTTCATCCCAAAGAAGCAACATACACATTCTTTTCAAATGCATATGGAACATGTTCAAAAATAGACCACATGATAAGACACAAAACAAGCCTCAATAAATTCAAGATAACTGAAATTATATCAAGCATTTTCTCACATCACAATGGACTGAAACAAGACCCAGTTTCAAGTAAAAAAACTCAAAAACATTCAAATTAATAGAGACAGTACCACATTATTAAACAATGAACGGGTAAACAATAAGATCAAGGAAGAAATCAAAAACGTTCTGGAAACAAATGAAAATGAACAGACAATGGTCCAAAACTTATGGGATATGGTGAAAACAGTCCTGAGTGGGAAGTTCATAGCAATCAGGCCTACCTAAAAAAAGATAGAAACATAATCTAACCCTACATCTACAATAACTACAGGGACAAAAACAAATTACAGAGTGAGTAGAAGGAAGGGAATAATCAAAATCGAAGCAGAATTAAATGATATACAAAATAAAAAACAACCCTAAAGACCTGGATCTTTGAAAATATGAGCAAAATCAATAAGATTTTAACTAGACTAATCAAAAAAAAAGTGAGAGGACTCAAATAAGTAAAACTAGAAATGAATGAGAAATCATTATAAACCATACCACAGAAATATGAAGGATTATAATAAATTACTACAAAGAACAATATGCCAAGAAATTTGAGAACCTGGGTGAAATGAACAATTTTCTAGAAATATATAGCCTCCAAAACTCAATGAAGAAGCAGAAAGCCTGAATAGACCATTAACAGCTAGGGAAATTGAAACAGTAATAAAAAAACTCCCATCACACAAAAATGGCTGAACTAGGAAGATTCACAGGAGAATTTTACCAAACACTTAGGGAAGAGCTAGCCCTAATTCTTTTCAACTATTTCAAAAATTCCAAAAAGAGGGAAGACTCCCACACTTTTTTCACGAGGCCAGTATTACCCTAATTCCAAAAACCAGATAAACATAGAACAAGGAATGAAAACTATAGGCCAATATTGCCTTGAACATAGATGCTAAAACCCTCAACAAAGTATTGGCAAACCAGATTCAGCAATACATGAAAAAGATCATACAACATAGTCAAGTGGGATTCATCTCAGGGATGCAAGGATGGTATAATGTATGCAAATTAATAAATATAATATGCCATATAAACAAAATGAAGAACAAAAACCATAACTTATATCAATAGATGGTAAAAAACGTATTTGATAAAATACAGCACACAGTTTTGATGAAGATATTCAGCAAACTGGGAGTAGAGGAAGCATAACTCAAAATAATAAAGAACATATATGAGAAACCTACAGCCAACATTATACTCAATGGGCAAAAAATAAAATCTTTCCCCTTAGGTTAGGCACAGGAAAAGGGTGTCTGCATTCACTATTTCTATTTAACAAAGTATTGGAAGTCCTAGCCACAACAATCAGACAAGAAAAAAGAAATTAAAAATATCCAAATTGGAAAGAAGGAATTAAACCATCCTTGTTAGCAGATAACATGACAGTGTACATAGAAAACCCTACAGACTCCACAAAAAAACTGCCATACCTAATAAGTTAATTTGGCAAAACAGCATAATACAATGTCAACATTCAGAATTCAAAGTCATTTTTCTACACTAAAAGTGAAATATCAGAAACAGATATTAGGATAAAACCATTTATTATGGTAACAAGTATTAAATTTCTTAAGAATAAACTTAACCAAGGAAGTAAAGTACTTGTACTCAGAAAACTACACAACACTGAAGAAAGAAATTAAGGAAGACACAAACAAATGGAAGCATATACCATGTTCATGTATTGGAAGAATTAACATCATTAAAATGTCCATACTACCCAAAGCAAAATATAGATTAAACACAATCCATATAAAAAACACCATGACATATTTTACAGATAAAGAACAAATATTTCAAAAATTTATATGGAGCCATAAGCAACCCCAAATAACTTCAGCAATTTTGAGAAAGAAGAACAAAATAGGAGAGGTCACAATACCTGATATCAAGCTGTATTACAAGGCCACTGTAATCAAAACAGTTTGGTGCTGGCATAAGAACAGACATATGGATCAATGGAACAGAATAGGAAGCCCGAAATAAACCTCTGTCACTATGGTCAGTTAATATTTGACAAAGACGGTAAGAATAAAAACTGTGTAAAAATAGCCTCTTCAATAAATGATGTTGGGAGATCTGATGAAGTAAATGCAAATAAATTAAACTAGACCACCCACTTATACCATATAACAGAATAAACTCAAGATGGATAAAATACTTAAATATAAGCCCAGACACAATAAAATTCCTAGAGGAAAACATGGGCAGTAAACTTTCAGATCCTAAACAGAAACATTTTCACTGATACATTTCCTAGGGCAAGAGATTTAAAGGAAACAATAAACAAATGGGACTATTTCAAATTGAAAATCTTCAGCATGGCTAAAAAAACATTAAAAAAAATGAAAACAGAACCAACCATATGGCAAAGCCTATTTGCCAATGATATCTCGGAGAAGGGTTTGATGTCCAAAATATATAAAGAACTCACATGACTCCACATCGGGATAAAAACAACCCAATTAAAAAATGAACAAAGGACCTGAACACACACTTTTCCAAGGGCATACAGATGACCCATATACACATGAAAAAAAATCTCAACATCACTAGCTGTCAAAGAGATGACAATTATAACCACAATGACATAACACCTTACACCTGTCAAAATGGCCAGTATTAACAGATCAACAAACAAGTGTTGGTGAGGTTGTGGAGAAAAGGGAACCCTCATAAACTGTTGGTGGGAATGCAGACTGATGCAGCCACTGTGGAAAACAGTATGAAATTTAGTCAAATAACTAAAGGTGAAGATGTCTTTTTCCCCAGTGTTCCCACTGCTGGGGTTATACCCTAAAATTCTAAAACTTCAATTCAAAAAGAACCTATGAACCCCAATGTTAATAGCTGCACAATTTACAATAGCCAAGTGCTGGAAACATCCTAAGTGTCCATCAGTAAATGAGTGAATCAAAATGCCGTGGTTGGTTTGCACAATGGATTACTATACAGCAAAAAGAAAAAAGAATGAACTCCCACACTTCAAGATAGCATGGAGGGAAATGCAGCCTGTTATGCTAAGAAATAAGCCTGGCAGTGAAAGACAGATACCACCTGATCTCACCTGTAAGTGGAAGGTAATGAATAAAACAAACAAATGAACAAAATAGAATCAGAGACATGGAAATAAAGAACAAACTGACAGTAACCAGAGATGGAAAAAGGGGAAGGGTCATCAAAGAACATGTATAAAAGACAGATGGACAAAGCCAAAAGGAGTATAGGATCTAGGGTGGGAGGTGATGATGGGTGTGATGGGGGTATAGGTGAGGAGAAAATGGAGACAACTGTACTTGAACAACAATAAAAAATAAAATAAAATAAACAAAAATATATCCTCCAACTCATTTTATATGCTAGTATAATCTTAATATCCAAACAAAACTGGACTGTGTGAGAAAGAGGGAATGATAATAGAAGCTTATTCATTGTCATAAATGTAGAAATTCTAAGGAGATAGCATCAAATTCTGAGTGACTAGAGACTCCTGCTTCAGAGCAACCAAACCTAGATCACAACACACTTTTAAGAAATAGACTCTCATGAGTTAGGATAGTCCTTTAGGGACCGTCCAGAACACAAACAAATGAATGTTGATCCTGTCAGAATATGACAGTTGTGGTTTGTTATTTGTCTATGTATCTTAGGTGTTTGAGATCCAGGGTAGGATACTCAGGACCCAAAAGTGAATGACAGGAGCTGAAGTTTCCAAGGCTGGGAGTTTGTTGTAAGTAGTCAGTCTGGATAAGCAAGAAACATGGAATTATTTCACCCTGTGATAACTTCTTAAGACACAATTGCAGCAATATTTACCCTTGGAATATAGTAAAGGAAAATAAGTCCAAGATCTCAAAATTAGGCATGAGAGGCTGAAGTGGCCAAGGGATGGACCTAATTATTAATACAATTTAGCTTCTTTTCTTCTTTTTCTGAAACTTTCCACAAATCTAGTCATAAAGACTTCCACAGATTAAAATCACACTTGATCTTATAATAGTTTGATCTCACCTTGTTAAATGAATGTGCATATACCCTATGACCAGCATTTTACTACTTTGTATTTTTAGATTGTATTCTATTTATACATAAGAAAATGGTTTGAACATGTTCTTAGCAGTGTTGTTTATAATTATATAAAAATGCAGAGGTGTCCTGGCCAGGTGGCTTAGTTGATTGGAGCATCGATCAACTAAGCAGCCCTACAGCAAAAGTTTGCAGGTTCAATTTCCAGTCAAGGTATATGCCCAGGATATGGGCTTGATCCCCAGTCACGGTGCACGTAGGAGGCAACAGATCAATAATTCTCTCTTACATTGATATTTCTTTCTTTCTCTCTTTCTCCTTCCATCTGTCTATTAAATCAATAAACATGTCTGTGGGTGAAGTTAAAAAAATTCTAGAGGTTATCCAAAATATCAACATTAGAATAAATAAATAACATGGTTTGCATATAATACTATGCAGCAGTGAGAAAGATTTGATTAAGCTATATGTGATAAATCATACATAATTTTGAACATTATTTTGAGTGAAAGGAAAAATAAATTACAAAATCGTATACATAATGTGATTTCATTCAAAACAAGAAAATCAAAATAGTATCATAGTAGGTAATTAACACAAGTCTAAAATGATGTTTGGCAGCAAGCTGGGAGATTTGAAAGACTGAGATGCACAAAGAGACCTTAGAAGTTTTGTTAAAGTTCTCAAAGATATTAAGCACATTAATCTTTGCATGCTTTTTTATTACTTATACATACACGCTCATGCTATATGTATATCTATGTATATTCTTTAATATGTATGTAAAAATATTTTAATGAAGAGCAGATTTTGGCCATACTGAGAGACAAGCATTTGGATGTTCGATAATACATTTTATTAAATGATCATGACTTCCTATTTCCCAGTTAAATGTAGCAAAGAAGGGCCGAACCTGAATATGTGTATATATATGTACATGTCCTATGTGACTAACCAGCTCTAACTGAATCAAACCATGGGAAATATAGGCATTTTATTATATTTTTTAGCACTTTAAAAGACAAGTCAGAAATATAATTTTATATGAAATGTTTGATTAATTTCAGGTTTTTTTATTTTATTTTAATCATTGTTCAAGTACAGTTTTCTGCCTTTTACTGCCATTCCAGCCCACCCACCCATCCCTCTCCACTTCCCTCCCATTACCACCCCCTAGTTTTTGTCCATGTGTCCTTTATATTTGTTCCTGTAAACCCTACCCATTCTCCCCTGAAATTCCCTCTTCTCTCCCCTCTGGTTACTGTCAGCCTGTCCTCTATTTCAGTATCTTTGACTATATTTTGCTTGTTTCCTTGTTTTGTTGTTTAGGTTCCTGTTAAAGGTGATATCATATTCTATTCGTCTTTCACTGCCTGGCTTATTTTGCTTAGCATAATGCTTTCCAGCTCCATGCATGCTGTTGCAAAGGGTAGAAGCTCCTTCTTTCTTTCCGCTGCATAGAATTCCACTGTGTAAATGTACCATAGTTTTTTTGATCCATTCATTTACTGATGGGCGTCTAGGTTGCTTCCAGCACTTAGCTATTGTAAATTGTGCTGCTATGAACATTGAGATGCAAAGGTTCTTTTGTATCGGTGTTTTACTGTTCTTAGGATATAGTCCCAGCAGTGCAATTGCTGGGTCAAAAGGCAGATCTATTTTTAGTTTTCTGAGGAAGTTCCATACTGTTTTCCATAGTAGTTGTACCAGTCTGCAGTCCCACCAACAGTGCACTAGGGTCCCCTTTTCTCCACAACCTCTCCAACACTTGTTGTTTGTTGCTTTGTTTATGATGGCCATTCTGACTGGTGTGAAGTGGTATCTCATTTCAGGTTTTTATTTCTACAAAGTGCATTTAAGATAACTTTTCATCAGATTTTACCTACAGAATACAAATTTGCTACTTTTTGTTCAGTCATTAGCCTGCATGAGGTTATTTATCCCTGGGTAATCCTAGGAATCTAAACTATGAGTGGGGTAAAATACGGAAATCACCAGAAGATTTAGGAAGAACCAGACAAATGCTGTCCTTCAAAACATATAATCTGATAAAAGTGTATATGCTGGGTTCCAAAGGAGGGTGAGCAGAATGTGACGGCACAGTTTAGGTAAGATAGTGGGGAATTAAACAGGTTTGGACTCATGGGAGTAAGTGAAGTATGTACATATTGGAGAATTTTCAGGGTTAAAATTTAGCAGCACTGACCCATTGTTTTCCCAAGAGGAGAGCTTTTCAAGTCTTTATAGTTGGTGGTGACAGGTATGTGCTACATGAAATGGGTTATGGAGGTGAAGAGAAAGACAATGAACTCTGTGTTCAAAAGTCTAAATTTGGCCAGACGTCAGAGATAGGAAAGGGTCTGAGACTGATGGTGAGAGCCGAAATTAGGTGACACTGACAAGAGAAAGCCTATTCACTGATATATTCTGTGAACTGTAAGTAAATTTCCACTGAATGTGTTTGTTATAATTTTAAAACAAATCCTTAAAAGCACAAAACATTTTTGCAGAAACAATACAAGCTTTGGAGTTAGCTAGTTTAGATTTGTTTTTACCCCACAATAACCAGCTTTGTAATATAGGTTAGAAAAATTCTATAAACTCTAAGCCTCCCACAAATCTGGAATTGAAAAATGCTGTCTCCTGAGGGATATGTAGCAATTACCTGCAATTTTACTTTTTTAAACTGGAGCAGGGACATTGTATAAACTCAATGTGAAATTTACTTGACTTTTTCTCACAGCATATTCTCTAAATTGATAGCAGGCTAGATATTGCTGGATGGGTTCTCTAAATGCACACATTGAAAATAAAAAGATAAGGTGTAAAACTATTGTTAGGAATGAGTCTCTGTGAAAAAAAAAATAGGTAGAAGCAGAACTGAGGAGTAGAAGTCAAATTCTGATGTTAACTCAGAGAAGAAGAAGGAGCTCTGAAGCTAGTACTGCATGCTCAGAATTATCTTGCATCAATTCTCCATGGAAGGACCTTGATAAACTGTCCTAATCATCACTGGACAATGGCTGTCCTGGGAAGGATGTGACTGGTCTGAAGCAGTATCCTGCAGCTGAGGTAGATACTGAAAAACATAACAACTAGAGGTTGCCTGGTGCTTCCAATGGGTATAGTCAGGCAACAAGCCCCTTTTTTGGATTGTTATAGGACAGTATACCTCCATGTTTGACACTAAATACAACTCAACCTTTTTTCCTGTTAGACAGTGAGGTGAGGGATGTCACTAGATTTTAACTAAATATACCATAATAGAAATAGTAGCTGACTTTGACAGAGACAACTGCACATCTACGCACTGCACTTACATATATATATATATATATATATATATATTATGTGTGTGTATATATATATATATATATATATATATATATATTTTACTGACACAGATACTGACCAGCAATATCTGTGGTACTGCGGATGGTCAAGATATGAGAGACATTAACACGGACTACTGAGTCCTGTGGAAGAATAGGGACAGTACAGTCACTCTCTCAAAGGAGAGGGCCCCACCACCTTTGCCTGAACAGGATTTTATTAGGTACTTTTGGGTAGAAATACGGATACAGCTTATTAATCATTGTCTTGCAGTGAGGATGTTCAAAAAGCTAATGGGGCTCATGCTGAATTGGGGTCTATCACTACAAAATTTCAGAGGCCAAACCCATTTCCTGCCCAGGCCTTCATAATCTAATTAAGAGCATCCTCAGCAAAACAGGTTTCACAGGATTTTACGCATCCTGCCTCAGGCCTAATCACCCTGGGAAGTCTGCCATTTCCAGCATAGGGCTGCGCTGCCCCTTGTCATTGTTACAGGCTTGAGTCAGGCAGAGGAGACAAGGCAGCTGAGCGATTTGAGAGTTCTCGTAGCAAGAATGAGGACTCAAGCTGTGTCAAAGCCTAGGGGCGAGGGTCAATCACCCCCATTTTCCACAGCCCCCCAAGTCCTTCCCTGAGGGCCTTCTCACATGATTGTGCCTGTCTTAGGTCCATCTCCCTTGAGGAATCTTACCCGTCATTGGCTAACCAACCAAGCAATGGGGGCCAGACAAGGAGCAGAAGTGGGGCTCCTGTCCAGGGAGATAAGCTTGTCTCCTTAGTGTCACTCAACTTAAGCCATGGGGGGTTACAGCTCCTGAAACCAGGCAGGGTGGTTCCCAACATATTACCCCATGTGGAAGACCCAATCTTTATTTCAATGAAAAAACAAACAGGATCACAAAAGCAGAAAGTGGCAACTTGTGCCTCATACCAATATAGTTGAGCCCAGAAGACATTTCTTGCTCAAACTATCACAATAGGCAGCTAGTTAGATATTAATGAAAGAGAAGTGAGCTAGACATCCAATTAAGCCAGATTAACTGCAAAGGGTCATCTGTAAAGACTTTCCAAAGGACAGTTACATTTTTTTGACACAGGGACTTAATCCCTAAGCAGACAGGAAAAACCAGCTTTCCTATCTTCCTGGGAAACAAATGGCCCATTAGCTGGGTTACTAGGTCAGGGAGAGAGAAACAATGGGTAAATTCCTTTGCTGGACGCATATGCAGTAGAAGCCTGATGATGAAGCAGAACTTTGAAGCACAGTGGGAGGCAAAATGCTGACATAAAAGGAGGAGTCTATTCTGGAAAAATATGGAAAAACATTTAATAGAAGAAGGGCACAAAATTCTGGAAGATCCAGGGAAAAGTTTGGATAGTGGTAGGGCCCAGTACAAGCTCACAAAGAACCAGGAAGGTTGGTTGGTTTTAAAGAAAGCTTACCAGTTCCCAAACCCAGAAAGATATAATCAAAGTGTAACAAATGCCCCAAGTGCATTCTCTCTCCACAGCCACCATGAGGGCCTGGGTGTGGCAAACCTGCAACCTGAAATACAGTGCCAAAAGAGAGCTGGCTGGGAACAGAGACTGTGATAGACTGTTAGAGCCCTGGAGCCTTGGATGACAGGCTAATGGCATGGAGGGTCTGGGTCCTGGCCCTCCTCCTGAGCTTGATGTGGTTTTATAAGCTGAACTTCTTCTGCAGTGAGATGAAAATGAGCCCCCTGATCATTCATGAGGCAGTGCAGCAGGCTCTTCAGGGACATCTATGCCCTGTATGCCACTCCAATAAATCTTGCCACTATACCTCAAATTATCCTATATGTGAGCTCCCAAAATTCTTTTCTTGTGACTTCACAAGAGCCTGTTTCTGGACTAGTCTGGCAGACCCTCCCTGGTCCCAGTCCACATCCAGCAACAAAACCACTCTGTTTTTTGGTTTCTGTTTTACCCGTAAGTCCTATGTGGCACAATACCTGGCACATATTTATGCCTCAAATACTTCTGCTTAATTTAGTTGAACTGTCTGGGATTCTGTAGTAGGCACCACATAGCAATAGGCATGACTCAGTGATTAAGAAAATTCCAGTTCTCTGGTGTGGGATTTGGAATGTAATTTGGGTATTCTGGTTTATGGATTTCAGGGTTCTAAATATCTGTGTGTGTGTGTGTGTGTGTGTGTGTGTGTGTGTGTGTGTGTGTTTTGGAGAGCTCTCATCTTTCTGTTGTGTTTGGGAGCTCTCTGATAACTTGTTTATCTAAAATAAACCTTTGATTGCTGTTGTTTTTTGCTTTCTTTCTTTCTTTCTTTTTTTTTTTTTTTTGAGGATTTGGCTTGCTCTTTGCTGTTTTGTGCACACAGGGGATTCTCTGTCTCTGCCTTTTGGGCTTGGTGCCATACAAACCTTGTGAAGGTTATTCACTAATGCCCCAGTCCCTTTTATTAGAGGAATTAATTTAAGAGTACTCATTTTGTTTGAGGTTTGTCTTTGCCTTAGATGCTGTTTTTTTTTTAAATATGGTAATCTCTTTTTTTAAGATTTTATTTATTTATTTTTAGAGAGGGAAGGAAAGGAGAAAGAGAAAGAGAGAAACATCAATGTGCGGTTGCTGGGGGCCATGGCCTGCAACCCAGGCCTGTGCCCTGACTAGGAATCGAACCTGTGATGCTTTGGTTCACAGCCCACACTCAATCCATTGAGCTATGCTAGCCAGGGCTTTTGTTTCTGTTTTGAAATGGGTGGCTCTGCTCTAATCCCATCAGAGAATCCTTTAGGTTATAGTTTATCTATTTATCTGACTAGTTAACTTATAGCTACAAGTGACTAATTAGAATTGTTTAGCCAAAGGTCTACTGAATAGAATAAGATCTCTTATGTGCTAGAGTCTACTCAGGTGTGGGATTAGGATTTAAATTTATGAATCAAAGAATGGAAAAATTCTGACCCCCCTCCCAGTCAGTAAAACTCAGGAAGAAGAGAAAAAAATGAATGAGGAGATAAGTCTTTCAAATTATTTATTTATGTATTTATTTACTTTTAATTATTTTATTGTTCTTCAATTACAGTTGTCTGCATTTTACCCCCACCACTCCTCCCCCAGCCCAGCCAAACCCACCTCCTTCCTTTGCTTCCACCCTCCCCCTTGGTTTTGTCCATGTGCTCTTTATAGTAGTTCCTGAAAACCCTTCCCCTCATTGTCCCCTCCCACCTCCCCTCTGGTTATTGTAAGATTGTTCTTAATTTCAATGATTCTGGCTATATTTGGTTTGTTTTTTTCTTTTGTTGATTATGTTCCAGTTAAAGATGAGATCATAGGGTATTTGTCCCTCACCGCCTGACTTATTTCACTTAGCATAATGGTCTCCAGATCTCCAAAATATATAAAGAACTCATACAACTCCACTCCAGGAAGACAAAAGACCCAGTTAAAAAACCGGCAAAAAACTTGAACAGTCTATTAAACAATTTAAATCCACCTCTTAAAGGCCTGGGAGCTGCTGCTGTCCCAGGAACAATAGGAAAATTAATGTCAAACCTTGTGTAATCTGTTGGGTGTGGGGTGGGGGAGTGCAATTGTCCCAGTTCAATGTAGTAAAAATTTTGAAACATTTTAAAGAACTCAAGCAGCTAAAGCCAGTCAAGCCTGAATCACCCTGTTACCCTCAAGCCTCCTTAAAGTTGTTAAGAACAAATTAAAAATTTTTTAAATCATATTTTCTTCTCTATAAATTATACTGTTTTTGAGTATGGTAAAACAATAACAACTGTCCAAAATTTATTTCAGGATCACGTAGAAAAATATTTAATGTTAAAGCTGGTTTAAATTTAATTGATATATTTTAAAGTTATTAACATAAAATATGTTTGTTTTGACTAGGTTTGCAGAAATAAATAATTTTATTTCTGTTATAAATTTGTCAAGAAAATGATGTGGGTAATAATTTACTTTAAAATCTTGTGAAATTATTAAAATTAATAAATAGATGTAACTAAAATAAACAAGTTTTTGATAAGGTTTTTCAGTAATGATTATAAATATATCTAAACATAATTTTTCAAAGTCTTTGGTCACTTCAAACTTTGTAGTTATACTGGGTTAAATTATGAAAATTATTAAATATCTAGATATTTTGAAATAACAGGATACAAATATATTAATTGATATGAATATTCCTACTTTTGGCTCCAATTGCAGAGAAGCTATAAAATGTGTTTGGATCTGTTAAAATATATCTTATACCTTATTTGAACTAAGTATCTTGAAAACACGTATTTGCTAGTTAAGGTGAAAACACTATTTCTAAAAGTTATTGATATATACTCATAAAAATATCAATTTACAGATGGTTAATTACTTACTTTTAGTTGCCACTAAAACCAAGGTTTCTAATAATTAAGAATTCTCATTAAATTACAAAGAAATGGTGTGGTTTGATAATAGAAAGTATAAAGTATGATAACATTTGTTAAAGAAAACAATTTGTCCTAAAATTGCTTATTTCTTAATGAGTTAAGAAGCAGCAAACTAAAAAAAGGCTGTAAGTTGCAGAGGGTTTGTGTACATTATGGAGTCTATTTGAGTTGAAGAAGTTTCATGAAAAGAGATCTTGAGAGGGAATTATATAAGCTGAATAATAAATATAATAGATAAAACAATCTAATATTAAAAGTAAGCTAAAACAAAATATGTTCATTTTTTTCAGTCTGTTAAAAGGGAAAAGTTTTTCCTGTGTCTGCCTATAAGGCAAAGATTCTATATTTAAAAAGTATTAATGTGTTACATTGTGTTAATCAGGTACTTGATTACTTAAAAACTCATATTCTTTATCTTAAGAACTAAAGTTTTCCTAGTCTGTATGTTTGATAGTTTTATTGTCACTTTAGGTAAGTAAATAATTTAATATTGTCTCAGAATGATTTATAGTCTTTTGGTCAAAAATGTTTAACAACTTCCCCAAAGTTTAAATTTTAAGAGTCTTTTCCTTGACCTACAATTGGCTTTGGGTCATTCCAATAAGTTCCTGGAATGCTGTGTGGATTTGTTTTTTCTCCTTGTGAAGAAGAAATTTTGAACTAATTGGGCTTATTTGATATGTTTAAAGCACATGGGAAGCTTTATCAAATCAAGAAATAATAACTGTGTTCCATTTATACACATTTTATCATGAAAATTATGTTCCAAAGATTATATAAAAATTTCCAAGAGTTTACAAAGTTCTGATATACCCTTAATTATAATTTTAATTACTATCTTAAAATATTGTTACAGGAAAGCCAATTCCTTTGTCAACTGTATTGTAATCAGATCTATAACCATTTCATTCTAAGGTATTTTGCCATTTAGAGACATTCATTGTTTTACACTTATGCATTTACATATACACTACATCTTCAGAAAGATTAATGGGAAAGACTGAATTGTTCAGAAGTTACATACTTCTGAGAATAAATGTTCAGATATTTTTGAACTGGATCAAGATTACTAAAACTCTATGGAATACTGGATCTATAGGAAGGCTGGCAAATAATCAACACATGAAAATTGATTATGGGGCAATGTGAGCTGAAGACAATTGTAGTTTTGTAATTTAAAAGTAATAATAATTTTTAATCTTTCTTTTTACCTCATTTTATTTTTATGTTTTACAGTTGTTTCAATAATTTTTCCCTTCATTCCCTCACCCAGCCTGCTTCCCACTTCCATATTCAATCCCCACCCCATTGTCTATGTCTGTGGGTCTTTCATATGTGTTCCTTGACTAATTTCTTTACTTTCTTTCAAACAGTCCACCCCTCCCTCATCTTCTCTTAGCACATACAAATTAAAACTACAAGGAGTTACCACTTCACACTTGCCAAATTGGCTATAATTAAAAAATCAACAAACAAAAAGTGCTGCTGACTTCCGTCCAAGATAGAGGCATAGGTGAACGCACTGTGCATCTTTGCACAACCAAGATAGGAACAACAACAATTTAGAAACAGAATAACAACTAGAACTGATAGAAAATTGATCTGAATGGAAGTTGACAACCAAAATGTTAAAATAGACACCTTCATCCAGACCAGTAGGAGGGGCAGAGTTGGGCAGGCAGGTACTGGTCGTGGTGGTGGAGAGCAAAGAGCATTGGGACCAGGCACATAAAGCTTCCAGAATGTGCAAGACCGCAGTGGGCGGACCCTGAGTGTGCAAGTGGCAGCTGGCAGACCCTGGCCGACGGGTGGCAACTGGCATATCCAGCGAGGCGTTGATTTTGAAGTAAGGCACTGCACAAAACCCACAATCACAGCACTGGGAAATAGAGCTTTGGGGCACTGATTGAAAACACCTGTGGGGGTTGAGGCACAGGGAGAGACTCCCAGCCTCACAGGAGAGGTCCTTGGAAAGTCCTACAGAGTGCAAAAGCCCACCCACACGGGAATTGGCACCAGAAAGGCCTAGTTTGCTTGGGGGAAGCAGCAGAAGGGTCTGAAGTCTGACAGAGAGCAGAGCAAGCGCCACTGCTTCCTTTTGGACCGCACCCCCATATACAACATCACAACCCAGTGACTAGGTTGCCCTGCTCTGGTGAACACCTAAGGCTCCACCCCTTATATGTAACAGGCATGAACAGACCAAAGGGGGGGGAGTGATGGCTCAAACAGAATTTAGAGCTCTGCAACAGTATTTTTAAGTGACTGAGAGATAGCCAACCTATCAGATGCACAGTTCAAAGCACTGATGATCAGGATGCTCACAGAATTGGTTGACTTTGGTCACAAATTAGATGGAAAAAATGAATGCTACAATAAGTGAAATGAAGAAAAATGCTCAGGGAACCAATAGTGATGGCATGAAAGCTGGTTCTCACATCAATGGAGTGGACCAGAAGGAAGAAAGAAGCATACAACCAGAAAAGAACGAAGAAATAAGAATTCAAAAAATGAGGGGAGGCTTAGGAACCTCCAAGACATCTTTAAATGATCCAAGCTCTGAATTATAGGGGTACTAGAAGGGGAAGAGGAAGAGCAACAAGTGGAAAAGTTATTTGAACAAATAATGAAGGAGAACTTACCCATTTTGGCAAAGGAAATGGACTTCCAGGAAGTCCAAGAAGCTCAGAGAGTCCCAAAGAAGTTGGACCCAAGGGGAAACACACCAAGGCACATCATAATTATTTTAGCCAAGGTAAAAAGGAAGGAGAGAATCCTAGAAGTGGCAAGAGATAAGGAGACAGTAACCTACAAAGGAGTTCCCATCAGACTGTCAGCTGATTTCTCAAAAGAGACCTTACAGGCAAGAAGAGGCTAGAAAGAAGTATTCCAAGTCATAAAAGGCAAGGACCTAAATGCCAGATTACTCTATCCAGCAAAGCTTTCATTTAGAATGGAAGGGCAGATAAAGTGTTTCTCAGATAAGGTCAAGTTAAAGGAGTTCATCATCACCAAGCCCTTATTTTATGAAATGTTAAAGGGACTTATCTAAGAAAAAGAAGTTAAAAATGTAAAATCCTAGCAAATGAATAATTATTAACAACCACACCTAAAACAAAAACAAAAAGAAACTAAGCAAACAACTAGAACAGGAACAAAATAACAGAAATGGAGATCACATGGAGGTTTAGCAACAGGGGAGTGGGAGGAGGAGAAAGGGGGAATAGGTACAGAGAATAAGTAGCATAGATGGTAGGTAGAAAATAGGGGGAGGGTAAGAATATTGTGGGAAATGTAGAAGCTAAAGAACTTATGACACATGGACATGAACTAAAGGGGGGGAATGTGGGTGGGAGAGGATGTGCAGGGTGGAGGGGAGTGAAGGGGGGAAATGGGACAACTGTAATAGCATAATCGATAAAATATATTTTTAAAAAGTGTTGGTGAGGATGTGGAAAAAAGGGAAACATAGTTCACTTTTGGTGACAATGCAGACTGGTGCAGCCACTATGGAAAAGAGTATGAAATTTTCCCCCAAAATGAAAAAATGGAACCACTTTCTGACCCAGTGATTCCACTACTGGGGATAAGAGGTTTGTCCAGAATGTATTCAACCATGTCATAAGAAAAAAACAGAGACATTTATTGAAGAAGATATAAGGTACAAGACACATTGTATATAGGACAATGATCCTCAGTCTCCTTCAAAGTAGGCACCTTGGGACCTCACACAGTTCTCCCAATCACCATCTGCTACCCCATCATATTTTCTTGAATTTCACTGATGGTATGAAATCTCTCCCCTTTCAAAGGTGATTTTAGTTTTGGGAAAAGCCAGAAGTTGCAGGGTGTCAAGTCTGAGCTATAGGGTACCTGAATCATATGGGTGATTTGATGTTTCACCCAAAAACTCTGCATGAGACGTGATGCATGAGCGGTTCTGTTGTCATGATGAAGCTACCAATCATCAGTTGCCCATAGCTGCTGCCTTCTGAATCATCCAAATAGTTTCCATGGAGGAATCTTCAAGCTTAACACAAAATTTGGTGCAGATTCATTGCTCTATTTGTTCAGTCATTTTGAATGCAATAGCCACATAGTACATATGCTCACTGAACAACGTCTTCCACCCCCACTGACTTGTACAGTGAAGTTGTCATTGTTCATGCATTCCAGTTCACTCTCCCTGACTGCCAGATTGCATCAATGTTATGCAAATTGTTTTGTTATATTAACAATGGCTGGTCTTTTGTGGAAAGACCTCATATAACCTAAAAATCCTAAAATACCAATTTAATGTTTTTGTTTTTCAGTCATAAGGAAACTTGTTCTTTTTTCCTAAAGCAATTTGGTAAATTATACTTTCATGAGCCATATTCATACCTTTATATTTTCTCCCTAACTTATCCCTCTGGAATTTGGAAACTCTTAAAGATTAAATAGTATTATTTCCATGGAGATATATTTGTTTGCATAAATCCAATGAGAATCTGATAGTTTTTAATAACAGAACCCATAAAGCCAGTTTCCAATTGTGGTTTTATTAACCAATGCTTTGACTAGAATGTCATAACTGAGAGAGACATGCCTAGAGTCTGAAAGTCAGCAAAACTTTATGGAATAAGATTGACTTTGAAGCTGAAAAAAGCCTCTTGGAGAAATGGACAGGTATTTTTTTTTAAATAAGGTTCATGGCAGCCTTTCCAGGAAAGGAGGGAAGATTGCTTTCCTGGGAGATGGCAAGGAAGAACTTCAACACATTTTGGGACCTTGAGAACTTGAGGAACTCACCCAAAGTTACATGTATTTTTGGCAAAGCCTGCTTGAAACTGGGTGGCTTGTCTTCTCTGCCCTGCTGGGCTAATTAAAGCTTAATCTGGAAATTCCATATAAAATTCCAACAAAGCACATTTAAGAAGCCTATGTAATCTAGTGCTATTCTTGTTATGTTTATGCAAACAATCAGGCCAAGTTGAAACTGAACTTAATGCAGTAAATAAATTGGTCTTGATTTGGCTCTGTAATAAAAATAAGGGTGATTTTAAGGGGAGAAATTATGTTTCAATAGTCTACAATACAGTTTTCAATCTTAAAGTCTAGTTCAGTTATTGTCTTCAAAGTTTTATTTTTCACTTATAGACAAAGTTGTAGCAAGGATGATAGACTAGGTGCAGAAGGTCAGCAAGACAGAAAGCCTCAGGTGCCTAGCAATGGACATGGGAAAGAGAAATGAATAAAAAGAGGCATATAGGTAGATGGTGACATGGAATGGTGACAGACAATGAATGAAGGACCCCCCAAAAGCTCATCTAGACACCTCCCAACCAATTACTATTTCCCCAAAAGAGCCTGAGATACAACTGACAGTGGAGAACAAGTTGATTGACTTTTAGTAGGCACAGGAGCCACATATTCTGTATCAAACACCAAATTGACTGGAAAAAAAATAACCACCCAACACTCTTGATCATAGGGATAATGAGGCAAATGCAGCAACAAGCCTCCCTGCAGCATTTAGAATGACAACTCAAAGACCTTAAGTTATCACATGGCTTTCCCTATTTGCTTTCATGTCCCATCACTTTGCTGGTATAGGGTTTACTACTGAAATTATCCACCCAAGTAACCGTTTCTCCTGAAAAGCTGCAGCTTTATGTGCAGGTCCCCCTGGAGGAGTCATTCCAATTCCAGATTTTTTTTAACCTGTTCAAGAGGACTCAAAGGAAAACTGTTTCCTCCTGAGATCTACAAGCAAGTAAATAAAACTGTTTGACAGATGGGACTCCAGGGGAAGCCACTGATCTTTATCTGAATAGCCTGATATAATATTGAGAGTAGAAGGATACAAACTATTCAGATATACTAAGGAAATGATAAAACATTCACTATAAATTGAGGACAGGCTGACAGTGACCAGAGGGGAGAGGGGAGGGAATTAGGGGAAAGGGGTAAGGGTTTGGAGGAACTACTATAAAGGACACATGGACAATAACAAGGGGGGGTGGAGACAGGAGGGAGGTGGGGAGGGCTGGGGGTAAAGGGCAGAAAACTGTACTTGAACAACAATTAAAATAAAATAAAAAAAAGAGAGGAACAGAAATTTCTAGTTATGAAACCTAAACATTCTAGATGTCAGCTATCCAAACTAAATAAACATTGTAGTATAATTACATATCCCACAGTGTTGTGAAAATTAAAGAACACTTAAAATATTTATTTTTTTAATTTATCTTCATAAAAACAATATGAATTTAAAATTATTTTCTGGTTTTTCACATAAGAATAATAAGGTGTGAAGTCATTAAATAGATTTTCCAAGTAAATAAAACATATGTTCTGGTTTGTTTATATAAATAAAAACAGTAAACATAGACATAAAAATGCTAACAAGTACATAAAGACAGATTATAAGTTTTGTTTTAAGTTTTAATTGAAGTTAATGGGGTGAGAGTGGTTAACAAAATTATGTAGGTCTCAGGAATACAATTCCATAACACATCATCTGTACACTGTGTTGTATGTTTACCATCCCAAGTCAAGTCTCTGTCCATCACCATTTTCCCCAATATACCCTCCTTCACTTCTCCTTAATACCCTTTCCACAGCCATCACCACACTAGTATCCCTGTCCATGAGTTCTTTCTTTTTATTTTTTTTCCTTTTTGCTCAATCCCTTCACCCACTCCACCTAGTTCCCACCCTTGAGAGCTGTCAACCTGCTCTCCATTAATGAGTCTGTTTTGCTTGTTAATTCATTTTGTCCATTATATTCCACATATGAGTAAAATCATATGGTACTTGTCTTTCTCTGACTCATTTATTTCACTTAGTATAATGCTTTCCAGCTCCATCAAAGCTGTTGTAAAGGGTAAAATTTCACTTTTTTTTTGATTGTGCAGTATTTTAACTATCACGGTAAGGTACTGTCAAAGAAGGACTGATAAAAATCATATTTATTAGAGGCTCTTTATTACTCCTCATATGTTGGCAAGCTTTCAGGCATTGTCCTTTAATCTTTTCTCATTTAACATTCACCCTCTTTTGTGAATCAATTCAAATAAAAAATTTCCAGCACACCTGGCTCTGATGGAAGAGCGATAAGTGCCAGACATAAAAACTCATGGTGAGTGTTGGGTATTAGGTAGTTTATGTAGCGTTTTCAGTAAAATGATATTCCAGTGAACTATACCATTAATTGTCTCCATTCACTACATGCCTTACCCTACTCATCTATAATATGTGAATTGTACTCTGCCCTCACAGTTTTGAGGAATTTTACCCTGTTGCTATAGCTTCCTAAGGACTGGTTCTACTTTTTTAGATATTCTCTATAGTATTTAAGAACACAGTAGATGTATTTAAATGAATGGGTCTTCAATTATGTGAAAATTCCATTTATGACTTTAAGTTTGCCTGTGGTTCATGTCCATAAAAGATTTCTTTTTAACAACAGTAACTTAAGAGTATTGTTTCTTTAAGTACTATTGACATGCTTGTGAGTCACAAACATTCATCTCCAAATCAGAGTCCTATTCTGATCTTCTTTTAACAAATTCATCTAATTCCCCTCAGTGACATACCTTTGTGGTGTACTGTAAGTGGCAGATAAAACAATAAATACATGATTAGCCATAGCTGACTAGGTAACATTGTACTAGTTAACCAGCTCTTTAATTCAGGTTATTTCATCTAAAATATAATAGAATTACCATGTCTATGGTTCTGTTTTGCTCACTTGTTTGTTTCTTTGAATAGGTTCCACTTATAGATGAGTTTATATGGTATTTGTCTTTCACTGACTGGCTTATTTCACTTGGCATAATACTCTCCAGTTCAATCCATGCTGTTGCAGAGGGTAGGAGTTCCTTCTTTCTTTCTGCTGTATAGTATTCCATTGTGTAAATGGACCACAGTTTTTTGATCCACTCATTTACTGATGGGTACTTAGGCTGTTTTAAACACTTGACTATTATAAATAATGCTACTATCAACATTGGGGGTGCATAGGTTCTTTTGAATTGGTGTTTCAGAATTTTTAAAGTGTAATCTCAGCGGTGGAATTGCTGGGTCAAAAGGCAATTCCATTTTTAGCACTTGAGGAAATTCCATACTTTTTTTCACAGTGGCTGTGCTAGTCTGAATTCCCACCAACAGTATACTAGGGTTCCCTTTTCTCCACAGCTTCTCCAGCAGTTGATATTTATTGATTTGTTTATGATGACCATTCTGGCCAGGGTGAGGTGGTATCTCATGATAGTTTTAACTTGTATCTCTCTGAAGGCTAGTGATGCTGAGCATCCTTTCATATGTCTCTGGGCCCTCTATATGTCCTCCTTGGAGAAGTGTCTGTTTATGTCCAGAGACATGGAAATAAAGAATGACCTGACAGTAACTAGAGTGAAGAAGGGAGAAGGATGATTTGGGAAAGAAGAGGAAGGGTCAAGTCAAGGAAGTTGTATAAAGGACCCATGGGCAAAGACAATGGAGGGGAGAATTGAATGTGGAAGTTGGGGGTGGGTAGGGCAGGGGAGAGTAATGGGGAAAAATGGGGACAACTGTAATTGAACAATAATAAAAAAATAAAATATTGTATAATAGAATTTTACTGGCTCATCCATATGATTTCATTCACTTTTGACATGTAGTAATTTTAGTTCCAAAAAAATAGATTAGTAAGTTTTGTATCAAATATTAATATCATATGACATAGTTCTTCAGTAATATCAGCTTTATTGTAAACCTTAGCTATGGTAAGAGTAATGAAGTCTTAAAATAACATGAAATAATCAACTCTAAACATTTTAATAATTATCAGTTAAATAATAACAAGAGTCATAAAACTTCATCAGAGCAATTCTCTGACAATATTCTACTCAGCTGAGAACTTTATGACTCTTTTAGGTTTAACAGTAATGTTTTCTACCATGAGAAGGATAAAAACTGCTAACATTACATGTTGAGTTATTAGACACATGTTGAGAAGACATGTCTCATACTAGAAATGAAAATAGATTAAATACAGCTTTACCCACTGAGGAGTTTTATAAATGGATTTAAAAATGATTTTGTCATATTTAATATGCTCCATTCATTTATGAGAAAGAAAATGTTCAGTCACCCAAAGACCTTTCTACTTTACTACTACTCAGTGGCTACAGTCAGTGCCCTTTAGTGTAATTCATTCATTCTGTCATGATGAACACGGAAGAGTGTTTTTTAAAAAGGTATCAATTCAATACTTACTGCAAGAATTATTTAATCAATTTATTTTCTTATTTTTATTCATATCTACTCATGCAAAAGCTTGGAAAGTACTATTCTAATTATTAAAGGTATCTCAAGAAAATTATTACCTCAGACAAGAAGCAACATACACAGAAATGAATCTACAGTAGTAAATGTTCTGATGTCACATGAAGGCAACTTTTAATTAGTATTTTTGAAGAGTTATTACTAAAATGGGACAAAATATGAAGAGGAGTGCCTAGAAAAGAGTTTTAGAACAGTATAGAAAATGTGTTTCAGCTATGCTCCCCTTCTTAAGCTAAATTCCAAATGATAAACACTGTATGAATACAGTCTATATAATTGTTAAGCATGCAATTCTATTTTACTACATATAAAATAGAAAGCTAACTATATTAAATATTTTATCTCAATCATCACAAAACTTTTTGAATTCTAAAATACTATTAGATTAGAATCCTTCACCTTGCTGATTGTGAGGCCCAGACTTTGTCCAGCAGTCCTCCTTAAAACTGATGATCCTGCTGTTTGTTTGCACCCATACTTGGGGGAGCATGGAGAGACTCACAGGAACCACATTCAGAGCTGAGTCAGCCACTGATGTACAAGGTTATGTGATGGCTAAGGACAGTGATTCTTGGGCTGTGGTATGTCTGGGATTCACATGGTAAACTGGTTGATTTCTTTTCTGAGCACCAACCACCCAGTAATGTTACATGTTCAGTTGGTTGGATTGGAGCTCATAAATTTACATATCTATCATATCCCCTCATTATTTGAAAATACTGATCAGAGAATTTCACTTTGGGTAACCCTAGTTTAGTATGGGTTTTGAGGTCAGTGTAGTGAGGTTTGAATCTCAACTCTGACATTAACTAGGTGTGTGAACTTTGGTTTTAGTGTTCCATCAATAAAATGGGATTAATCATAATCCATACCTCATAAATTCCTGTTTTATTATTAAGTACAGTTGTTTCCATTTCCCCAACACCACTAAACCCCACCCATTGCCACCTTCCACACTTGATCCTACCCCTTTTGGCTTTGTCCATGTGTCTTTTCTGTATGTTCCTTAATGACCCTTCCTGTCCTTTCCCCTGTTATCCTCCTCCACATACTTCTCTGGTTATTGTCAGTTTGTTCTTTATTTCAATGTCTCCAGTTATATTTTGTTCACTTGTTTGCTTTGTTAATTAGATATAACTAATGACTGAGATCATATGGTATGTGTGTTTTACCACCTGGCTTCTTTCACTTAGCCTAATGCTCTCCAGATCCATCCATGCTGTTACACAGGGTAAGAGTGCCTTCATTCTTTCTGCTGCATAGTGTTCCACTGTGTAAATGTACTATAGTTTTTTTCATACACATGGTGATCAAAATAGTTTGGTACTGGCATAAGAACAGATACATAGTCCAATGAAGTAGGACAGAGGGCCCAGAAATAAACCCAAGTCTCTTTCATCAATTAATATTTAACAAAGGGGGGAGAAGCATAAAATGGAGTAAAAATAGCCTCTTCAACAAATGGTGTTGGGAGATCTGGACAGCTACATGCAAAAAATGAAACTCGACCACCACCTTACACCATACATAAAAATAAGCTCAAGATGGATAAAAGACTTAAATGTAAGTTTCAACACCATAGAAGTCCTAGAGGAGAGTGTAGGCATGATCTGAGGTATTCTATGCAGCAATATTTTCACTGATATATCTCCTAGAGCAAGAGACATAAAGGAAAGAATAAATAAGTGGGACCTCATCAAATTAAAAAACTTCTGCATGGCTACAGAAAACATCAAGAAAATGAAAAAGGGACATATCTCATAAGTTCTTATGAGAGTTAATAGGTCAATTCATGCAAGGTACTTACCACAATCACCACCACCACCATAGGTCATTTATAATAGACCTCACTCATCAAATAATGTATTCAACTTAAGTGGACAGACACATAACAAACTAAAATTAAAGGATACAGAGACAGCTATAAAGCAAACCATTATTAAATAACTTCAGTGTTTGCTCAACATTGAATATAAAATACTGATTAAAAAATCTTGATTTGTCTCTATGTACTAGCTACTCAATCTGCATAAAATTATATCAAATGTTTCCTGAGGTCAGGACTTTATTTACCTAATCTTCAAACTACAACTCTCCACACAGGCCTGGCACAGAATTGATATTCATTTACTGACTGTGTGAGCCAACAAATTCTAACTTTGCAAAGTCACTTGACCACTCAGTCTGAATTTCTATCAAATAAGGAAATGTTTATCTAATACACACACCCACACACAGGCACACACACAAATCTCTACAAGGTGTTACTTTCCCTATATTATAAATAAAAGCCCAGAAACACAAAAAAGTTAAGTAACTTGCCCTTCAATAAATAAGAAGTAGAGCCAAAACTGAATTCCCATTCTTACTCCATTCTGCCAAATGCAGCCTGAATGTGGATATAGAAGTAATTATACATTAATTTTTCTTTCTAATAATTGTGATTGCACTAGGAAATAATATAATTTATACAGTATTCATCAGTATATTTTTAAAGTAATTCTTAAAACTATCTCTTGTGTATTTACACTAAGTGAAATTTTATCTTTGATGAATCTTCAGAAACTTAGAGTCCATAAAGATTGCAAATTTAAAAATTGTTAATTAACAATTGTTGAAAGACTGGAATACTTTTAAAAGCTGAAAATTAACTGATGTGTTCTTTGCCTTTATTAAGATAATGGAAACATGAATATATTGTGGTCTTAATAAATGATAGTCTTCTGTGAGTTCTTCTCAATCTAGCTTTCTTTGTTATTCTTCTAATTCTTTACAATCAATACCTTATATATAGATGTAGTTATAGACAGAGATATTCCTGTTCAAATAAACTTAGTTTTCTCCCTACACAGTTTAGGAAAACTTCAGTTTTAGATTGTTTATGTAAATTAATACATGTTTATAGCTTTTTTGTGGTTAAGTATTCATCACATTCTATATAATATATCTTTAATCTTTCCACATCATAAACCAAAAAAAACACCCCCATTAAGTGCAATGGGTAATAGAATCTAATCTTTAAGTGACCTGAACAATTTCAGTCCTATGTCATTATTTAATGACAGTCACTACATCCAGTCTCTCCTGAAGACTTGGTGCTGCTCATTGTGCCTGTGGTACATCTGCATTGTTACTAACTCCTCAACTGCTTTGGAAGACAATGCCTCTCTTTTATTAATGACAAAACTGAGGTGCTGAGAATTTAAGTAATGTGGCAGTTAAGGTCCAGACTCGAATTGAACAAATGATGTCTAACTTCTTAGTCTTTGATCTTTCCAGTATATAAAACAGTAACTCATTTAAAGCCCATAAGGCCATTTTTTTCTTTCAAGGGTAGAGAGTTATTTAACGCCAGAACTACAATTACAAGGCTGCATTTAATATAATTACTAAAACTAAATATGATTTATTTCTAAAAAGGGGATATGGATTATCCATAATTCTCTTTTTAATTTATTCTAAAAAGTAAGTCTTCAGACTCACAAATTTCCTTTTCTGAGGCATCTGTAACATTCTTTCCTGTCAGAGGGCTACTCTCTACTCTGGTCTCCAAGGGCTTCTTCATCTTGATTATAGTTCATCTGAGTTACCTAAACCATTTATCCATAACCTTTGTCTGATTTTGTCATAGCATGAAACCTGTAATCTCTTTCAGTCTTTAAATTGTCTTCATTTCAGTGTTCCTGACTTTCCATAAATAATTTCCTCCACTAAATGCATCATGATCTAAGATTTCTTTGTACTTAGACTAAAAGCTAAACTTGGAGAAGCCTTTGGTTATATACAGATAGCTCTCCAAGAATTATAATTGTGTTGGTTTGGGAGAAATGTGCAAGCAAAGAACAGGAAAAATTATCAGGTTCAAAAAGCTAATTTAATAGTATGGTTGAAATTCTAGACTATTGACTTTAATTCTAGTTTTTTTTTCTAATCCTGGAGTTAGAGCTGAATTTTGTTTGCATCATCTCACTGGTTCAATTATTGGCATACTCTCATCACAGAAAAATAAAATATCTAATACATAACTTTTTAAATTGTAATTATTTTATACACAATAAATTATATTTTATTTGTCTTTATATTTGCTATTGACACTATTGCCGATATCCCCATTTTTCTGCCTTGCCCCTCCTATGAGCCCCCACTTCCCTATAACTATTTAATGAATGTATAAAGGAAATATTGGCAAAGAATGAATAAAATAGATATCCTAAAATAGGAAATTAATACTGCAAAGCTTCTGCTGGAATGTGACTGACAGCCGCAGTCTAATTCCTGTCCTTCATATCTCTGGAAATATAAAACATTGCCCCTGTTTAATAATGCAACAATTTTGAATCATTCAAATAAACAGATGCCCTAGAAATAATTTGTGGATTTTTCTAGAATAAAAGAAGTTATTATTATTATATTTTTACATACAGTTAGTATGGATGTCAAAAATTGTCTTTTCCACATATTCACACATATGCTCTTTTTATCTAAAAAATTGTGAGACTAAAAAAAGGGCAACCAAATGATAACCAGCAAGTGCTAATTATTCAGAACTTTCTATAGAGAGTCAGCCACTATCACTTGTGTCCTGGATATATAACGATATTCAAAAGAAGGCAGAGAAGTGAGTCGGAAAGACTTCAGGTAGGACCTAATGGGAGGCCATTGTTATGGGGAACCAGTAGAAGAGCTAGTTATAAATAAGGTATTCTATTTGATTACATGTTTTACTAGGGGTGCTTAATTGCCAAGGGTTGGTCCTAAAGTGAAAGCAAAGATACATATTAGAAAAGCTGTTAATCATTAACTAAGTTCTGGAACTTGTGATATGATTGTTGTAGGAGTCATTATTTGAATTTCTAGATTGTTACTAGAGACAGTTCTGACTTCCCAGAAGTCTGACTTAAAGATAGTAGGCTGACTTCTTGAACAGGTTACTGTACATAGTGAAATTGGTTTCTTAGGAGGTTTCTATCAGTTATAGGTTGGAATTCTATTTTCATACATGATCAATCCATTGTCTATTTGCATATTAACTCTCAGAATGAAGAGTTATTAAATATTTTAAATATTTTGAATTTTGGTTTTAGTTTTTCATCCTCAAAATTGATCCCTGAGTGATATCAACATCATAGCAGTAAAACATATCCCCCCATTTTTGTCTCCCATTTTAATAGCTAAACTTTATCATAGATCTATAAACAAAAGTAACTCTGTGGAGGTTGTGGTTTCCAGCACCACATCCCAAGGAACCAGAGAGGAATTGTATCCACCTATACGTCAGATAATAGGGAGACAGACCTTGGTATAGGCTATGGAGCCAGCAAAAGCCTGTGAACCAGCTTCATTCTCTCTTAGTTGCATTTGGAAGATATCTGGAAAGCACTGACTTGAGCAGACAATGACAGTCAAGAAAATTTTTGTCAAAGTCCAGTTTTATTGAGAAGAGATTCCCAAACTCTATTGAAATAAAAAAAAATATTTTTGAAAAATTAGAGAGGTTCACAAATTTTACCAGTACTACCCTTTCCCCAAAAAGGCACTATGTGGGCTAAACTAGCCAACAGAACCTTCTCCCAGTATGGAAAAGGAGAGTGGTGAGTGAGTTCCAGGCTTCCCCAGGTGTATGGGATTCTGCTATAGAAAGTTTTTTTTGTTTGTTTCAGCACCCAGAATATTGAGGTGAGAATTCCATAACTAGAGAGAGGGAGGAGATTGGAAAATAGGAAGTTAAGAATATCAGAAGACATTAAAGAAACAAGGATCCTGCTGAATGCATTCAGGTCTTAAGCAAGAAGTCTACTCATAAACAGCTGGGAAATCCTTACTTGAATATCTGCCTACCTGGTCTGTAGACACCCCCAGTATCTCAAGCACTAAAGTCACAGTGATTCCCTTTCTATGGGTGTCTCTATGTGTGCTCCCCACAGCCAGAGCAAGAGTGAGTTCCTGTAGTTAGGAACTATACTGAAAAACAGCACAGGGTCTACAAGAAAGGGATAAACCACAAAATTGAGCTATAGCTCCACCATCAGAAAAATGAAAAACAGATTTCAAACAGATGACCTGGCCAATTATAAGATCAAGAAAATACATATAAGCTTAAAAAATATGTTACAGAAAGGAGCTAGAAGTATGAAGCAGGTATGTCCATACAAAGTCAGAGAAAAGGCCATATATATAGATATAGGACCAACAAAAAGTATCTCTCAGTTGAAGGTGGCTACTAAGAACTGGAGGAGGAGACTATTACTTTAAATGTAAAAAGAGCAAAATAAAACAATAAGACATGGGAAGAATCAAGAAAATATGTAATCACAGAAAGATAAAAACAATAACCCAGTAACCAAACTCAAAAACATGCAATTTTGTAGTTTAACAGATAAAAATTTCAAAATAGCAATTTTAAAGAAACTTAATGATCTACAAGAAAACAGAGAAAGACAATTCAACAAAATCAGGAAAATAATATAATAACAAAATAAGGTATTTAATGAAAGGATAGAAATAAAAAAATAGAAATTCTGTAACTGAAGAATTCAATGAAAACTGTAAAAGAAAGCACAAATATCAGATAGTCAAAAAGAATATAGAATCAGTGATCTAGAATACGGCAACATAGAAATAACAGTAAGAGGAGAACAAAGAAAAAAGAATTTTTAAAAATTGGAACAAAACCCCACATGATCTATAAGACCACATCAGATGGACAAATACCAGAATTACCAGTGTTTCAGGAGAAGAGAGGGAGAAAGCATTTGGCAAAACAGACAAACAAGCAATCAAAAAACTCTAGTGAAAGGCTAATATACAAAATATATTTTAAATCTCATATAACTCACAACAACATCAAAAATACTATATTAAAATAGGCAGTGGACAGACATTTTTGCCAAAGGAGTCATGCCAATAGCCAACAAATATATGAAAAGATGCTCAAATTCACTGGATATAAGCAAAATGCAAATCATTACCACTATGAGGTATCACCTTGTACTAATAAGAATGGTTGTTATAAATAAAAACTGTTGGAGAGGATGTCATAGAGAAAGAGAAACCCTCATGCACTCTTGGTAAGACAGTAAATTGGTACAGCCACTATGGAGAGTATTAATGAGATTCCAAATACATACGTACATACATACATACTAAAGTTATCATATAACCCTACAATCCCTCTTCCAGGTATATACTCCCCAAATTTAAAACATTTATTCTTTTTTTAAAAGATTTTATTTATTTGTTTTTAAAGAGGGAAGGGAGGGAGAAAGAGAGAGAGAGAAACATCAATGTGCGGTTGCTGGGGGCTGTGGCCTGCATCCCAGGTATGTGCCCAGACTGGGAATCGAACCTGCGATGCCTGGTTCGCAGCCCACACTCAATCCACTGAGCCATGCTAGCCAGGGTGCTAAAACATTTATTCTTAAAGATATATGTGCCCTGAGTGTATTGCAGCATTATGTAACGTAGCCAAGATATGGAAAAACAAAAACAAAAAAAATTTATTTTGATGGAAGATCAAAGAAAATCTACATATACACATGTACATATATACAATATCCAATACATATACATATATACAATGGAATATTTCTCAGCAATGAGAAAGGATAAAATACTTCCATTTTCAACAAAATAAATACATCTTGAGAATAACATGTTAAGTGAAATGAGTGAGATGTAAAATTGACAAGAACCATATGATTTCACTCAAATATGAACTGTAAAACAGAAAGCAACAAATAAATGAATAAAACAAACAAAAAACTCTGGCACAGCCAGAGGGGAAAAGAGTGGAGGAGGAGAATGAAAAGGGTAAAAAGGATCGAATTTACAGTGACAAATGAAAACTAGACTTTCATGGTGAGCACACAATGCAATATACAAATAATGTATTATAGAATTGTACACTTGAAACACACGCAGATATAATGTTATTGACCAATGTTACCTCAATACTTTTAATAAACAAAAAATGAAAAGTAAAAATAACAATAATAAATAAAATAGATGAGGACTTCCCAAACTTGGGAAGAGTCTTGGACATTCAAGTTCACAATGCTAATAGATCACACCATTATTTCAGTTCAAAATAATGTTCTTACAGACACATTATAAAGAAACTGTCAAAGTCAAAGACAAAGAGAAACTCCTAAATACAGGAAATAAAAATAATGTAACCTAAGCCAGGTGGTGAAAGACAGATACCATATGATCTCACCTATAGGTGGAACCTAATCAACAAAACAAACAAGCAAGTAAAATATAACTAGAGACATTGAAATAAAGAACAAAACTGACAGTAACCAGAGGAAAGGAGGAGAGAGATAATGGGGGAAAGAAGGGAAAAGGTCATCAGGGAACATGTGTAAAGGACCCATGGACAAAGCCAAAGGGGGGAAGGATGGTGGGTGGGAGATGTGGGTGGGTAGGGTGGGGGGAAATGGTGGTGGGAAAATGGAGACTACTGTACTTGAACATCAATAAAATAATAATAATAATAATAATAATAATAATAATGAAGAAGAAGAAGAAGAAGAAGAAGAAGAAAATAATGTAACAAACAAAGTATCAGCATATGATGTCAGCAAATTTTTAAGCAGAAATCTTACAAGTCAGGAGATAGTAGAATAAATTCAAAGTGCTAAAGTAAAATTGTCAGTCAAAATTATTCTACCTGTTAAAGATATTCTTCAGAAATGATGAAGAAATATAGACACACAAAAGCTGAGGCAGTTCATCACCACTAGAACTGTCATTAAAATGCACAAAAGAGTTCTTCAAACTAAAATATAAAATCAGTAATCATTAGCATGAAAACATTTAACATTTAAAACATTCTGTAATATGATGATGTGTTCACCAAAGAATTGTAATATAAATGCTAAAGAAAAAGACTAATAATTACTATTATGACTATACTTTGTTAATTTGTTAATGAATATAAAATATAAAAGATAAATTGTAACATCAAAAATATGAAAAGGGGATTAAATAGAAAGAATTTAAGTATGTGATCAATGTTAAGTTCTTCATAGCAAACATGTACTGTTTTATTTATAAGAGGTTTCATGTAAGCCTCATGGTAATTGCAAAGCAAAAACCTATAGTAGATTCACAAAAGATAAAGACAAGGGATTCAGAGCATACCACCACAGAAAATCACCAATTCACTAAGGTAGGAATCAAGAGAGGGAAAAAGAAAAATGGAACTACAAAACAGCCAGAAAAAAAAAACATAACATTAGTAAGCCCTTACATTTCAATAATTACACTAAATATAAATATTATTCTTTTTAAAAAAATTATCTTCTTTTTTCCCCTTTTTCATTGTTGTTCAGTTAGAGTTGTCTCCATTTTTCTCTTGATACTCTATACTCCCACTCACACCTACCTCCCACATCCAATCTGTTGTCTTTGTCCATGGGTCTTTTATACATGTTCCTTGACTTATCCTTAATCTTCTTTTCCAAGTCATTTCCCTCCCCACTCTTCTTTTGTTATTGTCAGTTTGTTCCTTATTTCCATGTCTCTGGTTCTAATTTGCTCACTTTTTTGTTGTTGATTAGATTCCAGTTACAGGTCAGATTATATGGTATTTTTCCTTTACCACTTGTCTTATTTCACTTAGCATAATGCTTTATAGTTCCACCTATTCTGTCATGAAGGGTAGGAGCTCTTCCAATGAAACAGAACAGAGAGCCCAGAAATAAACCCAAGTCTCTAGGGTCAATTAGTATTTGACAAAAGGGGCAGAAACATAAAATGGCCTCTTCAACAAATGGTGTTGGGAGAGCAGGACAGCTACATGTAAAAAAGTGAAACTTCACTACCAACTTACACCATACACAAAAATAAACTCAACATGGATAAAAGACTTAAATATAGGTTTTAACAACAGTCCTAGAGGAAAACATAGGCAGGAAAATTTCAGATATTCCACACAGCACTATTTTCACCCATATGTCCCCTAGAGCAAGGGACATAAAAGAAAGAATAACAAAAGGGACTTCATCAAAGCAAATAGTGTTCTTTAATCAAAAGGTACAGAAGTGGGTTAATAGGGAAAAATATATGACCCTACTATATGCTGTATATAAGAGACTAACTTCAACTTTAAAAAAAACAAACACTGACTCAAAATGAAGGAAGAGAAGATGATATTCCTTGTAAGTGGAATCCAAAACAAAATAGGGGTAGCTATGCTAATATCAGAAAGATACACCATATGGCAAAAATAGTAACAAACACAAGACTATTTTATAATGGTAAAGGATCAGCAGATTAAGAATATATTATTATTATAAATATACATGCTTCCAACATTGGAGTATATTCCTACATTATGCAAATACTAAAATATCCAATTGAAAATAATAGCAGAATTCAAGTTTACTTTAGCAATGGATAAATCATGCAGGCAGAAAAAAAATCAGTAAAGTGATGTTGTACATAATCTATAATTTATATCAAATGAACATAACAGATATGTAAAAAAATTCCATCCAACAGCCATGGAATGCTCATTTTCCTCAAGTCTGCATGCATTATTCTCCGGAATAGATCATTCAAGCACCAAAAATATCTTAGCAAATTGAAAATCATCCCAGGAGTTCCAGTTCAAGATGGAAATACCTTATGGAGGCTTCTGACTTCTCTTTCTCCCACAGACACACCAAATTTTTACCTACAAATGGAAAAAGTTACTCTCAAGGACACCTAGACACTATTTGAGTGACAATCTAGTAAAAGAGGAAATAAAAACCAACATGGACTTGGAAATGAAAGTGTGAGACACATTCTTACCATAAACTTTATTCCTATTACAGTGACTCACAACTAGAAGAGAACTCACAAATAGATAGGGAACTCAAAAGTTAAAGATCTTAGCTATAGTTATAGTTAAGAGACTTAAATGATTATTGAGTGTGAAAAGCTGTTATTTCAGAAACTGGAATACGTGACCTAGTGACTCCAGGAGGCTGACAAACAGTTCAAATGTTGTGTCCCCTGGAGGTCTGCAAGCAATTAAGATGGAACCTGAGCCATTGTGTTCCAGGGAGTAATTGTCTGTGATTCAGACAAAGAATTGTTGATCAACAGATAAAGAAATACTAGGAAAACTGACTATCAGACTGCAACTTTTATCTGATTAAACCTTTCCACAAACACCTTACCTACCCTTTTTTTCTCCTATTGAAAAGGTTAGCTTGAGATGAGAATTCAGATGGTTTTATGGTACATAACCTGCCATATTCCCAGGTCGCTGGCATCTGAATAAAGCATCCATAAAGATTCCATTGTTGTCTCTACTTATCAGTTCTGGTATTAACAGGCAGCACAAATACTGACTTTCCTGGTTTCAAAATAACAGATTTTTCTGAGGAGCAAAAGTCATTTGGCATTCTAACTTGTATAACTTTCACCTCATAGAAGTGTTCCCAAAGCTGCTTATTCTGAAAGCCAATGGGATTCCATCCCCTCAACAAACAAGGCAATAGTAAACAAAGAAGTTCTTAATGGGTTAACATGGACTCACCATGGCTATACCCCAAGGGCACAGTTTAAAGGCAGCACCTGAAACTCCCAGTTTTTCATGAAAGTTGCCTATTTGATTATCTCAAATGCTAAAGCCTGAGCAGAAGCATTCTAATTTATCCCAGAGCCAAGATCCCATTGCAATCCTCTCTAGAGACCAGGAAGGAAAGCATGTACCTTTTTTTTTTTTTTTGCCTTCTTCCTCTGCTTATCTTTGCCACTAGTGTCTCCCAGAATTGAGACTGTGCACAAATCTGGTGCCCTGGGGCTTGTGGTTGCCATCCAAGAGATTTACCCCTTGATGATCTGGCTTTTAGCCAGTGGAGTTTACATTCATGTCTCCCACAAAACTGTAAAAACTAGAGAAACAGTTCTTAACCTATATCCCCAAGAAACAGTGCATAGGCACAAAACTGGAATGTCCACTGTTCTCAAAAAAGACTTATTTGCAAATCTTAATTGCCATGGCACGGGTGACAGGCCTCTAGTTAAGCATACATAGGGAACAACTGGGATCCTCTATACAGAAATTGGATATTGTCAGGTGCCATCTTGCATTTGTTTTCTCCCCTGCTGCCGGTTATCAGTGTCTCCAAAAAAGGATCTTGTACACACTAATGGTGCTCCAGTTTTTGTGGCTGTTCTCTAGAGGACATAGCATTTGATATTCTGATCCTGGAGGTCAGCATGGCTTATGTTCATGTGCTCATCAGAATGTCAGAAAACAAAGAAAACATTCTAGAACGAGCCTTCTGGCCAAGATGGAAGTGTAGGTGGATACACTCTGCCTCCTCACACAACCAAAAGAAAGACAACAAATTTGAAAATAAAAACAACCAGAACTGACATAAAATTGGGAGTCTTACAACCAAAGAGTTAAAGAAGAAACATTCATCCAGACATGTAGGAGGGGCGGAGATGGGCAGCTGGGTGGAGTGGACTTGTGGCAAGGCAGTGACTGGAGGACCTGGGCAGGTGAGGCAGTGGCTGATGGAGTGGACAGTCCCACATTTGTGTGCAGATAGACCTGGAGGAACAACTGGGAAGTGAGATGGACCTCACAACCCAAGGTTCCAGTGTGGAGAAATAGAGCCTCAAAGCCTCTGACTTAAGAGACCTGTGGAAGGTGAGGTGGCAAGGAAGACTCCTAGCCTTACAGGAGAGTTAATTGGAGAGACCCATAAGGTCTTAGAATGCACACAAACCCACCCACCACCCACCTGGGAATCAGCACCAGAAGAGCCTAACTTGCTTGTGGGTAGCTTCAGAGGGGACTAGAAGCCAACAGAGAGCTAAACGTGCTGCATCATTCCCTCTCGGACCCCTCCCCCACATGCAGTTCTACAGCCCATGAGGTAGGTTGCCCTGCGACAGACATAGGTAGGCCTAGGAGGAATGGAAAATCATCAGGCAGGAAAACTGTACCATGGGAAACTGTAGCTTGGGGAAATGCCTGCCTGGGAAACTGCCTGTGACACCAACTAAGGACAAACAGATGCCTGGCTAAGATCAAGGTCTGGGGTCAGCCTGTCCAGCATAATAGGATGCAGCTTTAACTTGAGCCTGACAAGATGTATCAAGAGCAATGGTCAGCAGAAATGGCACTCAGCAAATAGTTTTAGCCAATCAGATTATGACCCCTCAACCAGTTACCCTTTGCGGGTTTTTGTGCTTAAAAAAAAATGCCCTAAGAACAAACAAATGAGTCTTAAATTCCCTTGATTGGCTACCCAACCTTCCTTGGTGGGCTCCACTTTCCCTTTTATTCCCTGCTAATAAAAGGGAAATATCCCCTGCTAATAAAAGGGAAATAATATCCCTTGCTCTCTGTGTCTGGTTTCTTGAGTGACTCTGACATAACACCCTGCCCTGGTGAATACCTAAGACTCCACCCCCTACTATATAACAGGCATGAGACAAATATATATATATACCAAATGAAAGAACATATCAAAGCTCCAGAAAAAAATATAACTGAGCAATGAAGAGATAGCCAACCTATCAGATGCACAATTCAATACACTGATAATCAGGATGCTCACAGAAATGGTTGAGTATGGTTGCAAAACAGAGGAAAAGATGAAGGCTATGAAAAGTAAAATATGGGGAGCTGACAGTGGAAGGAAGGAAACCAGGACTCAGTGGTTTGGAGCAGAAGGGAGAAATAAACATTCAACCAGAACAGAATGAAGAAACAAGAATTTTAAAAAAAAAATGAGGAGAGGCTTAGGAACCTCCAGGACAAATTTAAACATTCCAACATCCCAATTATAGGGGTGCCAAAAGGATAAGAGGAAGAGCAAGAAATTGAAAATTCATTTGAACAAACAATGAAGGAGAACTTCCCCAATCTGGCAAAGGAAATAGACTTCTAGGAAGTCCAGGAAATTCAAAAAGTCCCAAAGAAGTTGGACCCAAGGAAGCTCACACCAAGGCACATAATAATTAAGTTACCCAAGATTAAAGATGAGGAGAGAATCTTAAAAACACCAAGAGAAAGGGAGACATTTACCTACATGAGAGTCCCCATAAGACCATCAGCTGATTTCCCAAAAGAAACCTTACAGGCATGAAGTGGCTGAAAAGAAATATTCCAAGTCATGAAAGGCAAGGACCTACATCCAAGATTACTCTATCTAGCAAAGTTATCATTTAGAATGAAAGGGCAGATAAAGTGCTTTCCAGGTAAGGTCAAGTTAAAGGAGTTCATCATCACCAAGCCCTTATTATACCAAATGTCAAATGGATTTATCTAAGACAAAAAAAAAAGATCAAACATACCAACAGTAAAATGACAAGAAACTCACAACTGTCAACAACTAAACCTAAAATAAACAAACAAACAAAAAACAAGAACCAACAAACTAAGCAAACAACTATAACAGGAACAAAATAACAGAAATGGAGATTACATGGAGCATTATCAGTGGGGGAGTGGGTAGGGAGAAAGGGGGAAAAGGAACAGGGAATAAGAAGCATAAATGGTAGGTAGAAAATAGACAGGGGAAGGTTAAGAATAGTATAGGAAATGTAGAAGTCAAAGAACTTGTATTTATGACCCATGGACATAAATCAACAGGAGGTCGGGAATGCAGGTGGGAGGGGTGTTCAGGGCAGAGAGGAATAAAGGAGGAAAATGGGACAACTGCAATAGCATTAGCAATAAAATACACTAAAAAATAAAAAAAAAGAGCCCTGGCTGGCGTAACTCAGTGGCTTGAGCGTGGGCTGCGAACCAAAGCATCGCAGGTTCGATTTCCAGTCAGGGCACATCCCTGGGTTGCAGGTCAGTGGGAGCCACATGAGAGGCAACCACAGGTTGATGTTCCTCTATCTCTCTTTCTCTCTCCCTTCCCCTCTCTAAAAAAAAAACAAATAAAATATTTTTAAAAAGAGTATTTAAAAAAATAAATAAATAAAATGAAAGTTAAAAGAACATTTTAGAATGAAAATGCTTTCAGGGTTCAGAGAAAAAGGAGCAAGTAGAAATGCCCATCCTTCAGCCTTTCACTGAAAATGGTATATTGCATACTTTAAAAGCTTCTTCCTGCTACTCTGACTTTCAAGCAATCTGAATCAATTGCTGACAGAGATCATCCCATTAGGGGCAATGGCAGGTTGGCACACTGATGGGTTCTGGCACACTACCAGCTCCTGAGAGCAACTAAGAACAAAGAAGTCTGGTTGGACAATTATAAAAATCTGAGAGACAACCAAGAACTAGGGTGGGGTTAAATACGAAGCTTCAACTCCTCTAGGAGACCATTCTTTCAAAACTGGCAGACATGGCATTTTATCTAATACATAGAAACAAAAAGAGAGAGTTAAGAAAAAAAAATAGGAGAATATGTTCCAAAAAATAAAATAAAATAAAACACCAGGAAAAGACCTCAATGAAATGAAAAAAATTACCTGAAAATAATTCAAAACAATAATTTTAAAAATGCTTACTGAAATCCAAGAAAAATACACAAAGTACAAATTGTATTAGAAATAAAAATATAAGAAAATACCAAACATAATTCATAGAGATGGGCAATGCAATAAATTAACAACAACAACAAAAACAGAATAGTTTTTCAGCAGCTTATTGTCTAAATTGGAAGAAATGATCAGTTAACCAGAAAACAGGGTGGTGGAATTTATTCAATATGAGGACCAAAAAAAAAAAAAAAATTAAAAAGAGTGAGGATAGCCTAAGGTAACTCTTGGGCAACATAAAGCAGAGATGTATTAATTTTATAGGGGTGCCAAAATTAAAAGAGTAAGAAAAATTGGAAAAAAGCTTTTATAAATAATAGATACAAATGTTTCTAAGCTCAGTTAAACAGACATTCAGATTCAGGCAGACCAGAGAGATTTCAAGTAAGAATACAGACAAAGAGACCCATACTAAGACATTATAATTCAATTGTCATATGTCAAAGATAAAAATTAAATTTTAAAAGAGCAAGAGAAAAATTACTTTTTTACATACAAGTAAACCTCCATATGCCAATTTAGCAGACTTTTCAAGAGAAACTTGGAAGACCAAACCAGATGACATAATATATTCAAAGTGCTGGAAAAAAATGCCAGCAAAGAATGTTCTCCCCAGCAAACTTGTTCTCAGGTGAAGGAGAGACAAGGGTTTTCAAACCAGCAAATGCTGAAGGAATTCACCACCCCTAGATCAGTCATACAAGAAACTGTAATGGCACTATTTTAAACTGAAATGAAAGGATACTAATAAGTAACAGAGAAACATGAAAATATAAATGTCACTGATAAAGATAAATGCATAGTTAAATTCAGAAAAATCTATTATATTATGATGTTGGACTAATTATGAATAAATAAATTTTAAGATTAAAATATAAAAGTACTTAAAGAACTATAACTGCAATAATTTAATAAATATACCATATTAAAATATATAAATTATAACATAAAAATGTAGTACATGAAGAATGTATAGTAAAGAATATAGAGTTTAGAATTTATTCAAGCCTAGTTGTTATCTGCTGAAATAAACCGTTATAATTTTAAGATGTTTTATGTAAGCCACATGGCAACCACAAAGTAAAATATTATAGTAAATGCATAAAAGAAAAAGAATCAAAGCATATCATTATAAAACATTTATCAAATTATAAAAAAGAGTGCAAGAGAAAAATAAAAGAAACAATGGAATTACAAAACTTCCAGAAATCAATTAATCATTTAAGAATATGTTTAATCTGTAAATAATTACTTTAAACATACATATATTAAATTTTCAATCAAAAGATAAAGCATGAACTGATGCCTATTAAAGAAACTTTAACTACAATGACTAACTTCAGCCACAAGGACATATGCAGATTGAAATTAACCTGATGGAGAAAGGTATCTAATGCAAATGGAAACCAATTGAAAGCTGAGGTAGCTAGAGTTATATCAGACAAAATAGATTTAAGACAAGCACTATAATAAGATATAAAATAGGTCATTACGTAAGGATAAAAGTGTCATCCCAACAAGAGGATGTAACATTTGTAAGTATTGTATGCCTACCATAAAAACACTAAAATAGTTTTAAAACCAATATTAACATACCTAAAGGGAGACATAGAAGACAATACAATTTAATACTCTACTTTCAACAATAAACATGTTACCCACAGACAAAAGGAATAAATTTCAAAGATTAAGCCATATCAGATTAAATGAGCTTAACAAGCACATGTGGAATATTCCATCTGAAAGCAGTATGATACACATTCTTAAGCAAATATGAACATTTTCCAGACAAGATTACGTGTTTGCCCGCAAAACAATTAATAAATTTTATAAATATTTAAATAACATTAAGCATCCTGCCCAACCACAATGGTATGAAACTAGAAGTAAATTACAAGGAAAAAAACCTGGAAAATTCACAAAGATTAAACAACATGAATGTGAACAACCAATAGGTCAAAAAACAAATTATGAGATATTAAAAAAAAATCTTTGGGAAAAGAGAAATACAACATACCAAAATTTATGGAGGTAGCAAAACAAGTTTTAAGAGAAAAAATCATTAAAAAAATGACTACATTAAGAAAAAAAGAAAAATATAAAATGAACTAATTTTATTTTTTATTATTTTTATTTTTTAAAGTTATAATATCAGCCAGAGGCAGATTCTTCCAATTTGTTTTTCATTTTTTAGTTATATTTTTTCACTACCATTTATCCTTTTTAGCTTCTTTCATCATCACTCACCCCTCTCACCCCTCACAATTACATCATCACACTATTGTCCATGTCCATGAGTCCTTTTGAAACCAGAAAAGACACCGGCATTTTGGCTACCTGTCACTACTAAACCCAATAAGCAATACAGGGATTTGATCTTCATGGGCCCTTTATTCAGACGGCTGGTGATCTGAGAAGATGGTGGGTTCATACCCTAACAAACCATCTTGTCTTTTCTTTCCAGGCCAACGTTTTTATACCAGGAAATAAACAAGGTTGTGGTGAGGGGTTTGTGTGGGAGGATTAGGCAAAAGAAACTGCAACATTCCTGTCCTGGGCAGTTAGGTGTTCCCAGGGGTGGGTGGTCGACTGTCTCTCCCTGGAACACAAAGACCCAGATCCTTCCACTTGTCCCCAGGCAGTGGTCTTTAGCAGTGCCTCAGGAGGTCAGCTGTTTTCCCAGGAGCCAGGATGGCCTTTACCTGTAGTTTCTGAAACAAATGCTTTAACATATACATTAATTACTAGGCTTATAACTTTTTACCTTAAATTAAATTTTTCAAATTTTTGAGTCCCCTATCACTTTGTTTTTTGCTTCATCGCTTCACTCACTTAAAAAAATAAAATGAAATAACTTAATTTTACATCTCAAGAAACTAGAAAAAGAAAAATAAGTCCAGGACATGAAGTTTGGAAGCCAAAGTATGCAGAGGACACTTCAAAACTAGCTGTAAGGAGGTTTTATAAAAGTATGGGGAAAGTCCTTGGGGATGGCACAAAAAACCTTGCCTGGGACAACAATGGAGGACTGTGGGGTCAGGGAGAGCAGCCTAGCAGCTCCCCCCATACCAGGGCAGGGAAACCACGGACCTGTGCCAGGGGCGACTTGAATTCTCAAAGTCTCAGGAGAGAACCAGGCTCCACATATGCACACAGCTGGTGGTACCTGCAAGCTAAGGTGGAGGTCACCAACCAGGACAGTGCCAGAGAGTAGGGGAGATTCTGGCAGCACCTAGATCTGGACGAAGATGAGGGCAGTGACTGTCCATGACTGAGATGGTCTCTGGACTAGCCAGAAAGTTAAAGTTTGTGGAAAGCAGGGCAGTGGCTTGGAGTGGCAGTGGTGCACACAGACTTTGTCCAAAAGGGGAACTGAGGCATGCTGGATAAGAAACTCACACTCTCAGCTCCACAACAAACAAGGTGGGAGGATTGTGGGCACGATTTATCCCCAACCAATGTACCTGGAAAATTGATTAAAGGAGTGCAAAGTGAGGTGATTTCTCTGTGCCATGGCACAGAGTGGAGAGTGCAGGCTGCAGGGTGCACTGAGGGCACTGGCAGGGAGACACTGTGTACCTGTGATTATTGTAGGACTGATGGAGCCCCCTTCCTCGGTGGAATCACCAGAAAGGGAAAGTTGAGCCCAACCCGCGCCCCCCCCCCCCCCCACTGCCTGAAGCAGCTGGGAAGATCTGTAGAACCAAAACCTGCTGGGCAGGCTTAACAACCATTAACAACCAGCAGGGGGCTTCCTCCCCACCTCCCCATAAGAGTAAGACCACAAGACTAATGTCTAAAAAGGCCCATTCTGAACTCCCCATAGAGAAACAAGTTACACTGGGTTCTCAGGCTCTATATCACTGAGTCCATCAAAATAGGAAGAAAGGGTACAACAAGGGGGAATGACGGCACTGTCCAGACTTGACTTTCTATACAGACCTGCAGACTACAACAAGCAAGAGAAAACTGACATTCTTACATAGTTTGCCTCCTGCCCCCCGCCAAATGGACAGCTATTTAAGCAGAACCTATACATTATTGGAAATAAACTGGGTCAGACTAAGACCAGAGGTATAGGGACGGGGAAATAGACACACAATTTTCCCAGAAGACTGAACAGTGTCTTTCAGGCAAGACACAGGGACCTCACTCTCTCAATCAAAACAGAAGCTCCCTCTAGAGGTAAGGGAAGGATAGTAGATGGTGGTGTCAGAAGTTGGAGGACCCACTGGAGACCTGGAGCTGAGAGAAAACCAGAGACAAATCCAGAAAGAAGTCAGAAGGCGAACACTGATAGCTGAGAGAAATTTCACCTTGAAGATCATTATAACTTACATGTATTTTTTATTTCTCTTTCTTCTTTTCTCTTTTTAGGTTGTTTTGTTGTTTTTTGTTGTTTTTGTTTTTGCTCCATATCATTTAGCATTTTAATTTTTTTTCTTTCACTTCACTCGTATTCAAAATAACTCACTACTGTTGGTATTTTACTTTGTATTCTTTTAATTCTGATTATATATTTTTTTCATGTTATTGTTATTCTAAATCTCACACAGCACACTTCCTGGATCTTAATCCATTTTGCCATTATAGGGAAAATGGAGTCAGTCAGACTCCCTCACCCAGATGTCTGGGTGACTGTGGCTTGGCAGAGTTCATGTGGCCTTGAGTAAGGGTCTGCATGTGTGGAATGTAGCTCTGTTATATAACCTGAAGGTCAGTATTGTCACCTTCCTGGCTTTGTGTGCACTCAGCACATAAGGGATTTGGGACTCCCTGCTGGTGTGACACAACTTACAGCAGACATGGATCGCCCCACCCTAGAATAAAAGCATGTCAGAAATCCTAATGGCTCTGGGAATTTTCTTCTGTCTGACCATATCTTGTGTGAACCTGTCTGTCCTTCAATGGCTGCAAGACAGCCATCTCCCTGAGCTTTATTACTGTTGTAAACTTTATTTTCTCTCACACTATGCCATGTTCCTACCCCTTATTCTCATTATTTCTCTTCCATCTAACCCCACATAAGTGCTCTTTCTTAAGCGACCTCACACTTTGTTTCCCTTCTTATAAGAGTCTTATTTATTTTTTTAAAGATTTTATTATTTTTTTTAGAGAGAGGGGAAGAGAAGGAGAAAGAGAGGGAGAGAAATATCAATGTGTGGTTGCTCCTCATGTGCCCCCAAATGGGGACCTGGCCTGCAACCCAGCCATGTGCCCTGACTGGGAATCGAACTGGCAATGCTTTGGTTTGCAGGCCCACACTCAATCCACTGAGCTATACCTGCCAGGGCAAGAGTCTTATTTCCTTACAACCTTTTATAAAAAATGCCTAATTGGATGAACTATCATAGTTATTATTGTACCCTCCAACAGAACTCCTGTTTGTTCACTATTTGTGTGTACTTGAAATCCCACCGAATATTCTCCCACTGTCTTATTCCATTTGGCCTTTCCCCGATCCTGATTAGTTTAGTGAGGAATTTTATTTCATTTTTTTCTGCTCTCTCAGCCTGGGCTTTACTCGTTCCTCTTACTAGTTTTGTCCTTCATCCCCTCAAAATAATTTTTCTTTACTGTAGACACTTCATATTCACTTTTTTATACAATATTCTTATTGGCATTTTACCCTTATTAAACTTCATTCAGCTGCCACTGCTATCAACTGTGCTGTGGTTTTTCTGTAATTTTGCACCTGTTTGTCCAATGCCATTTTAATTTTGCTTAAAAGATCCCACACCAACAGAAAAAAGGGTAACCCTAGAATATCCAGACAAATGGATCAAAAGACTGGGCCACTGAGTCCCACATAACTCCTACTACAGAAATCCACTCCACGAAGACAAGTAGGCAAAACAGAGCATCCAGTGATGCAGAAACAAACAAAAGAGTCACTTAAACTGGGGAGAGAAATTAAAAGGAATGAAAGGATCCCCAGTAAAAAAAGAGCTAAATGAAATTGAGGCACACAATATATCAGACATAAAATTAAAAATGGTTATGAGGATGCTGAAGAAACTCAGTAACAACTACAGTGAACTCAGTGGGACTATAACAGCATGAAAAAGAAATAGAAATAAGTACCAGGAAGAAATAAATAATACAATATCTGAGATAAGAAGCAGAGGACTGAATCAGAGAGATGGTCCACAAGGTAGAAAGAAATATATGAGTAGAGCAACAAAATGAAAAAAAAAATAAATAAAAAAAGTGTGAGGATAGTTTAAGGAAACTTCAGGACAACGTGAAATGTAACTACATTTGCATTATAGGGATACCGGAAGGAGAAGAAAGGAAGGAAAGAATACAAAACCTGTTTTAAAAAACAATGGCAGAAAATTTTCCTAATGTGGAGAGGGGAAAACCCATGCAAGTTCAGGAAGCACAGAGAGTCCCAATCAATATGAACCCAAAGAGGCCTACTAAAATACACATCATAATTAAAATGCTAAACTTTTAAAATGGAGATGCAACTTTTTTCCACTGCCATGGATTTTAATAGTATTTTTATTATTTTTTATTGTGTTCAAGTACAGTTGTCTCCATTTTCACTTGTCTCCATTTTCACCCCAACGGTCCTCCCAACCCCACCTCTCCTCACTTTCCACCCTTGATGCTACCCCTTTTTGGCTTTGTCCATGTCTCCTTTATACATGTTCCTTGATGGCATGTGTTGTGACCATTCAAGGTCAGGCAGGTTCATGGTATTTGTGCAGATGGAAAAGTATTCATGGAGCTTGTGGGATGTCTGGCATGCCTTTATTCATGAGTGGATGAGCCACGCATGCTGCAAGTTCTGTATCTATGTTCATGTCTCTGAGTGGCACATGTCATGGCCCTTGCTCCCCAGCATGGCACTCATCATGACACTTGTCTTCTTGCATGTGTATAACTAGTGAGAAACCCCTAATTCTTTAAGTACTAGAAGTAAACAAAACTGGAAAAATACCAGAACATTACATAACATAATTCCACACATGTAAGCTCCCTTCATGTTATGGGAGCAGTTTATTGACCCAGTTTCAAGGCTATGAGAACACTGGTTACCAGACCCCTCCAAGACTATGGGAATGCTGCTTCCCTTAGTTATCAAAAAAAAAACTGGGTGTGGAAGCCAGACTGCTTCCACCTACTCTACATGACAATTCTCCATTTTCCCATGATCCACTCACACTGACCCTATGGTTACTGTCAGTTCCTTCTTTTTTCATTGTTGCTAGTCATATTGCCCTTGCTTGTTTGTTTTGTTGATTAGGATATACTTATAAGTGAGATCACACGGTATTTGTCTTTCACAGCCTGGCTTATTTCACTTAGCATAATGTCTCTAGATCCATCCATGCTGTCGTGAAGGGTAATAGCTCCTTTTTTCTTTCTGCTGCATAGTATTCCTTTATGTAAATGTACTACACTTTTTTGACCCACTAATTTACTGAAGGGCACTTAGGCTGTTTCTAGCACTTGGCTATTGTAAATTGTGTTGCTATGAACATTGGTGTGCATAGGTTCTTTTGAATTGGTGTTTCAGGATTCTTAGGGTTTAATTCCAAGAGTGGGAACACTGGGTCAAAAGGAAGTTCCATTTCTAGTTTTTTTAGGAAATTCCATACTGTTTCCACAGTGGCTGCTCCAGTCTGTATTCCCACCAACAGTGTACTAAGGTTCCCTTTTCTCCACAACCTTGCTAGCACTCGTTGGATGATTTGTTTGTGATGGCCATTCTGACCAGTGAAGTGGTATCACATTGTGTTTTTTTCATCTCTCTTATGGCTAGTGATGCTGAGCATCCTTTCATAGGTCCCTGGGACATCTCTATATCTTCCTTGGAGAAATGTCTGTTCAGGTCCTTTGCCCATTTTTAATTGGGTTGTTGGTCTTCCTGGAGTGGAGTTTTGTAAGTTATTTATATGTTTGGAAGATCAAATCCTTGTCCAAGGAATCATTTGCAAATATATTTTCCCAGACAGTTGGTTTCCTTTCCATGTTCCTCATGTCTTTTTTAGCTGTGCAGAAGGTTTTATCAAATCAATTTGATAAAATTCCATTTGTTTATTCTTTCCTTTATGTTCATTGCTCTGGGGGACATACCCGTGACAATATTGCTGCATAGAATATCTGAGTTTTTCCTGCTTATACTTCCTACAGGAAGTATACTTCCTACAGGAAGTATATGTTTTTCCTGCTTATACTTCCTACAGGACTTTTATGGTGTCACAACTTATATTTAAGTCTTTTATCCACCCTGAGTTTACTTTTGTGTGTGGTTTAAGTTGGTGGTCAAGTATCATTTTTAGGCATATAGCTGTCCAGATCTCCCTACACCTTTTGGAGAAGAGGCTATTTTTACTTCATTTTATGCTTCTTCCCCTTTTGTTAAATATTGATTGACCATAGGGGCTTGGGTTAATTTCTAGGCTCTCTATTATGTTCCATTGGTCTATGTATCTGTTCCTATGCCAGTACCAGATTTTTTTGATTACCATGGCTTCCTAATATAGTTTAATGCCAGGTATTGTAATCCCTCCTACTTTGTTCTTCTTTCTCAAAAGTGCTGCAGCTATTTGGGGTCATTTATGGTTCCATATAAATTTTTGAAATATTTGTTGTACATCTCTGAAATATATCATTAGTATTTTAATAGGGATTGTGTTGAATCTATAATTTTCTTTGGGTAGTATGAACATTTTGATGATACTAACTTTTCCAATCCATGAACAAGGTATATGTTTCCATTCATTTGTGTCTTCCTTACTCAGTGTTGTGTAGTTTTCTGAATATAGATATTTTGCTTCCTTGGTCAGGGTTGTTTCTAGGTAGTTTATTTTTGTTCTTCCTGTAGCAAATGGGATTGTTTTCCTGATTTCTGTTTCTCATATTTCATTGTTGGTGTACAAAAATATCTTTGACTTCTGAATATTAACTTTGTACCCACTGTTTTTCCATATTCACTTATTACATTTAGAAGTTTATTGGTGGAGTCTGTAGGGTTTTCTATGTACAGTATCCTGAAATCTGCAGTCACAGTTTTGTTTCCGCCTATCCAATTTGGATGCTTTTTGCTTCTTTTTCTTGTCTGATTGCTGTGGCTTGGACTTCCAATAATATGTTTAATAGGAGTGTTAAAAACAGCCATCCTTGCCCTGTTCCAGATCTTAGTGGGAAAGCTTTTTGTTTTTGCCCATTGAGTCTGATATTGGCAGTAGGTTTCTCATACATGGCCTTTATTATATTGAGGTATGATCCCTCTACTCACACTTTGTGAATGTTTTTTTTTTATCAAAAATGTGCAGCACTTTATCAAATATTTTTTCCAAGTTTCTGGTCAAAATGGGGGCATAGATAGTACCCTTCTCTTCTTAGTACAACCAAAAGGAGGATAACAACCAATCAAAAATCAATAAACAACCAGAAGTGCCAGATAATCAAACTTCATGGAACTTGGACCACCAAAGAATTAAAGAAACAGCCAACCAGAGTAACCCGATTGGTAAGACAGACAGCCAAAAAGAACATGCAGCAAGATGGTGGACTGTGTGGGTGGGTCTGACTGAATGGGAAACTGAGGCTCAGAACTGACTGTGGACTATGGGAAGCTTACTGTGGTGAAAGAAACTCCCAGTCTTACAGAAGAGTTTGTTGGAAAGTTGGGGTAAGGCAAAGCAAGTGAGCTCCACTCTTCCCTCTCTGGCCCCTTCCCCATAGGCAGCACTGCAAGGAGGGTTGCCCCACCCTGGTGAATACCCAAGGCCCCACCCCTTACAACTTAACAGGTGCACCAAGACAAAGAAATATGGCCCAAATGAAAGAACAGAGAAAAACTTCCGAAAGAGAGCTAAGCAATGAGGAAATAGCCAATGAGTCCAATGGAGAGTTTAAAGCCATGGTAATCAAAATGCTTGCAGAACTGATTGACCTTGGTCAAAAAATGAAAGAACAAATGAAAGATACCCAAAGTAAAATAAAGCAAAACATTCAGGGAACCAACAGTGACAGGAAGGAAACTAGGTCTCAAATAAATGATTTGGAACAAAAGGAAGAAATAAACACCCAACTAAAACACAAAAAAGAAACAAGAATTCAAAAAAAATGGAGATGTTTAGGAACCTCTGGGACAACTTTAAGCATTCCAATATCTGAATTATAGGAGTGCCAGAAGAATTACAAGAACAAAAAATTGAAAATTTATTTGAACAAATAATGAAGGAAAACCTACCAATCTGACATAGGAAATAGACTTCCAGGAAGTCCAGGAAGCCCAGAGAGTCCCAAAGAAGTTGGACCCAAAGAGAAACACACCAAGGTACATGATCATAAAGTTACTTAAGATTAAAGATAAAGAGATCATCTTAAAAGCAGCAAGAGGAAAGGAGAGAGTTACCTACAAAGGAGTTCCCATGAGACTATCAGCAGATTTCTCAAAAGAAATCTTACAGGCAAGAAGTGGCTGGAAAGAAGTATTTGAAGACATGAAAGGCAAGGACCTACATCCAAGAATTCTTTATCCAGCAAAGCTCTCATTTTGAATGGAAGGGCAGATAAAGTGCTTTCCAGGTAAGGTCAAGTTAAAGAAGTTCATCATCATCAAGCCCTTATTATGTTAGATGTTAAAGGGATTTATCTAAGAAATTAAAGAAGATAAAAAAATATGAACAGTAAAATGACAACAAACTCACAGTTGTTAACACATGACTCTAAAAAAAAAGAAAAACAACAAAAACAAAACCTAAACAAACAACTAGAACAGGAGCAGAAGCAGAGCAATGGACATTACATGGAGGGATTCTAGTGGTAAGGGGGAGGGGAAGAATAGAGGGGAAAAGATACAGGGAAGAAGAGGCATAATTGGTAGGCACAAAATAGACAGAGAGAGGCCAAAACTGTTATAGGAAACAGATAATTCAAAGAACTTGTATGTATAGCCCACGGACGTGAAGTAAGGGGGAGGAATGTTGGAGGGTGGGGGTGGGTAGAGGGTGAGGGGTGGATAAAGGGAGAAAAATTGAGAAAAGTATAATAGGACAATCAATAAAACATACTTAGAAATATTTTTCTACATCTATTGATATGATTGTGTGATTTTGTCTTTCCTTTTGTGTAGGTGATATATTGTTTATGGATTTGCAAATATTATACCATCCTTGCACCCCTGGGATGAACCCCACTTGATCATGGTGTATGATCTTTTTAATCTTTTGTGGGATGTGGTTTGCCCATATTTTGTTGAGGATTTTAACATCTATATTCATCAAAGATATTGCCCTGTAGTTTTTTTTTTCCTTTGTTGTGTCTAGTTTTGGGATTAGGATGAGGCTGGCTTCATGAAAACACTTTAGGATTTCCCATCTTGGATTTTTTGGTGTAGTCTGTGAAGGATAGGGGTTACTTCTTCCTCAAATGTTTTTTTTTTTTTAATTCTCCTGTGAAACTGTCCAGTCCATGGATTGTATGTGCCAGGAGTTTTTGATTACTGCTTCAATTTCACCAGCTATTATCAGTATGTTAAGGCTTTCTGCTGCATCTTCATTGAGTTTTGGAAGATTACATTTTTCATGTAATCTGTGCATTTCACCCAGGTTTTCAAAATATTTGGCATGGAGTTGTTCATAGTAATTTCTTATAATCCTTTGTATTTCTGTGGTATCTGTTGCAATCTTTTCTCTCTCATTTCAGATTTTATTTATTTGAGTTCTCTTTTTTTTCTTTGATGAATTAATTGGCTTAAAGGCTTGTTGCTTTTCTTTATCTTTTCAAAGAACCAGCTACTGGGTTTAATGGTTATTTGAATTGTTCTTTTAGTTATCTATGTGGTTTAATTGTGCTCTGATCTTGGTAATTTCCTACCTTCTACTCTCTCTGGGATTTGTTTATTGTTGTTCTTCAAATTATTGTAGATGTATGGTTACATTGTTTATTTGAAGTTTTTCTGTCATTTTGGGTAGACCTGTATGACTATGAACTTCCCTCTCAAGACTGCCTTCACTGGGTCCCATGTTTTAGACTGCTTTGTGTTGATGTTTGTTTCCAGACACTTTTTTTATTTCTTCCTTGATCACATTAACTCATTCATTATTTAACAGCTTCCTATTCAATCTCCACAAATTTTAGTGTTTTTAAGTATTTTTTCCTTGATGTTAGTTTCTAGTTTCAGACCCTTGTGCTCTGAGAAAATGCGTTATATTATGTCAATTTTCTTGAATTTGTTGCAACTCATTTTGTGTCCTATCACGTGGTGCATCATTGAAAATATTCTATATGTATTTGAAAAGAATGCATATTTTGCTTCTTTGGAATGAATGGTTCTATATATATGTCAGTTAAGTCCATATAATGTAGGGCATTGTTCAAAGTCACAATATTCTTGTTGATATTTTGTTTGGAATAACTATCCATTTTTGACCATGAGGTGCTAAAATCCCCTAATATATGTATGTTGATGTCTATATCTTTCCTGAAGTCCTCCAAGATTTTTTCTTATATATTTGGTGGCTCCCATGTTAGGTAATTATATGTTTATAATGTTTATGTCTTCTTGATGAATTCTTCCATTGTGTATTATGAAGTGTCCTTCTGCATCTCTTTTCATTACCTTATTTTTTTAAGTCTATTTTGTCTGATATAAGTATTGCTACCCTTGCTTTTTTCCCCTGCCTTTGTTCTTGGAGTACTTTTTTCTAATCCTTCACTTTTAGTCTGTGTAGGTTTCTGTTCTGTGGGTGTCATGTAGGCAGCATTATGTGCACACCATGTCTTCTTATCCATTCAGTTACCTTATGTCTTTTGATTGGAGCATTTAATCCATTTGTATTTAAGGTTATTATTGATAGGTTCTTGTTCACTGCCATTTTTCCCTTTGTACCTGTGTTCCTCTCTCTCATTCTTTTTATACCTTTTCTTAAAGCAGGCCCTTTAGAGTACCTTGCAGTGCTGATTTGTGGAGAGGTATTCTTTCATTCTTCTTTTGTCTGGGAAACTCCTTATTTCACCTTCCATTTTAATTGAGAGCCTTGCCTGGGAGAGTAATCTTGGTTGCAGGCCTTTGCTTTTCATTATTTGGAATATTTCTTGTCTTTCCCTTTTGGCTCTTAGTGTTTCCATTGAGTCAGCTGCTAGCCTTATTGGGGATCCTTTGTATGTTATTTCCTAGTTCCCCTTGTTGCCTTTAAGATTCTCTCTTTGCCTTAGGATTTTACCACTTTATTTATGATGTGTTTTGGAGTGGGCCTTTTGGGGTTCTTTATTGGGACCCTGTGTGCTTCTTGGATATATGTGACTTTTTCTTTCATCAAATTATGGAAGTTTTTCATCATTACTTTTTCAAACAAGTTTTCTCTCTTTATCCTCTTCTCCTCCTTCTGGTATCTCTATTATACAGATATTATTATGTTTCATGTTGTCCTACAGTTCTGTTAACCCCTGTTTGTTCTTTCTGGGTCTTTTTTCCTTTTCTTGCTCTTTCTGGGAGTTTTATTTTACCTTGTACTCCAGCTCTCTGACTTGATCCTCTGTTTCATCTAGCCTGCTTCTGATTTCTTGTACTTCTGTCATTCAAATCAGAAATTATATTCTTCATTTCCTCTTTTCTTTTGTTGATTATTTCTATGTCCTTTTTCATGCCAATATAGTTTGCACTGACTTCCTTGTAATTTCCTTATAGTTTTTTTTTCATAATTTTAACTGAACTCACAGAACTTCCTTATAACCATTTTTTGAACTCAATACCTGATAGTTAGTTGACTTACCTCTATTTCATTTCCCACTCTTTCTGAGGGCTCTTCCTTTCCTTTCAGTGGAGATTGTTTGTTTGTTTTTTTCAATTATTTGTGAGACTCTTCTTGTTTGCTTTTGTTTCTTAAATTTGTCTGTTTTTACTCCCTGAGATTGTGGTGTGAACTTCACCACAAACATACCTTGTGGTAGGATACCTGTGAGATTCAGTGGTGTGTTCTTGATCTCCTGAACTTGATTGACTGAGGATCACTCTGCCTTTCATTACTTATATGCATTGTCAGGTGCTACAAGAATAAAATCACAAAGCCTAGGAAACAAACCTACATATACAAAAATTGCTTCCCCCCACAAACTCACAATAAAAAACTAATGAATGTGTATTAATAAAGGTATAAAGACATTAAACCATTATAAAAAAGGAGAGAAATAAACTATAGAATAAAATTAATGACTTAATATATACAAAGTTCATGGACAATAAAGGAATGTTCAAAAGCTGTAACTACACTTGCACACTGAAGAATGCAACATCTTGATTAACTTACTTAAGGATTGTCACAAAAATCACAGCATTCTGAAATTTTTTGGTTATTGTAGGAATAAAAATATAGCAAATGATGGAGAAGACCACAGTGGATTTGTATTAGTAGCTTTTGGTATTTGCCAGTGTTTTCTTTCTTGATCTGCCTATGGTGATGTCAGATATTGACCCCATCTGACCTTAGGCAACTTCTTACAAGCCTGCCAGGTATCTACTGTCTGTTACCATCTCCTTCTGTTGCTAATCTAGTCACTGTGCACTTAACAGTCAGGTTTAAGCATCATAGGGTGGGAAGGAATCCTTCCTGGAGCTAGGCTTATTGTTTCCCCTTAGGCTGCTGCTGCTCAGAGGGGAGTGGTCTGTCTGAGCAGGATGGCCACTGCCATAGGGATTATGACTCAGCATCAGGATCCTGCCATCTACTCTCTCAGCTCGCTCTCAAAAGCTTCCATCCCCAGTCTCTCCTTAGGCATCTCTAGCCCACTCTACCCCTGCCTTTGCTGGAGCCAAGTGTAAGTGGCTACAAAAAAAAATGTGCTATGGCTCTTTAATTGGCTTTTTACATCTACAGGTATCAGGTTCTGGTAAAGAGCAACCATGCCACTTTTCACTGGTGGTTGTTACCTGTGCACTTCTTGGGCTCTGATGTTCAAGGCTGGGGATCCCAGCTTATGGTTCAGACCCCACTTTTCCCAGGAGATTCAACTGGTCACTTAACTATCCCTCCAGCACTGCCATCTATGGGCACCCATGTGTTAAGTGATCCAATCAAAAGATAAGGTAGCTAAATGGATAAAAAAACATGACCCTCATATATGCTGTCTACAAGAGAGCTGCCTCAACACAAAAAAACCTACATGGACTGAAAGTGAAAGGTTGGAAAAAAGTATTCCAAGCAAATGGTGAGGAAAAAGAAAAGCTGATTAGCAACACTTAGAAAAAACACATGTAAGTAAAAGGCCATGAAATCAAAGAAGGTCACTTCATAATTTAAAGGGAATAATCCACCAGGAAGCTGCAAACTTTGTAAACATATATGCACCCAACATAGGAGCACCAAAATATATAAGGAAAATCTTGGAAGACTCCATGAAAGATATAGACAGCAACACACTTCTAGTAGGGGATTTTAATAACCCTCTGTCAACCATGGACATATCTTCCAAACAAAGAATCAACAAGGACATTGTGGTACTCAACAGCACAATACAACTGGGCTTATCTGATACATAAAGTTTACCCCAAAGAAGCAAAATACACATTGTTTTTAAATGCAAATGGAATATTTTCTAAGGTAGACCTCATGCCAATATAGTTTGAAACAAAACAAGTGTCATTAAATACAAAAAAACTGAAATCATATTAGTCATTTTCTCAGATCACAATGGCTTCAAACTAGAAAACAACCCAAAGAAAAAAACTTGAAAACAATAAAAGCCATGGAGACTAAATAATACGTTATAAAATAATGAATGAGTGAACAATGAGATCAAGGAATAAGTCAAAAATTTCTGGGAAGAAATGACAAGGAAGAGAAATCAACCCAAATCTGTGAAACACACTGAAAGCGACCCTGAAAATGAAGTTCACAGCAATAAAGGCTTACCCTAAATCAATAGGAAAACTACAAATAAACAACCTACCCTATACCTATAAGAACTTCAAGAACAACAACAAAGACAGCCCAGAGCTAGTAGAAGGAAGGAAATAACCAAGATCAGAGCAGAATTAAACAACATAGAGACTAAAAGCACAATTCTAAGAATCAATGAATCCAGGAACTGCTTCTTTGAAAATATAAACAAAATCGACAAGCCTTTAAGCAGACTCATCAAGAAAAATGAAAAAGGATCCAAATAAACACAATCAGAAGTGAAAGAGGAGAGATTACAACTGATACCACAGAAACACTAAGGATTGTAAGAAATTACTACAAAGAACTGTATGCCAAGAGACTTGAAAACCTAGATGAAATGGACGAATTTTTATAAAAATGTAATCTTCCAAAACTCAATGAAGAAGAAGCAGAAAGCCTAAACAGACCAATAACCACAAATTAAATTGAAGCAGTAATAAAAAAACTCCCAACACACAAAAGTCCTGGACCAGATGGTTTTACAGGAGAATTTTACACAGCATTTAAGGAAGAGTTAACCCCTATCCTTCACAGACTATTCCAAAAAATCCAAAAAGATGGGAGACTCCCAAACTCTTTTTATGAGGCCAGCATCATCCTTACCCCCAAACCAGATGAAGACACAACAAAGAAAGGAAACTTCAGGCCAATATTGCTGATGAACATAGCCACTAAAATCCTCAACAAAATATGGGCAAATCACATCCAACAATACATTAAAAAGATCATACACCATTACCAAGTGGGATTCATCCCAGGGATGCAAGATTGGTACAATACTCACAAATCAGTAAACATAATACTCACATAAACAAAAGCAAAGACAAAAATTACATGATCATATCAATAGATGTGGAAAAAGCATTTGATAAGGTACAGCACCCATTTATGATAAAAACACTCGGCAAAGTGGGAATAGAGGGAACATTCCTCAACATAATAAAGGCCATATATGAGAGACCTACAGCTAACATCATGCTCAATGGGCAAAAACTAAAATCTTTTCCACTAAGATTAAGAACAAGATAAGGCTGTCCACTTTCACCACTTCTATCCAATATAGTACTGGAAGTTTTAGCCACAGCAATCAGACAAGAAAAAGAAATAAAAGGTATCCAAATAAGAAAGGAGGAAACAACATTGTCACTGTTTGCAGATGTCATGATAGTGTACATAGAAAATCCTATAGACTCCGCCAAAAAACTGCTTGACCTAATAAATGAATTTGACAAAACAGCAGGATAAAAAATCAATATCCAGAAATCAAAGTCATTTCTGTATACCAACAATGAAACAGCAGAAGTAGAGACCAAGAAATAAATCCCATTCAATATAGCAAAAAGAAAAATAAAATACCTAGAAATAAACCTAACCAAAGAGGTAAAAGACCTGTATTTAGAAAACTACATAACACTGAAGAAGAAAATCAAGAAAAACACAAAGAAATAGAAACATATACTGTGTTCATGGATTGGAAGAATTAACATCATCAAAATGTCCATACTACCCAAAGCAATTTACACATTCAATGCAATACCTATTAAGTACCAGTGGCATATTTCACAGACATAGAACAAACACTTCAAACATTTATATGGAACCATAAACAACCCCAAATAGATGCTGCGATTTTGAGAAAGAAAATCAAAGTAGGAGGGATAACAATACCTGATACTAAATAATATTACAAGACCACTGTAATCAAAACAGCCTGGTACTTGCATAAAAACAAGCACATGAGCACTGGCTGGCATAGCTCAGAGGATTGAGCGAGTGCTGAGAACCAAAGCATCGCAGGTTCAATTTTCAGTCAGGGCACATGCCTAGGTTGCAGGCCAGGTCCACAGTGGAGGCCACATGAGGGGCAACCACACATTGATGTTCCTCTTTCTCTCTTCCTCCCTTATGGTCTCTAAAAATAAATAAAAAGAAATAAAAAGAAAAGTAAGCACATGGACCAATGGAGCAGAACTGAGAGCCCAGAAATAAACCCAAGTCTCTATGGTCAATTAATATTCGACAAAGGGGGTAGCAACATAAAATGGAGTAAAATTAGCCTCTTCAACAAATGGTGTTGGGAGAACTGGACAGCTATGTGCAAAAAAAATGAAACTCAAGCACCAACTTACAACTTCCAGAAAAATAAATTCAAGGTGGATAAAAGACTTAAATATAAACCATGACACCATTAAAGTCCTAGAGGAGAACATAGGCAGGGAAATCTCAGATATTTGACACAGAAACATTTTTACTGATATGTCCACATAGGAGCTTCCAGTCCTATGTGGATATGAATGATGAAAACAGACATCCTGTTTTTTTTCTGATATTCGGGGAAACACTTTGCCTATTCAGTATAATATGGGCTGTTAGTTTGTTATATATGGGCCTATTACATTGATTTATATTTCCTCCATTTTGAATTTGATGAGGGTTTTAACATAAATAAGTGCTTGAATTTATCAAATGTTTTCATCTATCAATATGATTATATATTTTTTATTCTTCATGTTGTTTTTGTAGTGTATCACATTGATTGATTTGCAAACATTGCACCTGCTTCACGTTCCCAGAATAAATCTTACTTGATCATGGTGTATGGTCTTTTAAATGTTTTACTGGATCAGATTTGCCAATATTTTCTTGAGGATTTTAGCATCTGAAGTCATTAGGGATATTAATATATGTGTGTGTGTGTGTGTGTGTGTGTGTGTGTGTATGTATATATATATAATAACATATATATATGTATGTATATATATATATATATATATATATTTTTTTTTTTTTCCCTTGTAGTGTCTTTATCTGGTTTTGGAATTAGGATAATGCTGGTCTTATAAAATGAGCTTGGGAGTTTTCCCTTCTCTTAATTTTTTTGGAATGGTTGCCAGTTCTTCTATGAATGTTTGGTAACATTTCCCTTTGAATCTATCTAGCCAAGGGCTTTTATTTGTTTGGAAAATTTTGACTATTGCTTCAATGTTACTATTTGTAATCTCTTTATTCAGATCCAGTGATTCCTCCTGATTTAGTTTTGCAAGATTGTTTGTTTCAATGAATTTATTCATTTCTGTCAGATTGTCTAATTTGTTAGCATAAAGGTGTTGATATTTTCTTACAATCCTTTGTCAGTCATTTCCTTTCTTTTTTCATTTCTGACTATATTTACTTGAGTCCACTCTCTCTTTTTTTCCCATGAGTCTGGTTAAAGTTTTGTCTATCTTGTTTATCTTTTCAAATAACCAATTCTTGGTTTTTTTGGTCTTTCATCTTGTTTGCTAAACTTTATTTTGTTTAGTTCTTTTCTGATTTTTAAAATATTTTCCTTCTATTCACATTGGGCTTCCCCCCCCCCAGTTCCTTTAAGTATAAAGACTAATTGTTTATTTGCAATTTTCTTCTTTCCTGAGGTAAGCCAATAATGCTATGGATTTCCCTTTTAAGACTGCTTTCACTGTTTCTGATAGATTCGGGTTGTTGTGTTCTCATTTTCATTTTTTTCAAGCTAACTTTTGATTTCTTCCTTGATCTCATTCCTAACCCATTCACTGTTTTACTATCATGTTATCTAGGCACCATGACTTTGTATGTTTTTTAGGTTTTTCTTTTTCCTGTGGTTGATTTTGAGTTTCATATGACTATGGTCAGAGAAGATGCTGGATAACATTTCAGTCTTCTTAAATTGTTGACACTTGTTTTATGGCCTAACAGGTTGTCTATTCTAAAAAATGTCTCATGTACAATGGAAATAAAATGTATATTCTGCTGCTTTGGGGTAAATTGCTGTAAAGATTAAATAAATCCATCTGCTTTAGTAATCATAAGGCCAATGTTTTCTTGCTGATTTTCTGTGTGGAGGATCTATTCATTGATGTCAGTGGGCTGTTAAAATTCCTTACTGTGATTGTGTGCCCGTCAAAATATCCTTTATATATTTAGCTGCTCCTATTTGGGGTGCATAAATATTTACCATATTTATGCCTTCTTGTTGGATTGCTCCTTTTATCATCATCTAGTGTCTTTGTCTCATACTATAATGTTTGTTTTTAAGTCGATTTTGTCAGATGTAAGTATTACTACCACAGCTTATTTTTCATTTCTATTTGCAAGAGATATCTCATTCCATCCATTTAATTTTAGCCTGCGTGTATTTTTTATTCTGAGGTTGTTCTCTTTAGACAGAATATATATGAGTCTTTCTTTCTCCACCATTCATCTACCCTATGTACTTTGATTACAGCATTTAAGCCATTTACATGTAAATTGTTTATTGACAGGTACATTTTTATTACAAGTTTATTTAACTCTGTTTTTATTTTCTTTTCTTCTACTTTATAAAGCAGATCCTTTAACATTTCCTTTAGTGTTCTTTTTGCTGTAACATGTACCTTTAGCTTTTGCTTCCTTGGGATTCTTTTTATTTCTCCTTCAGTTTTAAATGATAACCTTGCTGGGTAAATTAGTCTGAATTGTTGATACTTTCTTTAAATCACTTTGAATATATTATGACACTTTCTTCTGCCCTGTAATGTTTCTGTTGAGAAAGCAGACAACTTTATAGGAGCTCCCTTATAGATGATTTTTGCTTTTCTCTTTCTGCTTTACAGATTCTCTGTGTCATTAATCTTTGCCATTTTAATTATGATGTGTCTGGAAGTATGTGTGTTTGGGTTTATCTTGTTTGGGAATCTCTGTGCTTTTTGGACCTGTGTGTTGTTGTTGTTGCTGTTGTTTTTTTCCCCACCATGTGAAGGAAATTTGTTGACATTATTTTTTCAAATAAATTCTCATTCCCTTGCTCTCTCTTTCTTCTACTGCTGGTATCCTCATGATGCAGATGTTGCTATGTTTCATGTTGTGCCAAAGTTCCATTAAACTATCCTTATTCTTTTTTTTTTTGCTGCTCTTTATGTGTTTTGCTCTACCTAGTCTTCCAAAACACTGATTTTATACTCTCCTTCATCTAATCTGCTTTGTATATATCCCAATGTATTCTTGATATTAGATATGGAATTCTTTATTTCCAACTAGTTTTATTCCATGATTTCTATGTTCTTTTTCATGATAGTCTAGTTCTCACAAAGTTCCTTGAGCATCCTTATAACCATTACTTTGAACTATACATCTGATGGATTGTTTGCCTCCATTACCGTTATTTCTTTTTCTGGCATCCCTTCTGTTCTGTCATTTTGGGCCTGTCCTCCCCCCTCTTCATTTCAGCTGTAACTTTGTATTTGCTTCCATGTATTAAATAGATCTGCTGTGATTCCAAGTCAATAGTAGGTGATTTGTGGACCCAGTGGTGCAGTCTCCTTTATCTCCTGAGCTGTGTGCCCTACTGATGTCCTTTGTTTGGGTAATCTGGGATTTCCTATTATAATTGTGTTTTATTGTTCTTGGCATGTTTGTTTGTGAGAACCCTTAAGCTGGCTGACTGTGAAGCTCAGCCTTGATGATGACACAAAGCTGTTGTGCAGGTACTTTGAAAAATAATAATAATAAAAATAAATAATATATGATGAATACAAATAAATAAAATAAATAAATAGAAATAAAAAATGAAAATAAATAATAGTAAAGTAAAATAAAATAAAAAAGAGTAAGAAAAGAAAACCAAAAGAGAAGAATAAAAAAGAAAACAGAAATCAAAAAGAAAATAATGAAGGAAAAGGAAAAAATAAGAAATAGAAAAAAAAGCAATACAATTTTAAAAAGCATAATTTTCCTTGGCAGAATTTCATGCCTGCTACGATTTCCCTCTAGATGTGAGGTTTATGAAGTTTCTTGGATCCTGCTTTGATGTCTGAAGCTGGTCACTTTGTGTGTTGGTTCTGGGCCCCCTAGGAGGGACCCTGGAACAGGCCTGTGTCAGACTTTGTCCATCCCTGACCCTCAGCAACCTGCTCAAACCTACAGGTGATGCACAGTTTGAGGCTGACACCACTGAGCCTGGCTTCACCAAGGAAGGACCAATATGGGCTCCACAGCCTGCTTTTACCTGGGAGTAGGTCAGCTACCATCCAAAGGTAGACTGGGATTTAGCTCCACCTACCTCTGATCATCAGCTTCCTGTCAGCTTCAGTCACTGATAGATTATCTGGTGGAATCAAGAAGATTGGTTAGTGGATCTCCTATAAAGGGGAGGTGTTGTTCAGACTTCAGAGAAGTCAGTCAGTATGATCCTCTTCCCCAGAGTCAACATGACTGAGTCTGTCCTGGATTTTCCCCTAACTTTTTCAAGGTAGCGCCCCCATTACTCAGAGTTAGCCACTGGAGTCCAGAGTTTGGGTCTGCTAGAAGCTGGGAGGTGTTTCCATGGAATTTCCTGTGAAGGGTAAGTTCTAGTCAGGTTTATGAGAAAGTGGGGGAAATGCCCCTGTTCTAAACTCAGTTTCTGATACTCCTGAATCTACCCAGAATTCTATAACACAGCCTATGCTGATGACTTCTCAGCTGGGGTTGATCTACTGGGTGGGGTGAGAGAAATTTCAGAGGCTAGGGTAACTGCTTTTCTCCAGGTTGATGATGCTCTGAGGGGATTGTTCCACCTTGGTAAAATGGCATCTGTGGTATCTGAGAATTATGCAGCACTGGGATCTTGATGGCTAATCACCTCTGACTCCCTAACTGCCAGGTCTATCCCTAGTGCCATAATACCCAGGCTCTTTTTAAGTAATATCAGTCTACACTGCCCTCTCCCTTCAGTCCCCAGAGTAATTTGCTTCAAGTGAAATTTTCCTCATTAGGTGTTTAAGAGGTCGCTTATGCCTCCAGTGGCCTCCATCTGTTCTTGGTGGATAGAAACTCCCTACTTTTCACAGTTGGTTGCTATGTGCATGCTTCTTCCAAGTTGTGGTGCTCTTGTCTGGGGATCCCAGCCTAGGGTTTAAGTCACTCACCTCTCAGAGGGAATTTCCTGCAGCTGAGATATGCGTCTGGCACATCAGGTACCAACTGTGGAAGTGGGTACCAGTGTCTTTTGGGTCTCTGCCCTTTTTACCAGTCTTGCTGTGGCTTCTTGTTTATTAATTATAAGGGTCTTCTTCAGCTGGTCTTCTTTTAGATTTTCAATGCAATTGTTTCCCAATTTAGTAGTATTTCCACTTTGGTCCTGGGAGGTGGTGAATTCAAAATCCACCTACTCCCCTGCCATCTTGAAAAAAGAATTTGTTAGAGATGTTATATATGATATATTTAGATCATTTTCAGAAAAATATTGGTATAAGGAGCAAATATACTCAAGTATTCTTTTCAAAATTTTCTGTCCATGTTATGTTTACTTGGAAAGCATGTAGTTTCTCATTATTAAAAGTGTACAAAAGACTTGAACAGACATTTTTCCAAGGAGGACATACAGAGGGCCCAAAGACACATGAAAAGATGCTCAGTATCACCATCCATCATAGAGATGCAAATTAAAAGCACAATGAGATACCACCTCACACTGGTCAGAATGGCCATCATAAACAAAGCAACAAACAAGTGGAGGGGATGTGGAGAAAAGGGAAACCTAGTGCTCTGTTGGTGCGAATGAAAACTGGTACAGCCACTGTGGAAAACAGTACAGAATTTCCTCAGAGAACTAAAAATGGAACTGCCTTTTGACTCAGCAATTCCACTACTGAGATTATACCCTAAGACCCTGAAACACCAATCTAAAAGAACCTATGCACCCCAATGTTCATAGTAATACAATTTACAATAGCCAAGCACTGGAAGCAACCTAAGTGCCCATCATCAAATGAGCAAATCAAAAAACTATGGTACATTTACACAATGGAATTCTATGCAGCAGGGAAAAAGATGGAGCTTATACCCTTTGTGACAACATGGATGCAACTGTAAAGCATTATGCTAAGTGAAATAAGCCAGACTGTGAGGGACAAATACCATATGATCTCACCTTTAACTGGAACATAATCAACAACAACAAAAAAAGCAAAAAAAAAAAATATAACCAGAGTCCTTGAAATTAAGATCAATCTAGCAATAACTAGATGTAGGGGGTGGGGACAGTGGGAAAAAGGGTTTTCAGGAACTACTATAAAGGACACATGGACAAAACCAAAGGGGTGGGTGGAAGCAAGGGAGGGAGGTGGGCTTAAAGGGGGTGGGGGAGGGGTGGGGAGAAAATACAGACCATCGTAATTGAACAACAATAAAATATTTTTTTATAAGACAGGGAATTTCTTCATGACCTTGAAATAAGGAAATATTTCTTATTTTTTTAAGATTTTATTTATTTGTTTTTAGAAAGGTAAGGGAGGGAGAAAAAGAGAGAAAGAGAAACATCAATGTGTGGTTGCTGGGGGCCATGGCCTGCAACTCAGGCATGTGCCCTGACTGGGAATCGAACCTGCAATGCTTTGGTTCACAGCCTGTGCTCAATCCACTGAGATACGCTAGTCAGGGCACAATAAAATAATTTTAAAAAATTAAAATGTCATATTTCCATTCTACCAAATTGTTTATTGGGATAAGATTAATTTATAATATTATATAAATTTCATTTATCCATCTTTTTTCATTTTTTTCTCATCCGAGGACATTCTTATTGACTTTAGAGATAAGGGAAGGGAGGAGAAGAGAGGGGAAGAAAATATTGATGTATGAGAGGAACATTGATCATTGCTTCTTGTATGTGCCCTGCCCTGGGACTGATCCTGTAACCTAGGCATATGCCCTGACAGGGAATCAAACCCACAGTCCTTCGGTTTAAAGGATGATGATCCAACCAACTGAGCCATACCATCTAGGGAAGATGTACGGTTTTATAATCTATTATATGTGCAATGCATTGTTGTTGCTGTAGACAGAATCAGAAATTTCTCCCATTGGCCAAGATGGTGGCATGGGGAGGTTCTTACACTAAGAATGCTGAAAGCCAGGAAGATGAATGAACTGGGCCAAAGTGCCAAAAGCTAGAAAGATAATTGGATAGAATGAAAAGCTCTCCCCTCCTTATCCCATTAAGAACCACAGACTTGAGCAGGAATGGGGGCGGGGTGGCCTCTGCAATGGGAGCCCACTGTTTATGCAGGTCATGGTGCCTGAATAAGCCTCTTTCCTTTTGTACTAGTAACTTTCTCCCAAGTCTGTCTTTTAGTAGCAGCTGCCAGCCAAACCTGCATTTTGTGTTACATTGTGTTATCACCACTCAAACTTACTCCCTTTACCATTGCATAATCCCTCTTTCCATCTTGTAACCTTCATATTGTTGGATGTGTCTATGAGTTTGTTTATTTCACTTGTTTGCTGCTTTTTGTTTTTTAGCCCACATATGAGCAAATCATATGGTTATTAACCTTTTTCTTCTGATTTATTTCACTTAGCATGGCACTCCTCATATTGCCACAAATGGCAATATATCATTTATTTAATGGCTGAGTAGTATACCATTGTACATAGTATTTACCACATCTTCTTTAACCAATGGTCCTTCTTAAAGACAGTTAAATTGTTTCAGCTCTTGAATATTGTGAATAACACTGGAATGAACATAATGGTACATATATATTTATGTATAAGTGTTTACAAAATTTTCATACAGATACCCAGAAGAGAAATTTGTGGGTCATATGGTAACTCTTAATTTTTGTGAAGAAAATTCATATCATTTTCCATACTGGCTGCACAATTTTACATTTCCACCAGCAGTCAATAAAGGTTTACTTTTTTTCCACATCCTCTCCAACACATAATTTCTTGTTTTACTGTCAATAGACATTCTGACAGGTATGGGGTGGCATCTCATTGCTGTTTTGATTTGCAGTTCCCGTATAGCCAGTGAAGGTGAGCATTTTTTCATATATCCAATGACCATTTGTATTTCTTCTTGGAAACAAAAAAAAATGTCTTTTAAATTCTTCTGCCCATTTTTTAATTGGATTGCGCCCCCCCCCCTCTCTCTCTCTCTCTCTCTCTCTCTTTAAATTTTGAGTTGTATGAGGTCTTTATATATTTTTGATATTAGCCTCTATTCTCAGGTATTATTTGCAAATACTTTCTCCAGTTTTGGTGGTTTCCATTTTGTTGTTGTTGTTGTTGTTCTTTTTTGCTGTGCAGAAGCTTTTTAGTTTGATGTAGTCCTATTCAAACATTTTTGCCTTTACTTTTCTTGCCTTTGGGAACAATTTCACAAAAACTCCTCTGAGACCAAGGTCCTTAAGTTTTAGTGTGTATTTTATTCTATACATTTAATCATTGCAGTCTTATAGTCAAGTCTTTAACCCACCTTGACATGTGTGTGTCTGTGTGTGTGTGTGTGTGTGGTGTCAGATAGCAGTCTAATTCTATTTGGCATGAGACTTTCCATTTCTCCAACACCATTTATTGAAAAGATTTTTCTGCCCTGGCTCCTGTGAGTCACTGGATTGAGTGGTAGCCTGAAAATGAAAGGGTCACCAATTCAGTTTCCAGCCAGGGCACATGCCTTCTTTGTGGGACAGGTCCCCAGTAGGGGGCATGTGAGATGCAACCAGACAGTGATATTTTTCTTCCTCTATTTCCCCCTCCTTTTCCCTCTTTCTAAATATAAATAAGTAAAATATTTTTAAAGAAAAGGCTTTTCTTTCTTCATTTTATGCTGTTGACTTCTTTGTCAAAAATGAGTTGTCCATAAATGTGTAGGTTTGTTCCTCGGCTCTCAGTTTTGTTCTATTTGTCCGTGTGTCTATTTTTTGACAATGCCATAGTATTTTGATTATTGTAGCTTTTAAGTATAATTTGAAGCCAGGGTATAATACCTCTGGCCTCGATCTTTTTCTCAAGATTGCTGTGGCTATTTGGGATCTTTTGTGGTTCCATACAAATTTAAGAATTTTTGTTCTATTTCTATGAAATATGCCACTGTGATTTTTATTGGGTTTGCATTAAATCTGTATATTGCTTTAGGTAATATAGTTAACAATAGTTAACAAGAGTTAACTATATTAACTATTTGAATTAATGCATTCAAAACATCTTTTTTATTACTTTGTGTCTTTTTTTATTTCTTTCAAGAAGATCTTGCAGTTTTCAGTGTATAGTTTTTTAACTTCCTTTGTTAATTTTATTTCAAGGTGTTCTATCCTCTTTGTTGCAGTTGTTATTTTGAGATGCTAAATGGAAAGTTTTCATTTCTGTTTCTGATAGTTTATTGTTAGCATATAAGAATACAATGGATTTCTGTACATTAATTTTATACCGTGAAACTTTACTGTATTAGTTTATTGTATTTTATTTTATTATTATTTCTTAATTTTTCAGTTACAGTTATCCCACATTTTCCCCATTGCTGTCCCCTTACAGCCCCCCACAGCCAATCCCCCCCACACTGTACATTCCCAAGAACAGTCAATTGCTCCTAATAATTTTTTGGGAGGGCCTTCAGGGTTTTCTATGTCTTTTGCAAACAATGACCATTTTATTTCTTCATTTCTAATTTGGGTAAATTTTTTTTCTCCCACTTTGGCCTGATTGCTCTAGTAAAAGCTATTAGTACTATATTGAATAACAGTAGCAAAAGTGTTCATCCTTGTCTCACTCCTGATGTTAGAGCAAAAGCTTTCAGTTTTACACCACTTAGTGCAATGTCAGTGGAGGATTTGTTATATATGACCTTCATTATGCTGTTATACTTCTTTTCCAAATTCATTATGACTTTTCATTTATTTTTTAATTTAAATTATTTTATTGTTGTTCATTTACAGTTGTCCATACGTTTTTAAAATCATATGTGTAGTTGTATCTTGTTAAATATTTGTGTATTTATTGATATGATTGCATAGTATTTATTTTTGCTTTATTAATGTGATGAATCACCTTAATTGATTTGTATATGTTGAAACATCCCTTGTATTTGATTTGCTAGTATTTTGTACATGATTTTTGCACCTGTTATGTTCATCAGAAATATTGGCTTACAATTTTTTGTGTGTGTGTTCTTTTTTCTTAGTTTTGGTATCTGGGTAACATTTGCCTTGTAAATGAATTATGAAGTATTACTGCTTTAAATTTTTAGAAGAGTTTGAGAAGGATTGATATTAAGTCTCTTTTAAATGTTTGTTGGAATTCACTAGTGAAGCCATGTGGTCCTGAACTTTTGGTTTCTGAGAGGTTTTGATTACTGTATTAATTTTTTTCTGTTGACTGATATATTTAGGTTCTCCAGTTCTTCATGGTTCAGTGTAGAGAGGTTATATATTTCTAAGAATTATTGCATTTCTGATAAGTTATCAAATTTGGTGTTATAAACTTTTTCAGACTTCCAGCCAATATGGAGGCAAAAGTAGACATACTTTGCTTCCTCTCACAACCAAAAGAAAGACAACAATAAATATAAAAACAAAAAAAATACCCAGAACTGCCAGAAAATCAAACTGTATGGAAGTCCAACAACCAAGTAGTTAAAGATGAGACACTCAACCAGACCTGTAGGAAGGAGTGAGACAGACCAAGAATCCCAGGGTTACAAACCTCTGATTGAAAAAAGCCTTGGAAGTTGAGGTCACAGGAGAAACTCCCAGCCTCACAGTGGAGTTCTTTAGAGAGACACACAGGGTCCTAGAATGTACACAAAATCACCTACCCAGGAATCAACACCAGAAGTGTTCAGTATACTTGTAGGTAGTGAAGGAAATGACTGAAAACTAGCCTAGAGCTGAGCAAGGAGCATTGTTTCCTCTCAGACCCCTCCCCCACATATAGCACCACAATGCAGCAACCTGGGTTGCCTTGCCCTGGAAAATACCTAAGTTCCACCCCCTACTACATGCCAAGATATGCCAAGACAAAAAATATATAAAGTCCCAAATGAAAGAACAGATCGAAGCTCCAGAAAAAATGCAACTAAGCAACGAACAGACAGACAACCTATCAGATGCACAGTTCAAAACATTGGTAATTAAGATGTTCACAGATATTGTTGGGTATGTCAAAAAATAGAGGAACAAGGGAAGGCTATGAAAAGTGAACTAAAGGAAGATGTACAAGGAAACCAACAGTGATGGGAAGGAAACCAGGACTCAAATCAATGGGTTTGGACCAGAAGGAAGAAATAAACACTCGATCAGAAGAGAATGAAGAAACAAGAATTTTTAAAAATGAGGAGAGGATTAGGAACCTCTGGAACAACTTTAAATGTTCCAACATCTGAATCATAGGGGTACCAGAAGGAAAACAGAAAGAGCAAGAAATTGAGAACTTCTTTGAAAAAATAATGGAGAACTTTTCCTCTCTGGCAAAGGAAATAGACTTCCAGGAAGTCCAGGAAGCTCCGAGAATTCCAAAGAAGTTGTATCCAAGGTACATCATAATTAAGTTACCCAAGAATAAAGATAAGGAGAGAATCTTAAAAGCAGCAAGAGAAAAGGAGAGTCACCTGCCAAGGAGTTCCCATAAGACTATCCCCTGATTTCTGAAAACAAACCTTGCAGGCAAGAAGGGTCTGGAAAGAAATATTCAAAGTCATGAAAGGCAGGGATCTACACCTAAGATTACTCTATCCAGCAAAGCTGTGATTTAGAATGGAAAGGCAGCTAAAGTGCTTCCCAGATGAGGTCAAATTAAAGGAGTTCATCATCACCAAGCCATTATTCTATGAAATGTTAAAGGGACTTATCTATGAAGAGGAATATACAAAATATGAACAGTAAAATGACAACAAACGCACAACTATCAATCATGGCACCTAAAAAAATAAAAAAAAAACTAACTAAGTGAACAACTAGAACAGGAAAAGATTCACAGAAATAGAAATCACATGGAGGATTATCAGCAGGGAGGGGGAGGGTGGAGAATGGGGAAAAGGTACAGGGAAAAAGAAGCATTATTAGTAGGTACAAAATAGAGAGGGGGATGTTAAGAACAGTATAGGAAATGGAGAAACCAAAGGGAAAAAATATATGTATATATCTCCCATGGACATGAACTAAGGTCAGGGAATGATGGTAGGGGGACATGTGGCAGAGGGGAATAAAAGGGAGAAAAAAATGGGACAAATGTAGTAACATAATCAATAAAATATATTTTAAAAATAAAGTTTTTTCTAGTATTCTTGTGTAATCCTTTGTTTTCTTTTCCTATGGTGTTGTAAGGGTACAGCCAGGGCCCCCTCAAAAGGGGGCCCTGAACTCAGGGTGTCCAAGAATTATAAAATATAGTATATTCACCCTACATGTCTGAACTGGGGAATGGGACACATGGAACAGTGCCATGGAGAGTTTTTTTGCATATCTATACTATTTGACTAGCTTTATACATATGTTTAGTAGGTGTTTCCATTATTTGAGCCAGGTAGATGGGTGAAACTTGGACCCGTGATGTAAATGGGAGGTGGCTCCCCCTGGTCACAGAGCCTGAGTGAAAGCTTAGAGACAGTTTGCTCCATGCCATGGGACCATGCGTGCCTGGATTTACTATCAAAGTCCAGAATAGATGGGAAGATATGGGAATGCTGGGAGGTGTAGTTGATTATGGAAGGAGTCAGAAATGGGGATGCAAAGGAAGATTTGTGCTGAGATTTAAACCCAGGCATGGCAACAATATAGTATGTAACCACATGGTTTTAGGGGAACCACACATTTTGGGGGCTCCCATTACCTCATGGCTTAGGAAGCAGGAGAGAATGCAGCAATAGGGACAGGGACAATATGAGACCTTGCATTGGGAAGGAAAGAGGTGAAACGACACTTGCTAGTGGGCCATGAGAAGGTGCAATGTGGGTGTGTATTATGAAATGGAGATCTGGGCAACACAGCTGATGGTGCCTGCAGTTTCCTGGAAACTGCAGGAAGCCTGACAGCTGAGCACAGATTACTAGGAAGAACCTGGGGCTACCTGAGCCACAGACTTCTATTTTTTTTCCTGAAATAAAGTATCCCTGACTAGGCAGAGGGAGGGAAGAAGGACCGTGTATATTTGTGGGTGTTTTAAGGGACATTGGGATTTTAATGAAGACATTACTCATTACTCTAAGTCTGTATTAATTTTTAATAAATAGTTCCTTTTCACCAAACTCTGGCATTGAGAGACATAATTCCCTGGTGATAGGCAAGGCAAACCTAGTACAGGGGTTCCCAGGAGAGGGGTAGTCCATTTGGTAACAGTATCTTGTCCCTCACAATGGGTCCATTCTATAACGGTGTCCATTATAATTTTTCCTTCGTTGTTAATAATTTTATTTATCTGAGACCTTTCTCTTTATTTATTAGTGAGTCTAGCCATAGATTTGTCCAATTTTCTCTTCAAAGAACCAGTTCATAGTTTTAGTAATTTTTTTTTGTTTTTTATACTTTATTTTGTTTATATTTTTCTCTAATTTTTTTTAACTTCTACTGACTTTGGACTATGTTTGTTCTTTTTCTAGTTCTATAAGATGACATGTTAGATTATTTATTTGAGATTTTGTTTTTGACATAGGCCTGTGATGTTATCAGCTTCACCTTTACTATTGCTTTGGCTGCATTACCCAAATTTAGATATGTCGCATTGTCATATCTAAATGTCATGTCATTTGTTTCTGTTTAGTTTTTTATTTCATCTTTGTTGACTCAATAGTTATTTAGTAGCATTTTTTTATCTCAACATATTTGTGTTTTTATGAGCTTTTTTCTTATTTTTAAATTTTAATTTCATACTGTTGTGGTCAGATTACCTGTATTTATGATACCAGTCTTCTTAAATTTATCAAAAATAGTTCTGTGCCTTACCATATAGTCTATCCTTGAGAATGTTCCATATGCATTTGAGAAAAATGTATATTCTGTCATTTTGAAAAGGAAAGCTCAGTGAACACTGATTATGCCCAGTTGGTTTAATATGTCATTAAACCTGTATTTTATACTGACTTTCTGTTTGGGTAATGTATACATTTATATCAGTGGGGTATTCATGTTTCCTACTATTAGTACATTTTTGTGACTTTCTCCTTTTAGGTTTGTTAATAATTGCTTTACATATTTGGTGCTTCTAGCTTAGGTGCCTATATATTGAATGTTGTCTTTGCTTAAAGAATATCACTTTTTTATCATTTGATTACAGTTGTCCTATATTTTTGCACATTGTTCACCCCTACCCTACACCCCTCACTCTCACAGTCAATCTCCCACAACTGTCCATGCCCATGAGTCCTCTATTCATGTTCCTCTGTGTACCACTTACTCACCTTTCCCCCATTCTCTCCCTCATACCTCCCATCTGGTCACTGTTAGTTTGTTCTTTATTTCCAAGTCTCTGGTTCTTTTTGCCCATTTGTTTGTTTTGTTGATTAGATTCCATTTATAGGTGAGATCAAATGGTATTTATCTTTCACTGCTTATCTTATTTCACTAAGCGTAATGCTCTCCAGTTCCATCCATGCTTTTGGGAAGAATAGGAGTTCCTTCTTTTTTTTCTGCTGTATAGTATTGCTTTGTGTAAATGTACTACATTTTTTTGCTCCACTCATCTACTGCTGGGCACTTAGGTGGCCTCCAGCATTTGGCTATTGTAAATGGTGCTATGCACATTGGGGTTCACATATTCTTTTGAATTGGTGTTTCAGAATTCTTAGGATATAGTACCAACAGTGGGATGGCTGGATGGAAAGACAGTTCCACCTTTAGTTTCTTTTTCTTTTTTTTTTTTTTTAGGAAATTCTATACTGTTTTCCACAGTGGCTGCACCAGGCTGCACTACCAACAGTGAACCAGGGTTCCCATTTCTCCACAACCCCAATAACATTTGTTTGTTGATTTATTAATGATGACCATTCTGACTGGTATGAAGTGGTATCTCATTGAGGCTTTAATTTGCATATCTCTAGTGGTTAGTGATGTTGAGAAATTTTTCATGTATCTATGGCCCTCTGCATATATGACCTCCTTGGACAAGTGTTTGTTAAGAACCTTTGCCCATTATTTAATTGGATTTCTTGTATTGTTGGCATGGACAGAGGAGAGTACTTGATATATTTTGGAAATCAAACCCTTGTCCGAGGTATCGTTGGCAAATGTAATTTCCCCATATTGTTGGTTCCATTTCCATTTTGTTGATGTTTTCTTTAGCCATGCGGGAAACTTTTTAGTTTAATGTGGTAGCATTTGTTTATTGTTTCTTTTATATCCCTTGCCCTAGGGGTGTACCCATGAAAATATTTCTATGTGGAATATCTAAAATTTTTCTGCCTATGTTTTTTCTAGGTCTCTTATGGTGTCACAAAATCTATTTAAGTGTTTTATCCATCTTGAATTAATTTTGGTGTATAGTATAAGTTGGTGATCGAATTTCATTTTTTTACATGTAGCTGTCCACATCTCCCTACACCATTTATTCAAGAGGCTATTTTTACTACATTTTATGTTCCTGCCCTCTTTGTCAAATATTAACTGACCATATTGACATGAGTTTGTTTCTTGGCTCCTTATTCTGTTTCATTGATCTATATGTTTGTTTTTATGCCAGTACCAGACTGTTTTGATTACAGTGGCTTTGTAATATAGTTTGATATCAGGTATTGTGATCCCTCTTTCTTTGTTCTTCCTTCTCAAAATTGCTGAGGATATTTGGGGTCATTTATGGTTCCATATACATTTTTAAATATTTGTTTTATATATTTAAAATATGCTTTTGCTGTTTTGATAGAGATATTGTGTTGACTCTATAGATTGCTTTGGGTAGTATGGATATTTTAATGATATTAATTGATCCAATTCATTAAGACAATGTATGAGTCCATTTGTTTGTGTCTTCCTTATTTTCTCTCTTAAGTGTTGTGTAGTTTTCTGAATACAGGTCTTTTACCTCCTCGGTTATGTTTATTCCTAAGTATTTTATTTTTCTTGTTGCTATGCTGAATGAGATTTTATCTCTAATTTCTGTTTCCAATATATTATTATTGGTGTACAAAAGTGCCTTCAAATTCTAAATGTTAACCTTGTATCCTGCCTTTTTGCTAAATTTGTTTATTAATTTGAGTAGTTTCTTGGTGTAGTCAATAGGGTCTTCTACATACACTATTATGTCATCTGCCAACACTGACAGCCTCACTTCCTCTTTCCCAATTTGGATGCCTTTTATTTTTCTTGTCTAAATGCTGTGGCTAGAACTTTCCAACAATAGGTTGAATAGAAGTGTTGAAAATGGATATGCTTGTTTTATCCATAATCTTAATGGGAAAGCTTTTAGATTTTGCCAATTGAGAATGATGTTGGCTATATGTTTTTAGTATATGTCCTTTATTATATTGAGTTATGCTCCCTCTATGCTCACTTTGCTGAATGGCTTTATAAAAAATGAAAGCTATACTTTATCAAATGCTTTTTGAGCATCTATTGTTATAATCATGTGGGCTTTTGTCCTTCATTTTATTTTTGTTGCTTATGAGCACACAGATTTTTATATTTTATAATAACATTTTGTATTTATTTTTATTGCTTTATTGTTGTTCAAGTGTAGTTGTCTCCACTTTCTTTCCACCACTCACCCCATACCATCCATCCCCACCTCCCACCATTGATCCTACCCCACTTTGGCTTTGTCCATGTGTCCTTTATCCATGTTTCTTTATGACCCTTCCCCTTCTTCCCCTATTATAGCCTTGCCTCATCCTTCTGGTTACGGTCACTTTGTTCTTTATTTCAGTGTCTCAGGTTATCTTTTTCTTGCTTGTTTGTTTGTTGATTAGGTTCTATTTACTGGTGAGATCATATGGTATTTGTCTTTCACCACCTGGCTTATACCATTTAGCATAATGCTCTCCAGGTCCATCCATGCAGTCAGGAAACTCTTCTTTTCTTTCTGCTGTGTAGTATTCCATTGTGTAAATGTACCACAGTTTTTTTTTTTTAATCTTTTTTTCTTCATTTTTTAATTCTATTGTTGTTCAAGTACAGTTGTCTGCCTTGTCCCACCACCACTCTTCCCTCCAGCCATCCCCACCTCCCTCCCTTGATTCCATCCCCCCTTGATTTTGTCCCTGTGTCCTTTATAATTGTTCCTGAAAACCCTCCCCCCTTTTCTCCCCATTATCCCCTTCCACCTCCCCTCTGGTTACTATCCATTTCTTCTTAATTTCAAGGTGTCTGGTTATATTTTGCTTGCTTGTTTGTCTTGTTGATTAGGTTCCACTTAAAGGTGAGCTCATATGGTATTTGTCTTTGATTGCCTGGCTTATTTCACTTAGCATAATGATTTCCGTGATGCCACAATGTCCTTGTTGATTCTTGATTTGAAAGATCTGTCCATTGTTGATTGAGAATGGTTTATTTTAAATCCCCTTCTATAAATGCGTTGCTGTCTATCTCTTTTTTGAAGTCCTCTAAGATTTTTTTTATATATATAAGTGTGATGCTATGTTGGGTGCAGATGTGTTTACCATGTTTTCAGCTTCCCGGTGGATTCTTTCCTTTAGAATTATGAAATGGGCTTCTTTCTCTCCTTTTATGGCATTTGTTTTGAAATCTAATTCATCCTATATAAGTATTGCTACTACAGCTTTTTTTTTTCATTTCCATTTGCTTAAAATAGTTTTTACAACCCTTCATTTTCAATCTGTATTCATCTTTTGTTCTGAGATGAGTCTCCCCTTTTTTTTTTTAGGATTTTATTTATTTATTTTTAGAGATGGAAGGGAGGGAGAGAGAGAGAGAGAGAGAGAGAGAGAGAGACATCAATGTGCGGTTGCTGGGGGCCATGGCCCGCAACCCAGGTATGTGGCCTGACTGGGAATCGAACCTGTGACACTTTGGTTCGCAGCCCTCACTCAATCCACTGAGCTATGCCAGCCAGGGCTTGAGATGAGTCTCTTGCAGACAATATATATGCAGGTTATGTTTTCTTGTCCATTTCAACTATCCTGTGTCATTTGACTAGAGCTTTTAATCCATTTACATTTAATGATACTATTGATAGGTACTTATTCATTGCAGTTTTTCCTTTTGTATCTGTATTTTCCTTTCTCTCTCACTCTACAAATTCATGATAATTAAGCAGTCCCTTCAGCATGTCATGCAGTGGTGATTTGGTGGAAATGTATTCTTTGAACCTTCTTTTGTCTGGAAAACCCATTATTTTGCCTATCTTTAACAATCTTGCTGGGTACAGTCATCTTGGTATCATGCCTTTGCTTTTCATTACTTGGAATATTTGTTGCCATTCCCTTCTGGCTTGTAGTGTTTCTTTTGAGAAGTCAGCTGCTAGCGTTGTTGGAGCTCCCTTGTATGCTACTTCCTGTTTCTCCCTTGCTGCCTTTGAGATTTTCTCTTTGTCTTTAAAATATGGCATTTTAATTATGATGTGTTTTAGGGTAGGTCTCTGGCCTCACCTTAATTGGGACCCTCTTTGCTGAACTTGCATGGCTATTCCCCTCTACAAGTTAGGACATTATTTTGTCATTTTTTTTTACAGGTGTTTGCTATCTCTTGCTCCTTTTATTCTCCATCTGGTATTCCTATGATTTGAATGTTATTACATTTCATGTTGTCCTGAAATTCCCTTAAATTATCCACATACTTTTTGCATATTTTTTCTTGCTATTGCTCTACCTAAGTATTTTATTCTGCTTTGTCTATCATCTCACTAATCAGGTTTCTGCATCATCCAGCCTGCTTGTTATTCCTTCTAGTGTATTTTTTTTATTTCAAAGATTTATACTTTATTTCTTCTTATTTCTTGGTTATAGTTTCTATTTCCTTTTTTATATTGTTATAGTTCCCACTTAGTTCCTTTTAGTTGTCACTGATTCCTTAAGCATCCTTATAACCATTTTATTGAATTCTATGTCTGGTAGATGGCTTGCCTCAATTTCATTTATCCCTCTTACTAGAGATTCCTCCATTTTTTTCTATTGGAGGTTCTTTCTTTGACTCCACATTTTGGGTGACTCTTTTTGTTTATTTGTTTGTTTCTGTGTCTGTTTGGTCCATTTCCCCTGCCTGTCTTTGCCAGGTGGATGTCTGGGGTAGGAGTTCTGTGGGACCTGGTGGTACAGTCTCTTTGAGCTCCTCTGTATGCTCTAGAGTTGCCCTATCTTCTGTTTGTGTGGGCTCTGTAGTTGTACTTGGGTTTTGCTTGGTGGTGGTTTCTATGCTCCAGTGTGCTTACTGGTAGTCACAATTCTTACCTTGTCTTGTTTGCATCCCTTGTGAAGCACCCTCTTTACTCTTAGGCTTCCAGACTTCATATCAGCTAATATACTGCTGGCTGTTCACTTTGTTTTTCAAAAGATTGATTAAGTTTGTTTGTTGAGTCCATGAGCAAGTAGGCTCAGCTCCCAACTACTTTGCTGCCACCTTCTCTCAAATACCACTTTTATTGTTATAAATTATTCACATTTATCATTTAAATGTTCCACCTTTGTCCCTTGTTACCCTTTGTATCTTTAATTTTATTTTCTCTAGTAAAATACATCTATGTCCACTTTTATCTGGATGACATTTGTCAAAATATCTTCTGCCAAATCTTCAAATTAAATATACATATTTTTAAATTTGTAGCTGAGATGGAACTCCTGAAGGCAACATTTGGTTGGCTTTTTTTTTTTTAATCCATCCTGGTGCTTCAAGCTATTTTTGGTGAATTCAGAATATTTATGTTTAGGATGATTTTTAATATAAGTATTTACTACAGTCATTTTAAATTTTGTTTTCTGGTGTTCTGTATCTCTATTTTCTATTTTACCTGTATTTCTGTCTGCTATATTATTTTGGTGGCATTCTATAATATTTTGCATTTGTTTCTACTTCTTTGTTTTGCTTACAGTGCTTTCAGATGTTTGTTTTATGGTTACCATGTGTTTATATATTTTTAAAAAAGTTTATAGCCCTGGCTAGTGTGACTCAGCAGATTGAACACCAGCCTGTTAACCAAAAGGTCACTGCTTTGATTCCCAGTCAGGGCACATACCTGGAGTGTGGACCAGATACCCAGTATGTGGCACATGAGAGGCATCTACACATTGATATTTCTCTCTCTCTCCATCCTTTCCCTTCTATCTAAAAATAAATAAAATCTAAAAAAAGTTTTATAATGCAATATTCATTTTTATTTTAACTGTATTTTTCTCCCTTCACCTGTGAAAGTCCTGTTTCTCATTTTATTTTTTTCACAAATGATTCCTTTTATTCTGCATGTGCGTGTGCAAGTTACAGAATCTATTTTTAAATGTTTTTATTCTCTTTAGCATTTATGTTAGTTTATTGTTTAATACCTGATTCTAATATATAGTTGCAATTTTCTGTTTCTGTATTTTTTTTTTGTCTCATTTTCATCTTACAGTCTTGTTGCCTTTTGCATTTTTGTTTTAGGTAGAAGACCTAAACCTTTTCTCTATGGAGGTAGAAGCTGCTTTCAACATTTCTTGTAATGCAGGTCTCAAGGTGGTTAATTTTCTCACCTTTTGTTTGTTTGGAAAAACCTTCATTTCTCCTTCATATCTAAATAATTATTTTGTTAAATATATTATTCTTGGTTGGTGATTTCTTTCTTTAATATTTGATTTTATCCTCTCCTTGCTGGTAAGGTTCCTACTGGAAAAACTGATGAACCTCTAATGGGATGTCTTTTATAGTTTACAGTCCCCAAAACAACTTGAGGTGCCTTAATGGTTCTCTCTTGTTATTGCCTTCTGACAGCTTTAATACAATGAGTTTTCCAGAAGGTGTTTTTGGTATTGAAATGATTAAACATGTTAACTTCTTGAATTCAAGGACCATGTTTTTCTATAGGTTTATAAAGTCATTATAAATTATTCATTTGAATAACTTCTGTTTCCTTTACCTTTTTTTCCCCTTTGGTATACCCATTATTTTATATTTCTCTTTCTAATGGTGTCAGATACTTATCAGAGTTCTTTCATTTTTTAAAATTCTTTTTTCTACATGAGTCATTTCTAGATTTCTATTTTCAAGTTCACTAATTCTCTCTTTTATCTCATCTTCTGTATTTCTTTGCTTCTCTAATTAAGTATTCATTTTATTTATTATTTTTTCTGCTTCAGAATCTGCTTTTTTATCTCTTAGAGTTTTAAATTCTTCAGTAAATTACTCCTTTAGTTCATTGATTTCCTTCCTGAGTTCATAGATCTTACTTTCTGAATTTTCTTCTACCGTATTCAGTTTTTTCAGAAGTGCTATCTTGAATTCTCTGTTACTTATTCCACAGTCTTACATGTATCCAAGATTATTTTCAAAAGATTTTTTATTTTTTGTTCTGAGCTATCTTGTTTATTTATGGTATTCAATGGATTATTTCTATACCTGGGTATTTGAGGTTTTGAAATTTTCTCTTAGGTACTTTCTTGTTATTAACAGTTTAACAGTTTGATGAGTAGAAGTCTTTCTTTTGTTTTTCAATATGTTGTGGTATAGCCTAAGTTTTTGTTTTATCTTATCTGCACTACTGGGACTCCTTGGATTTCTGTAAGATGATGTTGCCTTGACTGAGGAAAATGCCCCATATTCCCCAAGAAGTGCATATCCCCTCTGTGACAAGGTCAGCTGGTTTTCAGGGTCCCACTCGCATGCTTTGATGTGGCAGGTAATGGGGCTCTATATCTGTAAGTTCCTGGTACTGCCTCCTTATTAACATAGGCTGCCAACCACATTGTACTATTTGAGGTATACCAGCTGCATCTGCCATGTTTTACTGCCATGAATAGGGCAGCAATAGTAAACAAAAGATGGGCTTGTGCATCTGCAGAGTTATTTTTTATTGGATTTAGCTGTAGTGTGTACTGGCCATTCTAGAATTATGCTTTTGCCCCTCTGGCTCTCTCCTAGCTTCTGAGTGAGGCCTGCAACATTATACCTCTAATGCTTTTTGCATCACCTGGAGCCAAGAAAGGGAAGGAAAGGCAAGGAAAGATGTGATTGTTAATCATCTTTGTTTTATCCCTGGTAATTTTGACTGCCTGACCACAGCTCCACACCTTTGCACAGTGTCTCTATCCTTGTCATTGAGCTCAGCCACTGTGTCTATCACCCACTCAGGCTGAAATGCTGCCTCTCTTCCTCCCACCACTCTGGGCTGCCAAGTGAGGGCTAAAACACTACCCTTCACTGCTTCCACATCAGCTGAGGCCATGCTAAGCATCAAACTGCATTTGAAGCTCACTTCTCTGTACATTCCCCTGTCCTGCCTCTCCTGCTTTCTCCCATATGCCCACCTTCACATGCCCCCATGGACAGATTTCTCAGATATGTTTGTGTGTTTAGCAGGAAATCTTTTGCTGAGTTGTGCTTATTCAACTTGTTGTATCTTTAAGAAACCAAGATGACTTCTTGCTTTGCCATGCTGTCATCCCGGGCAACGTGTTTTATATTCATTACTTAATTCTTACAAAATCCTCTAAAGTCCATATTTCCTCCATTTTAAGAGGACATCACTGGGGCTTAGGGAAGCTGATTGATTAAATAATTATACAGTAAGTTTTCACTCAATGTCATCCATGGATTCTGGGACATTAAGCAAAATGTTTATCAAAACTGGTTTTACCAAGTTGAATTTCTGAGGCATCTCATCAATGTAATAATGAAGTGATGTTGAACATTATGACAGGTCTACAGCCATTAATATAGTTAATATGATGTGCCTTCTGTGCCTGATACTAATGTAAATACAACCATTCAGGATAGAGTTATAGCCTAAAGCTGACCCTTGCCAAAGTTGGAAAGTAGACATAAAATTTGGTGGGTACAACATTTTAATTACTAGAATGTAATGCTTATTTTTTCAAAATTAATTAGTTCAGGTTTGCTTTATTTGGTAAAAATTGATGGTTAACTTCTGCCTAAGAGTACCATCAAAAATAATAAAGAAAACATGATAGACATAAATTTAGAAACAAAATGTCAAAAGTTACTTTCCTTTACCTTTGCTTCTTTTGTATGATGTTTTTATACCCATCTGATAAACAGAAAAACACAGAAACACACACACAAAAAAACATAAACAAAAAAGCTGTCTATGACACTATGTATTTCAATGCTAAGAATATAACATTTCTTTTTGTCTTTGCTTGGATTTTTTTTTAAATCTGCATAATGAGACTCTTCCTTTTTTTCCCTCTATTCATTGCTGGCATTTTATTAGTATATTTTCCATTAGAATAAATATTATTATTGCACAGCAATGTAGAACATATATATTGAAACTTATAGACAAGAATCTTATTTTTGAGACATTAACATCAGTAACTTACTATATAATGCCTTGTTCAAGAATATGATAAAATAGACTATTTCAAATGGATAATATAGTGTTGTTTGAGTCCTGTGCTAAGTCATTGAGTTTAGGCACATCCATTATATTTATGTCTTAGGGCAGTATTTTACCAGAATATGTTTAATCATGTTGATTCCATTGTTGTATCAAAACCATGTTTCAATTTTAATATGAAAACTTATTTATAAATTCCCAAACCACTGACTGTGTGAAAATTTTCTTCATTGTCAATGCACCAAGTATGAGGACTTCAAGAGATTTATTTCTATTATGTATACAATCCTGTTTATATATTAAATTTTAAAATTATAGATGTAAAGCATTTTATTACTCTATGCTTTGAAGATGCTGAATATTTTTATAGATTCTATTAGAAGTGATATACCATATCCTTACAAACTACAGATAAACTCATATACTACTAAAGAAATTGGGGTTATAAAATAGAAATTGAACATCATTTTTTTCTGATTTCTTTGGTGCTTTATGCACTTCACTTACTAAAAACATAAAATGATCAGTAAAATATTTACTAAGACTTTGAAAGTCTCTAAAGATATAGATTGAATGGTGTGGTATCTCTAGTTTTCTCTAAAGCACATTTCTTTAGAATACAGCTTTTATTTTAATTAGAAGATATGTGTTGTTGGAGGCCAGTACATCAGTAGAGAACATGATTTTCTCATGATTTTCTGTATAGTGTGCTGAATAGTGTTTCCTCAGTTGTTATAGTTTATATTTTGTGTTCCATCAAAATTTATACATAGAATCCTCATCAACAAAGATGATAGATATTAGGGCCTCTGGGAGGTGATTATATCATGAAAGTGGATCCTCATACATCTGCTTAGTGTCCTCATAAAAAGAGGCTACAGAGACATCCATGGCACTCTCTGTCAAGGAAAAGAGACCTCACGAGAAAACAAATTCTGGCACCATAATCTTGTTTTGCAGCCTTCAGAACTATGAACAGTAAATTTCTGTTGTTTATAAGTTCTTTAGCATGTGGTATATTGTTATAACAGACTGAAAAGCCTAAAACCCAGTCCTCTGCCTCTTGTGTTGCAGATACAAGACATATTATTTAACAGAGAGTTTCTTAAAATATAACAAGGCTCCCATGGAAAAAAATTTAAAAAGAAAACTGGAAGAATAGCATTGTGTAATACAATGAAAATGTTACATTTCTAATTGTATGGTTCTTTGGTACCATTTGAAAAATGAGTGATCAGCACTTACAGGTCTTGTCAAGACCTGGCCTACAGGCCTTTATGTTCATTCCACAGATATGACTATCTCTCCTACCACCAGTAAAAGGCTGGTGCTCACAGCTAATGCTTTTGCCATAATTATTATAAATCTGATATATATTAACTTGATTTTGTATGTAACATAATGCACAAAATGAATATTTGAAAACTATTTGCCTTTTCAAGACAAAGTATTTATTCTTTCTGCCTCTACTCCTCTAATGTAATCACATAACCATATGCACTGGCATCTGAGAGGTTAGGTTATATCTTTTTTGAACAGATTTTTCAACCTATTGTTTTTAAATCCAAGTTGTGATGAAAAAAGCACTGAGTCATACTAAGTTATTAATACATATGCATTTGCTTGGCATTTTTATTGCATTTGTTTTTTCTTATGTGAGCTATAAACTTCAGAAACAATAATTTTGAAAAGAGTGTTTCTAGAAAGTCTGGTTACTGAGCTTGTAAACTGGATTGACTCCAATCACAATTTTCCTAAAACACTTCCATGAATGTATGTGAAAAAGTTATAGTAGCTGGCAGTTGCTAAGAAATGCACTGCTTAATGAGTTATGTAATCATTCATTCAGTCAAGTTTTCATTGACATCAGTGCTTTGTGACATATTTTCATGCAAAGAGTAGACAAAAGAAAAACAAATATATTTATTTAAATAATGATTATTTGGAACCATATTCTCCAGGAACAAAGTATTTCCAAAAGAATATTTAATGTAATCAAAGTCTTTCCTAGAGCTGCTCTAATTTTCTGAAAAAAAACTTGCAAAACTCACAGAACCGAGTTTGTGTCAGTACTCCAACACAATATAAAAATCCTTTCCATTTTACTTTGCTCATCTCACTCTCTTTATACTTCATGTACTAGATGCATTTTCAGAGTGTTCCATGTATTCATTGATCTTTGACACTTTTCATATATTGCTTTGTTTAGAATATTCTTCTACAAGGTTGATCTTGTAGCACATTTCCAGATCCCATTAATCCTTCAAAACTGAAAATGGATATTTACATCATTTTTGAGGATATGTTTAGCTCTATTTTCAGGCTTCACTCTAAATAAGCTCTCTTTCTTTGTTGTCTCATTATTCTTATAATTATATTTATAATAATATTTATAACATTATAAATGAAACCTATATTGTTTATTTACTTTTGTTTTCTCTGCTAGACTGTATACCTGGTGATGCAATAAACATGTCACTTATGTGGGTGTCTGCAAATTTATTGAGGATGATTATTGAATCAAAAGTATGTGGATGGATATATAAAATAATGCTAATCCATGTAATTTTTCTGGTTTATGCAGGTATGTATGGAATTATGCATCATGTTTTATTGCTTCAAGTAAACACAGACTAAAGCAAATAATTATAATAAAATTTTAGGAATCAAGAGGTTACTACGGATTTCAAGATTAGACAAAGTCTTCTGAATGGTAGTGGTTAAAAATTGGGAGTTTGCACCTGTTGTTGAAATGTTAGAAACAAAACCTATTTTGGATATTAACCCCTTCTCAGATGTATTGATGTGTATGTTCTCCAATTCAAAGGGGTATCTTTTCCTTTTGTTGATGGTTTCTTTTGCTGTGCAGAAATATTTTAGTTCAATATAATCCCTTTTGTTCATGTTTTTTGTTGTTCTTGTTTCCATTGCCAGAAGAAATATGTCAAAAAAACAATGCTATGTGAAATATCAGAGATTTTAATGCCCAGAGGATTTTAGTTTCTCTAGAATTTTTATGGGTTTGAATCCAAAATTTGTCTTTTTCAGTATTTTTTTATTTTACTTTATTGTTTATGTTGTTATACCTGTTCCCACTTTTTCTCCCTTTCCCCACCTCCAACAAGCCCCTCTCTCTTCCTTCCCAAAACCAATCTCTATATTGTTGTCCATGTCCATGAGTTGTGCATAAATATTCTTTGGCTAATCCTTTCAATATCTTTCATCCTGTCTCTTCACCTCCTTCCTGGCCATTGTCAGTCTGTTTTATGTATCTAAGTTTCTGTTACTATTTTATTTGTTAGATTATTGCATTCATTAGAGTCCACATATAAGTGAGATCATGTGGTAATTTTCACTGGCTCAATTCACTTAGCAGAATTTTCTCCAGGTCCATTCATGCTATTGCAAAATGTAAGGGATTCTTCATTTTTACTGCTGAATAGTAAGCCATTGTGTAAATAAACCATAGCATTTTTTTAAATTTTGATATCTTACTTAGACATAAAACTTAATTTATTATTTTTAACATCTTGGCTTTAAGGAGACTACCATACCCATTATATTTTAATAGGCTCTTCTCAGTGTGTCACGTTTCAAATCAGATGGTTACCATGTTTGACATTTTCTTAGGAACCAGCGGTGAATACACCATTTATTTTATTTTTTAAGCACTTTTATTTTTTTATTGTTGTTCAGGTACAGTTATCTCAATTTCCCCCCACCCCTCCCACCCCAGCCATTCCAACTTCCCACCCCTGATCCCACCCCTAACCACAGCATTTTTATCTACTTATCTGAAGATGGGTACTTGGGCTATTTCCAAATCTTGGTAATAAACATAGCAAATCTTGGTTAGCACTGTAATAAACATAAGGGTGCATTTTTTGGCATTGGTGTTTTGTGATCCCTGGGGTATATTCCCAGAATAGGGAATATTATTTCACATAGTAGCTGCACCAGACAACATTCCCCCCAACAGTGCACTAGGGTTCCCTTTACTCCACATGTTTGTCCACACTTGTTTATTGATTTATTGAGGTTAACCATTCTGACAGGTATAAGGTGATATCTGGTTGAGGTTTTAAGTTGCATTTCTCTGATAATTGTAATGTTGAGCATTCTTTACTATGTCTGTGAGACTCTGCAGAAGTGTCTGTTTAGGTCTTTGGCCCATTTCTTAATTGGGTTATTTGTCTTCCTGGTGTTGAGTGGAATTTGTTCTTTGTGTATTTTGGAGATTAAACCCTTGTCAGAAGTATCATTGATGAAAGAAAATGTTCTCCCATACAGTGGATTCCTTGTTTGTCTTGATGATGGTTTCCATAGCAGTAGAGAAGTTTTTAATTTGATGTTGTCCCATTTGATTATCTTCACCTTTGTTTCCAGTGTTTTAGGAGATATATCAAGAAACATTTCTACTTCAAATAGCTGAGAATTTACTACCTATATTTTCTTCTAGGATTTTTATGGTTTTGTGACTTACATTTAAGTTTATCCATTTTGAGTTTTTTGCTGTGTATGGTATTAGCTGGTGGTACAGTTTCATTTATTTTTCACATACCAGTCCAGTTCCCCCAACACCATTTATTAAAGAAACTGTCTTTACTCCATTGTCTGCTCTTGCCACGTTGGAAAAATATCAATTGTTCATACAGGAATGAGTTTATTCCTGGAAATTCTGTTGTGTCCCATTGATTTATATGTCTGTTCTTATGCCAGTACCTGGCTGTTTTATTACAGTATCCTTATAATATTGTCTGATATCAGTACTTGTGATAGCTTCAAACTTGTTCTTCTATTGAAAGATTGCTGAGGCTATTTATGGTCCTTTTTGGTTCTATACACATTTTTGAAACACTTCTTCTAGTTTTGTGAAGTATGCCATTTGTATTTTAATACAAGTTAATTGGTATTTAAATAAAAGTATTTTTTTGAATGTATGAATTGCTTTGACTAGAATGGCCATTTTAATTATGTTAATTCTTCCAGTCCATGAATATGATGTATGCTTCTATTTTTTTGCTTCTTCCCCTATTTCTTTCTTCAGTGGCCTGTAGTATTTTGAGTATAGATAGGTCTTTTACCTCCTGGTTAAATTTACTCCTAAGTACCTTATTTTTTTGTTGCAAAAGTAAGTGGAAATGTTTCTTAGTTTCTGTCTCTCTGGTAGCTCATTATTGATGTATATAAATGCTATCTATTTCTGGGTATTAATTTTGATTTTTGCTACTTTGCCAAATTCATTTATTAGGACTAATAGATTTTTGTGGAGTCTTTAGGGTTTTCTATGTACAATATCATGTCATCTGTGTATAATTACAGTTTTATTTCTTCCTTTCCAATTTGGATGCATTTTATTTCTTCTTATCTGATCAATGTGACTAGGACTTCAAGAACTATGTTGAATAAGAATGTTCAAAGATGATATCCCTGTCTTATTCCTGATCTTAAGAGGAATACTTTTTGTTTTTGCCCATTGAGAATGGTATTAGCCATAGGCTTTTTATATATGGTCTTTATTATGTTGTGGTATGATCCTTCTTTTCCCACTCTGGTAAGAATTTTTATTACAAATGGATACTGGATTCTATCATTGTTCTTTCTGTGTCTATTGTTATGATCATGTAATTTTTATATTTAATTTTGTTTACATGATAAATCACAGTTATTCATTTGCAAGTATTGTACCCACTTTGTATCTCTGGGATAAATCCCACTTGATCATGATGTATGATTTTTTTGATTATTGCTGGATACAGTTTGCCAATATTTTGTTGAGAATTTTAGCATCAAATTCCATCAGGGATATTGGCCTATAGTTTTTATGTTTGTTTGTTTTTGTTTTCTGTTGTGTCTTTGCCTAATTTTGGAATTAGGATAGTGCTGGCTTCATAGAAAGAGTTTGAATGTTGGGAACCACCCTGACTGGTATCAGAAGCTGAAACCCCCGCCTAGCTAAGGCTAAGGGAACGCCCTTGGAACTGTAAGCCAGCAAGGAGACAAAAGCTTGTCTTCCTGGCAGGAATGCTGCTTCTGCTGCTTTATTCATGACTGAACCCCCAAAAAGCTTGGTCGGGTTAGCCAAAGACGGGTAAGATTCCCCACGGGGGAACGACCTAAGCCAGGCACGATCACTTTGGGAGGCCCCCCCCAAAAGAAGGACTTGAGGGGCTGCAGCAAAAGGGGGGTGATGGACCCTCGCTCCTCGGCTTTGACATAGCCTGAGTTCTCAGTGTCTGGGAAAAAACCTCCTTGTCTCCCAGTTGCCTTAGTTCCCTTGCTCCACCTAAACCTGAAACAATGACAGGGTGGTGCAGCTCTGTACTGAGAAGTGCGGATTCCCCAGGGTGAGCAGGCCTAAGAAAGAACATGTAAATTACTGTGAAACCTTCTTTGTTTAGAATGCTCTCAGTTGAATGAGAAGGGTCTTAGGAGGAAGTTAGTTTTGTTCCTCAGTCTTACAGCTCTTTGACCCCCAACTCAATAGACCAGCAGAGTTCTTTGTTTTCTATGGTTCCTTACTTCCCCCTAATGAGTACTGTACTTTACCTGAATTATTATGCAAAATGAGCCCAATAAAAGCAGGTATGGATGGTAAATCAGTGCGCTCCCCACTGGGGGGGTGGCCATTTCGTCTCTACTTCCCCACAGAAACTAGTTTGTCTCTGTGCATGTGTTGTTTTTTCTCGCGTGTTTATCGTCGAGCCATTCACAGCGTTCCGTGGTCACTGCTGGCCGGTGACCCACGTGCAACATTTGGAAGTCTTCCCTCCTTTTGAATTTTTTGTAATAGTTTGAGAAGGATCAGTGATAGTTCTTTGAATGTTGGTAAAATTGGCCTGTGATATCATCTGGCCCAAACTTTTGTGTGCCAGGGTTTTTTTATTATGGTTTCAATTTCATTTATTGTTATTAGTCTATCCTGATTTTCTGCTTACTCTTATTTCAGTTTGGAGAGATTGTATGTTTCTAGAAATTTATCCATTTTGCCCCGTTTGACCAATTTCTTGGCATTTAGTTGTTCATAGTAATTCTTTACGATACATTGTATTTCTGTGGTATCAATTGTCATTTCACCTCTTTCATTCTGATTTTATTTATTTGAGTCTTCTACTTTATTTGGTGAGTATGTTTAAATGTTCATCAATTATGTTTATCTTTTCAAAGAATGAGTTCATGGTTTCATTGATCTTATGTATTTTTTTTAGTCTCTTTGTCATTGATTTGCACTCTGATCTTATTATTTTCCTCCACCTGTTTATTCTGGCTTTTTTTGTTGTTGTTTTCTAGGTGTGTGTGTGTGTGTGTGTGTGTGTGTGTGTGTGTGCATGTTTGTTCAGTGTTAGATTGTTTATTTGAGATTTCTCTTGCTTTTTGAGGTAGGCTTGTAGTCCTATGAATTTCCCTCTTAGGACTTTTTTTTTTTTGCCATGTCTCATAGATTTTGGTTTGCTGTGTGTTCATTTTTATTTGTTTCCAGGATTTTTTTTTTCCTTTTCTCCTTGAACTTACTGTTTACCCACTCACTATTTAATAGTATACTATCCAACCTCCAGGTATTTGCATAGTTTTGAGTTTTTTTATTGAGAATGATTTCTAATTTCATGTCATTGTGATCTGAGAAAATACTTGATATGATTTCAATTTTTTTGAGTGTGTTAAGTCTTGTTCTGTGGTCTAACATGTGGTCTGTCTTTAGAATAATCCATGTGTACCTGAGAAGAATGTATGTACTACTGCTTTGGGATGAAATGTTCTGTAAATAACAATTAAATCCATTTGATCTAATGTGTCATATAATGCCACTATATCCTCGCTGATTTTTTTTGTCTGAAGACTTGTCCATTGTTGACAGTGGGGTGTTAAAATCCCTTGTTATGATCACATTGTTGTTGATATCTTTCTTAAAGTCCACACATATTTTTAAATGTATTTAGATGCTCCTATATTGGATGTGTATGTGTTTATAAAAGTTAAATCTTCTAGCTAGAGCAATCCATTTAGAATTATGTAGTGAATCTCTTTATCTTTTTTATGACCTCCATTTGAAGTCAATTTTGGCAAATATATGTATTGCTACCTCCACTTTTTGTTTCTATTTCCATTTGTATGGAATATTTTTCTCTGTCCCTTTACCCTCATCCTGTGAAAATATTTTGCTCTGAGGTGGGTCTCTTGTAGACAGTATATATAAGTTGTTTCTTTAATCCACTTGGCTACTCTATATCTTTTTATCAGAACATTTAATCCATTTACACTTAAGGTCATTATAAATATTTATTGCTATTTTTTGTATTGTACCTAATTTTTCTCTTTTTCTTTTTCTTTTTTTTAAATAGTCTTTTAACAACATTTCTTGCAATACTGATTTGGTACTATTAAACTCCTTCAGCTTTTTTTTTGGGGGGGGTAATCTTTTTTATTTGGCCTTCAATTTTTAATGATGGCTTGCTTGGTAGAGCAATCTAGTCTGCATGTTCTTAGTTTTCTTTACTCTGAATATTTCATGCCAATCTCTTCTGACCTGTCATGTTTCTGATGAGGAAGCTGCTGTGATTCTAATGGGGGCTTCCTTGTAGGTAACTGACTATCTCTCTCTTGCTGCCTTTAACAATCTCTCTTTGTATTCAAGCTTTGTCATTTAGTTAAGATGTGCCTTGGTGTAGGTCTCTTTGTGTTCATTTTTTTTTCAAAAGAACTGGTTTAATTGGGATGTTACAATACAGATAAATTGAAAGTTCTGTCTTATTGTTTGGGCAGAAGCAATGGAATAAACCCAACTATATACTCTGGTTGCTTTTTATATTCCCTTAATCTACTTCATATTTCTCATTCCATTTTGGGGGAGTGAAGTATGCTGTAAATACATTAATGTAACATTCATACATACGAATGTCCATATTTTTCTTTTTTTAGTTGTTCAAGTACAGTTGTCTCCATCCCCCCACCACCACCACACTCCCTAACTCAGCCATCCCCACCTCCCACATTCAATCCTACCACCCTTTGGTTTTGCCCATGTGACCTTTATAGATGTTTCTGAAACCCTTCCCCCCATTATTCCCTCCCACCTCCCCTTTTTCCCCCGATTTGTGTTTCTGATACTTTTTGTTGGTGTAAAAATGTCTTTGATTTCTAAATATTGGCTTTGCATTGTGCTGTTATACCTAATTCACTTATTATTTGTAGTAGGTTTTTGGTGAAATCTATAGAATTTTCTATATACACTATCATGTCATCTGAAAACAATGACAGGTTTGCTTCCTCCTTTCCAGTTTGGATGCTGGGTAATTATTTTTTGTCTGATCACTGTGGCTAGGACTTCCAATATTCTGATGAATAGAAGTGGTGAAAGCAAACACACTTGTTTTTTTTTCCTTATCTTAGTGAGAAAACATTTAGTTTTTACCCAAGGAATACGATGTTGGCAGTAGGTTTCTCATATATGACCTTTGTTATGTTCATGTATGCTCCTTATATTTCCAATTTGCTGTTTTTTATCATAAATGGGTGATGTACCTTATCAAATGCTTTTCTGCACCTACTGATCTGATCATGTGATTTTTGTCTTTCCTTTTGTTTTTGTGATATATTATGTTTTTTTTTTATTTGCAAATATTGCATCATCCTTTCAGGCCTGTAATGAATCCCAAATGATCATGATGTATAATCTTTTTGACATTTTGCTAAGTGTGGTTTGCTAATATGTTTTGAGAATTTTAGCATCTATATTCATCGGTGATACTGACATGCAGCTTTCCTTTATTGTTGTGCCTTTATCTGGTTTTGGGATAAGGATGATGCTGATTTCATAAAACGATTTTGTGAGTCTTCCATCTTCTTGGTTTTCTAAGAATAGTTTGTGAAAGATAGGGGTTAGCTCTTCCTTAATGTTTGTAAAATAGCCCTGAGAAACTGCCCAGAACAGGGGATTTGTGTGCAGGGAGTCTTTTGATAACTGCTTCAATTTCATCATCTGTTATCAGTATTTCATGCTTTCTGCTTCTTCATTCAGTTTTGAAAAATTATATTTTTCTAGAAATTTATCCATTACACCCAGATTGTCCACTTTTGTGACATGATTGTTAATAGCTATTTTTTCCACTCCATTGTATTTCTGTAGTAGCAGTTGTAATCTCTCCTCTTTCATTTCTGGTTGTATTGATTTGGGTCCTCTCTTTTTTCTTGATGAGTCTACTTAAAGGCTTGATGATGTTGTATATCTTTTCAAAGAACCAGCTCCTGGATTTATTCATTCTTAGAATTGTGCTTTTAGTCTCTAGGTCATTTAATTCTGCTCCAGTATTGGTTATTTCCTTCCTTCTACTTGTTCTGGGAGGTCTGTGTTGTAGGGTTAAGCCGTTTATTTGAAATGTTTCTGTCTTCTTTAGGTAGGCCTGTATTGCTATAAAGTTCTCTCTAAAGACTGCCTTCACTGTGTCCCATAAGTTTTGGGTTATTGTGAGTTCATTTTGTTTGTTTCCAGAAACTTTTTGATTTCTTCCTTGACCTCATTCTTGACCATTCATTGTTTAATAGCATACTATTCAATATCCATGACTTTGAGTGTTTTGGGATTTTTTTCTTGAAGTTGGTTTCTACTTTCATTTCCTTGTGATCAGAGAAAATGCTTGATATGATTTCAATTTTCTTGAGTTTGTGGAGGCTTGTTTTGTGTCCTATCATGTTGTCTGTCTTTGAAAATGTTCCAAGTGCATTTGAAAAAAAATGTGTATTTTGCATCTTTGGGGTGAAAGGCTCTCTCTCTATATATACATCAGTTACATTCATTTGATCTAGAATATTGTTCAATGCATCAATATCTTTGTTCATGTTTTGTTTGGAAGAGCTATCCATTTTTGGCAGTGGGGTGTTAAAAATCCCCTACTATAATTGTGTTGCTGTCAATATCTTTCTTGAAGTCCTCCAAGATTTTCTTTATGTATTTGGGTGCTCCTTTCTTGGATGCATATATATTTACAATGTTTATGTCTTCTTGATGGATTCTAACTTAGAGAATTATGAAGTGACCTTCTATTTTTATGGCCATTTTTGAAGTCTATTTTGTCTGATATGAGTATTGCTACCTCAGCTGTTTTTATCCTGTCCATTTGCTTGTTAAATTTGTTTCTAGTTCTTTACTCACAGTCTGTGTAGGTCTTTTTCTGAGGTGGGTCTCTTGTAGGAAGCTTATGTGTGGTTCGTGCTTTCTTATCCATTCGGCTATTCTGTGTCTTTTGATTGGAGCATTTACTCCATTTACTTTTAAGGTTATTATTCATAGGTATTATTCCTTGCCATTTTTTTCATATTTGTGTCCCTCTGTCTCTCACTCGTTTCCCTCCTTTTCTTAAAATAGTCCCTTTAGCATCCATCTCTTGCAGAGCTGGTTTGGTGGGGGTGTATTCTTTTAGACTTCTTTTTCTGGGAACTCGTTATCTGGCCTTCCATTTTCATTTAGAGCCTTCTGGGTAGAGTAGTCTCAATTCCAGGCCTCTTGTTCTCATCCTTGGAATATTTCTTGCCATTCTCTTCTGGCTTATAGTGTTTCCATTGAGAAGTCAGCTACTAACCTTATTGGGGCTCCCTTGTATATTATTTCATGTTTCTCCCTTGATGCCTTTAAGATTCTCTCTTTGTCTTGGAATTTTGCCATTTTAATTATGATGTATCTTGAAGTGGGCCTCTTCAAGATATGGGTTCCTCCTAATTGGGAACTCTGTGTTTCCTGAATTTGTGTGACTTTCTCTCTCATCTAATTTGGGAAGTTTTCCATCATTACTTTTTCAAACAGGTTTTCTATCCCTTGCTCTTCCTCTTCTCCTTCTGGTATCCTTATTATACATACATTGTTACATGTCATATTGTCTTGCAGCTCCCTTACCACATGTTCATTCTTTCTGAGTCTCATTTCTTTTTTCTTGCTCTATCTGGGTGTTATTTTCTACCATGTCCTCACCTTGTTGTTTCAATCCTCTGCTTTATCCAGCCTGCTTGTAATTCCTTCTAATGTGTTTTTTTTTTTTATTTCTGAAATTTTATTGTTCATTTGTTCCTGGTTTTGGTTTATAGGTTCCATTTCTTTTTTGTTGATGATATAGTTTTCACTCAGTTCCTTGTAGTTGTCTGTGAATTTCTTGAGCATCTTTATAACTAAATTCTATATCTGGTAGTTTGGTTACCTCCATTTCATTTAGATCTTTTAGTGGGGAGCCTTCCATTCCTTTTGGTTGCATGTTCTTGTTTCCCCTTTTTTTTTAGGTGACTTTTTTGTTTGTTTTTGTGCTTCCTGATATTTCATTTTGCTAGCTGTCTTTGTAGGGTGAACTTCTATGGTAGGAATTCTATGAGGTTCAGTGCTGTGGTCTCTTTGATCTCCTTGTCTGGATGCTCTAGGTTTGCCCTTTCTTCTATTTTTGTTGGCTCTCTTGTTGTACTTGGGTTTTTACCTTTTGGTGGTTCCTTTGTCTGTGTTTTTTCTTCTCCAGCAGGTACACAGATATTCACAGCTCCCACCGATTCTTATATGTAGTGGGGGAGGCAAAATGGATTAAGACAGCAAGAGAGTATTTTATGGGATTTAAAATACCATCACATAGTAAAAAGATAGGTGATTCTTTGGATAAGTATATCATTAACTGTGATATTTCACCCAACTAGCCACTTTTTATAATAGGTGAAAAAGAGAATAGACTCTTGTTAGAGGGGAGGATAATCATGAGCTGAATCCAGAAAACAAAGCACTTGTGCAAGGTTAGAGGATGAGATATAGTGAGATTAATGGATAGAAAATAGGAGTAGTGTGAGAGAGAATAATTAACCACAACAATAATAATACTCAGGATTAAAGTGAAGTGAGAAAAGATCATGGGGGGTTGTTGTGTAGTATATACAATTGTATGGAACAACAATTATTTACAATAGTACTGTAACAACAATAATAGGACCAGAAACACATGATTTGGATAATTAGAATAGAAAGTACCCAATCTATATGCATGTGTTATTGGAATACAGGTAAAGTGAAAGAAGGAAAAGTTAAATACAATAAAGAGAGAATAAGGAAAACCAGTCAAACAATGCAATTAAACAGGAAAATAAAAGGTGGAAAACTATATATAAGGAAGAGAAATTAAAAAGTATGAATACAATAAAAATAAAAATAATGACAAACTAATAATGATACACATACACAGTAAAATGCCAGCTTTATGGGATAGCAAAGTTTCATTTGTCTCAGTTTCTCCGCTTTTGGGGTTAGCCTTGTGCTCCCCCTTTCGATCTGTCTCTGGACCCTCTGTAACTCCATATCTTAATGTTTCACTTGGGGGAAGGAAAAAAAAGGAAAAGAAAGAGGAAGGAACCAAAAAGAAAAAAAATAAGCCTTCTGCTCACTTTAAACTTGTTCAGTGAGTTCTATTTGTCTTCCAGAATGCCACAGGAAAAGGGGGGACTGGGCTTCACTGTTCTCCCTTCCTATGGTTTTCAGAGGATGGGGACACAGTCTGGGTCACAATATATATGGTTTCCAGGCCCAGGTCCTCTGTGAGCTTCCAGGCTCTAATCAGCCTCTCAGCTCCTCACAGCATGAGTCAATCTCATGCTCCAGCATGGAGCCTGAGACAAGTGGGACACAGGGTTGTGCTCAGCTACTGTCTCTAGGCATGCAGTGTGAGAGAAGCAGGGCTCACAGTTCTGCTTGGCCACTCACTCTGGGCACCCAGTGTGCGACAAGGAGGTTCTGCTCAGCCACTCACTATGGGAACACACAGCTGAAATCACCCTTGGGGCGAGCCAGTGCTACTTGAGAGTTCCTTACAAAGCAGCTGCCTGCAGTTCTTAACAAGCACAGGGCTTTTCCCACAGTCTGACTTTCCATCCAGTCTGACCACTATCTGAGTCAGGGTCTGACACAGCCCAACTCCTCTCTTCTACGGGTGTTGCCTGGCACCCCAATTTCTCTGGTGCCAGTGTCCACAGTCCCAGTAAATATGTACCACATCTGCATGTCTCCTACTTTGTCTCTATTCCCCCAAGTGACTTCCAGTATCCAGGTTTCTCCTGGTGCTGGGCTGCCCTCCCTGGTCTGGTAGGGGAGGGATCTGGTGCTCTAACTCTCCTATCATATACTGTGGCAGGCACTGTGCCAGAGGCTGCAGCAGTCTTGGTCCCTGTGTAGATCCCAGGGACCTTGCCATGCCAGTGCAATCTCCTAACCATTTGTTTTGCAAAGTCTTCTGCAAATTTTTGCTTTCAAACTTAATATAAGCTGGGATTCCATTGGCTGTTCACTGTTCCTCAGAAGATCAGCTACGTGTTCCAGCTGGGCACAGGGAGAACTGGGCTCCATTCCCACCTACCGCATCACCATTTCCCCTCCCCCCCAAAATCTTCTTTCTTTATTTTTTTTCCTTTTTTATTGTTGTTCAGTTATAGTTGTCCCCATTATTCTACTCTGCCCTACCCACCCCTACCTCCCACATTCAATCCTACCCCCATTGTCTTTGTCCATGGATCATTCATATGTGTTCCTTGATGATCCTTCCCTTCTTCTCCTGGTTATACCCCTACCCCCACCCCTTTGGTCACTGGCAGTTTGTTCTTTATTTCTGTGTTTTTTTTTTTCTATTTTGCTTGCTTGGTTTTGTTGTTGTTATTGTTGTAGTTGTCACTGGTTCAGTTCCACTGGTAGGTGCAATCATTTTAGATGTAGGGTTAGGTTGCTTATTTGAGATACTTCTGTGGTCTTTAGGCAGGACTGTATTACCATGTACTTCCCTGTCAGGACTCCCTTCGCTGTGTCCCATAGGTTTTGGATTGTTGTGTGTTCATTTTCCCTTGATTCCAGGTACTTTTTGATTTCTTCCTGTATATAATTGTTAACCTATTCATTACTTGATAGTATTTTATTCAGTCCTTAAGTATACAAATGTTTTTTAATATTTTTATGGTACTTTCATAGTTTTAAACCATTGTTATCTGAAAAGATGCTTGTTATGATTTCAATTTTCTTGAGTATGTTAAGGCTTGTTTTATTTCCTATCATGTGGTCTATATTTGAAAATTATCCATGTGAATTTGAAAAGAATGTATACTTTGTTTTGAGGGTAAAATATCTATAAATTACAATTAAGTTCATTTGACTTAGGATTCTATTCAATTCTCCATATCTTTGTTGATTGTTAGTTTGGATGATCTGTCCATTGTTGTCAGTGGGGTGTTTAAAATGCCTATGCTGACTGTATTGCTGTTGATCTCTTTTTTAAAGTCCTCCAAAGTTTTCCTTATGTATTTAGTTACGTTTATATTCATTGCATATATGTTTACAAGACTTATATCCTTATTGAACAAGTATTATGTAGTGACCTTCTTTTTCTCTTGTTATGGCCTTTCTTTTGAAGTTTATTTTATCTGATATAAGTACTAATACCCCAGTGTTTTTTAAGTCTTTTTGTTTGAAATAATTTTTTCCATACCTTCATTTTCAGCATAGATCTTCTGTAGATCTTTTGTTTTGAGGCGGATCTCTTGTAGACAACATCTATGCAAGTTGTGTTTTTTATCCATACATCTATCCTATGCCCTTTGAATGATGCATTTAATCTATTTACATTTAAGGGTATTATTGATAGGTATTTATTCATGGCATTTTTCTCCTCTAAGCCTGTGTTCTTCTCTCTTTGTTTCTCTTTTTTACTTCATCTCTTAAAACAGTCCCTTTAGCATCTCTTGAATGCTGGTTTGGTGGAAATGTATATTTTTAGCCTGGCTTTGAGAGCTTCTTATCTTGGTTTCCATTTTAAATGAGAGCATTGCTGAGTAGAGCAGTCTTAGTTGCAGGTCTTTTCCTTTTCATTACTTGGAATTTTTTCATGCCATTCCCTTCTGGACTGTAACATTTCTGTTGAGAAATTAGCTGTTAGACTTATAAGGGGTCCTTTGTATATTACTAGTTGCTTTTCCTTTGTTGCCTTTAAGATTCTCTTTTTGTTTTTAAGTTTTTCATTTTATTGTAATTTATCTTTGAGTAAGTCTCTTTGGGTTCATTTTGGTTGAGGCCCTCTGTGTTACTGAACTTGAGTGATTTTTTTTCACTAAAGTTAGGTAAGTTTTCTGTCATTTTTTCAACAGGTTTTCTATCTGTTGCTCCTTTTTTTCTCCCTCTAGAATCCCTATGAAACTAATATTGTTATGTTTCATATTTTCCTTCAGCTCCCTTAAACCATCTTTGTTCATTTTGAGTCCTTTTTTATTTTGTTGCACTGACTGGGTATTTTGTTCTAACTTGTTTTCCAACTCACTGATTCTATCCTCTTCTTAATCTTGCCTGCTTTTAATTCTTTTTTTGTTCATTCTTCATTTTAGATATTATATTCCTCATTTCCTCCTCTTTCTTGTTCATAGTTTCTGTTTCCTTTTTCATGCTTATGTAGTCCCCAGTAAGTTCCTTGTAGTTCTCACTGAGTTCCTTTCATATCCTTATGACCATTACTTTGAATTCTATGGCTGATATATTGCTTGTCTCAATGTTATTTAACACTTTCTGGGGATTTCACCTTTCCTTTCAACTGGGGGTTGTTTCTTTTGTCCTCATTTTAGGTGACTTGTTTTGTTAGTTTTGGCATATTAGATTGATCTTTTTTGACTCCCTGTCTTCATGGTGTGGCCTTCTGTGGCAGGAGTCCATTGGGATTCAGTATAATAGTCTCCCTGAACTCCTGAGCTGGATATTCTAGGGCTGTCCTTTATACGGTTTTTGTGGGCTCTTCTGTTGTAAGTGGGTTTTGGTTGTTTTTGGCTTGTTCCTTGTTGCCCTCCCCCACTTTGAATGGCTGGCTGAGAGACAGAACCCCCACCACATCTTGTTTGCTATTGTACAATACCTACCAGATTAAATAAACAAATAGTAAACAAAAAACATACCTGCAAAAACACCCACCCCAAACACTACCGCAATATCAACAACAAATGAGCTAAGGCTTATAAAGTTGGAAAGAGAATAAGAATATCATACAAAAAGGAAAAAAAAACATTAGGTGACTAATGGACAGAAAAAAAATGATTTTGAGGTGGTAAGGGGAAGATAAATAATAAGAGGAGACAATAGAAACAAAGCAAAGAAAGGGAGAAATTAAATTTTACCATGTAAATAAAATAAGGAGGTAATAGGCCAAACCAGAGTAAGATACAAGAATAATGTAAAATGAGATTTGGAAGGAAAAAAAATGAAAAAAATAAGAACCAAGTTGCAGTAAAACAACTTCTTCAGTGATACATACAACAAAGGAGCAAAGATTGCCAAAGGTAGACAGAGAATGATAATAACATAATAATGAAAAAGGAAAAAAAAATGTTTGTGAGCTGACTAAATGAAAGAAAATAAATTTTGATAAGATAGAGGGAAAAGAAATAATAATTGTAAGGGTTAGAAACCAGACTACAAAAGGGAGAAGATAAATTTTAAAATGAAAACTAGATAGGGTTAGAAGGAGGTGAAATGGAGTAGGACAGGGAAACAGTAAAATACAAGACTTAAAATTTAAAAAATTGTAAAAATTTAGGGATACAATTGAGTAAATGAAGCAATAATCCTTTTATCAATAACAATTGTGCAAATATTAATAAAGGTGGAATGACAATGAGGATATTATAAGAAAGGGAAAAATAATGTAAGATGACTAATGGAAAGAAAGATGATATTGAGAGGATGGAGGGAGGAGAAATATTAAGAGTAAGGAATATAAACAAGGCACAGAAGGGGAGAATAAAATTTTAAAAAGAAAGAAAAGGATAAAGGCAAGATAGTCTAAGAGATGAGAAGAGTAAAATATGAGACTGGAATTAAAACTAAAATAAAAATACCAAATATAAAAATAGAGTAAGAACTAAAAAATAGGAATAAATTTGAATTTAAAGAAATACTGTTAAAAAAGCTATGCAAAAGAAAAAGTAGCACAATTTATGAAAAGGAATGAGGTGGATTTTATCTCAACAGAGTCCAATGTTTGCTCACCTACTGTCTTCTTCAGGATCTGTCCCTGATGTCAGCTGGTGTCCCAGACTAACTTTAGGCAGCTTGTTTGAGGTTACAATTGATCCATAGTCTGTGGCTGTCTCCTTCAGGCTTGGCTGGTATCCAGTGTTCTATCCTGCTGACTTTTTATTAACATAAGGCCCAGGGATAGTTCATCTATCATCCAATAGAACTGCATGTACCACCTCCACCTGCCTCCAGGGAGGGCTTCTGGTATGATCAGGAGACTGGGATCCCTGAATCACCCTCCAGGATGCACATTATAGCCTTCAGGAAAGATGGTGCGTATGTTCCCTACCCTGCACCACACATCTTGGTCTGTTCCATATTATTTCAGCTAATGTATAGTTTCTGGTGAATTAGGTGTCTTTTTCATGTGTGGGACCAATCTGTGTAAAAGGATTAGCTCTTTTCTGCTTGGCACTATTGTAGCTCTGTATGAGAGCTGAGACTGAGCACGTTCCTGAATACTGAATACTTCTTGCTGCACCAATTTCTAATCTCTCTGCTCTGTTGTTTTCAGCTGAATAGAGCCAGAGGAAGAGCCAGCACGCATCTGATAAAATTTCGTAAAGGGACCTTTGGAGATTTTCTTTCCTTCCCCTATGGCTTTGTGTCCAGCAGGGGATTCTATTTTTTTATAAACCATAGTGTTCATTCTTTTTTTAAAAATATTTTATTTATTTATTTTTAGAAAGTGAAGGGAGGGAGAAAGAGAGAGAGAGAGAGAAACATCAATGTGAGGTTGCTGGGGGCCATGGCCTGCAACCCAGGCATGTGCCCGGAGTGGGAATTGAACCTAGGATGCTTTGGTGCACAGCCTGCACTCAATCCACTGAGCTACACCAGCCAGGGCCCAGCAGGGAATTCTTAAACCTGTCCTTACTGTTCTGCATAGATTTCAATCCTGCAGGTGAGGAATGGGCAAGTATTCCCCTTCCCAGAAGTTTGTATTCTGTGGTGTGGGTGACCCTACTTGGCTGCAAGGAATCTCAGGTGCTCAGCTCTTCTAGTTTCTGGCTCACTACTTTTGTAGAAGTTCAGACCCAAACACTTCATTCTATGTGCAGCCCCTCCCACTCACCAGCCCTGCTGGATGGGACCCTACAATCCCTTTGTTGTGCAAGCTTCTACTCTTCCTGGCTAGCTGGGTTCATTGGGCATGACTCATATTTTGAATCTGGCCTTTTTTGTTGGTAGGACCGCTGCATGCATTCAGGTTCCCTGTTCAGCCAGGCCTCTGCTCTCCTCTTATAAAAAGCCCTTATGAGGAACCCACACTGCAGCTCCAAGACATTTCCTGGCTCTCTGTGCACTCCACTTCCCAAAAAGGCAAAACATTTTTCTTGGACAGGGCTGGCCACACCCTTCCTGTGCTTTCAATCATCTTAAGAGCCAGAATTTCTCTTGTGGATTCTCCTGGTTGGCACTGAAGCCACGGATGTGCTGCTCACCATGAGTATGTAGCCCAAGTCTCCCAGATTCTCTATATCCTCCCAAGTTTCTCTCAGTTAGGATTTGGAGTTCCCTGTGTGGGACTGCACCACAGACACACTTCTGGAGGGGCTGGAGCCACCAAGCTGTGTTTTCTCTCCCCTCCTCTCTTCTTTGCTTCAGGCACCTTATGCTGGGTATTTCCCCTTCAACTTGTAAAATCTCTTACCATACAGTGAAAAACCTCTTCTGCACTCTTACTTGGCCATTAAAAATAAGAAAAATTCACTGTTTGTGATAGTATGGATGGACCTAGAGACCATTATGCTAAGTGAATATGTCAGTCAAAGAAAAATAAATACTATATTATTTCACTTACATGTCGAATGTAAGAACTAATAAGCAAAACACAGGCAGACTCATAAATGGAGAATGGATGATAACTAGTTGGGAGAGGGGAAATTAGGGGGTGTAGGGGTTGGACTTGTGGACCTGGACAACAGAGAGATGATTGCTTGGGGGAGGATATAAATCAACTATGTGGTAATGGGGAAAATATAAAATTATATTAAAAATTAATATCAGTTAATATTGCATTGATGCTTAGGTAATTTGTCAGAAGATTAGTAGAAAACCATGCTGGGTGCATAAGCAAATGGGCTCAACTTCCACCTACTTGGCCACAATCTTTCACCTCTTCTCATCCTCTTCTTTATGTGTCTCATTAGAATTAGTAAAGTCGCCTTTAGAAAATTGCCTAAATTACTTGGAAAATGGTGTTGGAGTAGGAAGAAGCAGGTCTGGCTTCCCTCTGCACACGGGAGAGAATCCTGGCTGATCTATGGAGTGGAGGAGCAAGCAACCAACACACCTCATCATATATGAAAATAGGGGACTGAGGATTGTGGTGGAACCAAAAAAACAGTTGGTGAGAGAAGTGCTGCAACACAGTAGGGTCCCAGGGACCAACGCGGGGTCGGGGGACTGCAGCCTTCGGCCCAGTGCCCCTTGCCTGGTTTGCCACAGAGTCCTTGGGAGAGAGCTGGGACAACTGCTCCCTCCCCAGCCAAACAGGATCTAAGTGGCACTGAGAGGAACCCAGTTGCTAGCAAACACACAAGGGCTGTGAGCACCCTCACAGTCTGTGGACACTGGCTGGGGACAGGCCCTGACCCACATGGTCACCAGTCTGGCTGAAGAATTGGGCTGCAGGAGAAGCCAGGCTCCCATGTGGAGTGGCAGGAAATGAATAGGAGAAACTTCTCAAGAGGAAGGAGTGAAAAACCAGACACTGTTTGGGAAATTCTCCTACAGTAATTGCAGGCCTCCCTGCCATCCAGCTGGGCAGTAATCCCAAGTTTGCACAGAGGGTTGTGCTTGTGTGGAGGACCTGCGCACCCCCATAGCGCTGGTAAGGGTGAGGCAGTCTTGCCAAGAGTGCACATGTGCACTCCCATTTGGGAGTGCAATGCCCACACTGCACCCCAGTCCACAGAAGTAACCCTGCAGAAAGACCTGATTTCCACACCCAGGGCTCAGGGCCCAGGAGCCACAATAGCTCCCCAGACAGTGCTCGCTGCTTACCAAGTGCAGATTCTGAAGGAAAAAAAGCCATACCAATCACCCCTCAGTCTGCCACAGCCAGCAAGACCAGAAAAACTGGTTTGGCCACTTTGAAACCAAGAGACTTTTTAATTTAATTTTATTTTTTAAAAACAATTTTTAATATTTTTAATTTTTATTATTTCTATTCTAATTTCTTTTTCCTTTCTTTCCTGCTTTCTTGTTTTATTCCTTTCTTTCCTCAAATTTTATCTCTTCTTCCTTCCCTCATCTGCCTTTTTAATTTTAATTTTTTAAATACCTACAAGTGAGACAAAAACCTGGATCTGTGAAAAGACCAGAGTTGAACGCAAAGAAGGGGAATCACAACAGCTGTGACAGTGAGACAAATTTCACTCTGCTACTAGAGAACCTGCAAGTTACTGCATATTTGTATTATTATTATTTTTCTATTATTCTTACATATTTTTAAATCGCATTTTTGTGGTCCTCTTTTTTTTCTGTGTAGTATGCTTTGCTAGGCTGGTATATTGTATCACCTGACAGGTTTCCCCTGATATCTCTTTTATAGTATATTGCTAATGTACTGTCCTTCACCTCACCTGTGTCCCTTTAGCACATTACTCAAGGTTCTATACTCCCTATTCTTGTTATCTAGATCTCATAGATTCTGTCATATGATTGTTGCTCTAATATTACTGAAAATAATTGCTGTTCCATGCAATTGTAAATACTTCACAACACCCCTCCCAGATCTTAGTCCACTTCAAAATTTCCTGAACTGTATTACTGTAGTGGTTAACTCTATTCTCTCACACACTACATCTATTTACTATCCTTTACTCTTATCTTACCTCAGAATCTGACCTCCCTCAACCTCGCTGCTTTCTAGATGCAACTCACAATCCTTCCTTCCACAACAGGAGTCTGCTATTCTTTCCATCCTTTATAAAAATCTGCTAGCTGGGTGGAAAATCAGGGTTAATACTGTACATAGCCAAAGGAGTGAAGCTTATCTCTTCACTTCTGGCTGCTACTGTAAATATCATAGAATATACCCTTGCTGTCTTAAACAATTTTGCCTTCCTCCTCCAACAGATCACAAAAAAGTGTAGGTGGAAGCGGTGAACACCAGGATACCCACTGGAAGGGGAAACCCAACAATAAAGGAAACACTAACAGATAAAAACAGAAGAAGGAGAAGGAAGGAGTGGAAACCACACAAACCTCAATCTAGGACCTATCTGGAAATACAACTAAACAGTAGAGACAGTACCCAGTACAAACAACTGAACAAGAGCAAGAGAGAATCCTCAAAACCTTATACACATGGAAGAACCAGCTCAACAAAACCTGCCCCCAACAGCACAACAAAATACAAGAGGTGGTGGACAGAGTGACCCTCATTTAACCAGCTGGTGGTCGACAGAGTGACCCTTTCTTTAACCAAAGAAAGACCTAACAACAATCAAAACCCAAAAGCAAACACAGAGCCTACTTAAATGACAGCCCAAGACCAGTGAGTTCAGGAGATCAAGGAAACTGCACCACTGAAACTCACTGGTATTCTGTCACAGAAGTTCATACCACAAACCCAGGGAGCCAGAAGAGATCAATTTAAGAAGCTGAGACTAACAAGAAGAGTCTCACAAACAATTGGAAGACAAAGAAACAATCCTTAAATGAAAGGAAAGGAGGAAGCCACAGAAAGAATCATAAATGAAATAGAGGCAACTCAACTATCAGATATTGAGTTCAAAACAATAATTATCAGGAAGCTCAATGAGCTCATAATGAGCTACCAGAAACTACAGGGAAGCTACAATGAGCTAACTACAAACTATACCAACATTAAAAAGGAAACAGAAACTATCAACAAGGGACAAGAGGAAATTAAGAATACAATTTCTGAACTGAAGAACACAGTAGAAGGGATGAAAAGCAGGATCGATGAAGCAGAAGATTGGATCAGCAACCTAGAGGACAAAGTAGAAGAAATCCCCAGAAGGAGCAACAAAAGGGAAAGAGGCTCAGAGAGAATAAAGAAGGATGAAGAGAAATGAAAGAAAATATGAAACATAATAATATCCATATAATAGGAATACCAGAAGGAGAAGAGGAAGAGCAAGGGATAGAAAACCTACTTGAAAAAGTAATAATGGAAAACTTCTCTAATTTGATGAGAGAAAAAGTCACACAAATCCAGAAAACACAGAGATTACCAATCAAGAGGAACCGAAAGAGGGTCACTTCAAGGCATATCATAATTAAAATGGCAAAATACCAAGACAAAGAGAATCTTAAAAGAGCAAGGGAGAAACAGGAAGTAACATACAAGGGAGCCCCAATAAGGTTAGCAGCTGACTTCTCAATAGAAACACTCCAAGCCAGGAGAGAATGGCAAGAAATATTCCAAGTAATGAGAACTGGAGGTCTGCAACCAAGGCTACTTTACCCAGCAAGGCTCTCAATCAAGATAGAAGGCCAAATAAGAAGCTTCCCAGGCAAAAGAAGTCTAAAAGAATACACCTCCACCAAACCAGCTCTGCAAGAGATGCTAAAGGGACTGCTTTAATGAAAAGCGGGAAAGGAGAGAGAGAGAGGGAGAGAGAGAGAGGAACACAGGCACAAAAATGGCAATGAATAAGTACCTATCAGTAATAATCTTAAACGTAAACAGATTAAATACTCCAATCAAAAGACACAGAATAGCTGAATGAATAAGAAAGCATGACCCACACGTATGCTGCCTATAAACGACCCACCTCAAAACAAGATATACAGACTAAAAGTGAAGGGCTGGAAACTAATTTTCCGAGCAAATGGATAGGAAAAAAAAAGGCAGGGGTAGCAATACTCATATCAGACAAAATAGACTTCAGAAAAAGGGACATAAAAAGAGACCCAGAAGGTCACTTCATAATACTCAAGGGAAGAATCCACCAAGAAGACATAAACATTGTAAATGTATATGCACCCAACATAGGAGCACCCAAATACATAAAGAAATCTTAGAAGACTTCAAGAAAGATATCGAGAGCAACACAATTATAGTGGGGGTTTTTAACACCCCACTGTCAAAAATGGACAGATCTTCCAAACAAAATATCAACAAAGATATTGTGGCATTGAATAATGTCCTAGAGGAAATGGAATTAACTGATATATACAGGGCCCTTTATCCCCAAACAAGCAAAATACACATTCTTTTCAAACACACATGGAACATTTTCAAAGATAGACCACATGATAGCACACAAAACAAGCCTCATTGAATTCAAGAAAATTGAAATTATATCAAGTATTTCCTCTGACCACAAAAGACTGAAACTAGAAATCAACCCCAAGGGAAGAAACCCTAAACACTCAAAATAATGAAGATTGAATAGCATGCTATTAAATAATGAATGGGTTAAGAATAAAATCAAGGAAGAAGTCAAAAGTTTCTGGAAAAAAATGAAAATGAACACACAACAACCCCAAACTTATGGGACACAGCTAAGGCAGTACTGAGAGGGAAGTCCATAGTGATACAGACCTACCTAAAAAAAGATAGAAATATTTCAAACAAACAACCTAACCCTACACCTATGAGAATTCGAGGAACAACAACAAAGACAGCCCAGAGCAAGCAGAAGGAAGGAAATAGCCAAGATCAGAGTAGAATTAAATGACAGAGACTAAAAGCACAATTCTAAGGATCAATGAATCCAGGAGCTGGTTCTTTGAAAAGATAAACAAAATCAACAAGCCTTTAGGCAGGCTCATCAAGAAAAAGAGAGAAAGCATCCAAATAAACACAATTTGAAATGAAAGAGGACAGATTAGAAGTGATACCACAGAAATACAAAGGATTATAAGAAATTACTATGAAACACTGTATGTCACGAAATCTGAAATCCTAGATGAAATGGACAAATTTCTAGAAAAATATAATCTTCCAAAACTCAATAAAAAAGAAGCAGAAAGTGTGAACAGACCAATAACAGCAGATGAATTTGAAGTAGTAATCAAAAAACTCCCAACACACAAAAGTCCGGGTCCAGATGGGTTCACAGGAGAATTCTACAAAGCATTTAAGAAACAACTAACCCCTATCCTACACAGACTATTCAAAGAAATCCAGAATGACGGAAGACTCTCAAACTCTTTTTATGAAGCCAGCATCATCCTTACCCCCAAAACAGATAAAGACACCACAAAGAAAGAAAACTTCAGGCCAATATTGCTGATGAACACAGCCGCTAAAATCCTCAACAAAATATTGGCAAACTGCATCCAACAATACATTAAAAAGATCATACACCATGACCAAGTGGGATTCATCCCAGGGATGCAAGGATGGTACAATATCCACAAATCAGTAAATGTAATACATCACATACACAAAAACAAAGACAAAAATCACATGATCATATTAATAGATGTGGAAAAAGCATTTAATAAGGTACAGCACCCATTTATAATAAAAACACTCAGCAAGGTGTGAATAGAGTGAGCATTCCTCAACATAATAAAGGCCATATATGAGAGACCTACAGCCAACATCATGCTCAATGGTGAAAAACTAAAAACTTTTCCACTAAGTTCAGGAACAAGACAAGGTTGTCCACTTTCAACACTTTTATTCAATATAGTATTGGAAGTTTTAGCCACAGCGATTAGACAAGAAAAGGAAATAAAAGGCATCCAAATTGGAAAGGATAAACAAAGCTGTCATTGTTTGCTGATGACATGATAGTGTACATAGAAAATCCGCCAAAAAGCTCCTTGACGTAAAGAACGAATTTGGCAAAACAGCGGGATACAAAGTCAGTATCCAGAAATCAAGGGCATTTTTGTATACCAACAATGAAACAACAGAAGCAGAAATCAAGAAAAAGAATCCCATTTGACATAGCAAAAACAAAAATAAAATACCTAGGAATAAATCTAACCAAGGAAGTAAAAGACCTGTATAAAGAACACTACCCAACACTGAAGAAATAAATTAAGGAAGACACAAGCAAATGGAAACATGTACCATGTTCATGGATTGGAAAAATGAACATTATCAAAATGTCCATACTACCCAAAGCAATTTACAGATTCAATGCAATGCCTATTAAAGTACCAATGACATATTTCACCGATATAGAACAAACATTTTAAAAAAGTATATGGAACCATAAATGACCCCAAATAGCTTGTTCCATTTTGAGAAAGAAAAACAAAGTAAGAGGGATCACAATACCTGATATTAAACTGTATTACAAGGCCACTATAATCAAAACAGCCTGGTACTGGCATAAGAACAGACATATAGACCAATGGAATAGAACAGAGAGCCCAGAAATAAGCCCAAATCTCTACAGCCAAATAAAATTTAACAAAGGGGGTAGCAACATAAAATGGAGTGAAAACAGTCTCTTCAACTGAGACTGGTGGTGTTGGGAGAACTGGACACCTACATGCAACAAAAATGAAAATCGAGCACCAACTTACACCATACACAAAAATAAATTCAAGACAGATTAAAGACTTAAATATAAGCCATGCCACTATTAAAGCACTAGAGGAGAACATAGGCAGGAAAATCTCAGATATTTCATGCAGAAACTTCTTTATTGATATGTTCCCCAGAGCAAGGGACATAAGGGAAAGAATGAACAAATGGGATCTCATCAAAATAAAAAGCTTCTTAACGGCTAAAGAAAACAGTATTAAAATCAAAAGAGAACCAACTGTATGGGAAAACATATTTGCCAATGACACCTCAGACAAGGATTTAATCTCCAAAATATATGAAGAACTTACACGACTCCACTTTAAGAAGACAAGCAACCCAATAAAAAAAATGGGCAAATGACTTGAACAGACACTTCTCCAAGGAGGACATACAGGGGATCCAGAGACACATGAAAAGATGCTCAATATCACTAGTTATCAGAGAGATGCAAATTAAAACCACAATGAGATACCACTTTACATCTGTCAGAATGGCCATCATAAACAACTCAACAAACAACAAGTGTTGGAGAGGTTGTGGAGAAAAGGGGACCCTGGTGCACTGTTGGTGGGACTGCAGACTGGTGCAACCACTATGGAAAACAGTACGGAATTTTCTCAAAAAACTAAAAATGCATCTGCCTTTTGACCCAGCAATTCCACTGCTGGGACTCTATCCTAAGAATACTAAAACACCAATTCAAGAGAACCTTTGCACCCCAATGTTCATAGCAGCACAATTTACAATAGCTAAGTGCTGAAAGCAACCTAGATGCCCATCAGTAAATGAATGGATCAAAAAACTATGGTACATTTACACAATGGAATTCTATGCAGCGGAAAGAAAGAAGGAGCTCCTATCCTTTGCAACAGCATGCATGGAGCTGGAAAGCATTATGCTAAGCAAAATAAGCCAGGCATTGAAAGACAAATAGCATATGATCTCACCTTTAACAGAAACCTAAAGAACAAAACAAAGAAACAAGCAAAATATAAACAAAGACACTGAAATAGAGAAGAGTCTGGTAGTGTTCAGAAGGGAGAGGAGAGGGAATTTCAGGGGAATTTCAGGGGAAAAGGGAGAGGGTTTACAGGAAGAAGTGTAATGGACACATGGATAAAAACTAGAAAAATGAGGGAAAGGCTGGGTGAGTGGGTTGGGATGGGAGTAAAGGATAGAAAATTGTACTGCAACAACAATTAAAATAAAAAAAATATTTTAAAAAGAGAAGGAAGAAAAGAAGTTAAAATACTAAAATTCTTTAGAATACCCACAAATGCACAGAAAAAGACAAAAAAATACCTAAATTACCTGATTTCTCTGATCTAAAATTACCTTTAGGTCAAAAAGCAGTGATTTCTCTGATCTAAAATGATTAGATTACCTTCAGGCTAAAATGATTAGTTCATGTCTATCTGTCATAAGTTTTTTAGCTTCTACATTTCCCATATTATTCTTGCCTTTCCCCTGTCTATTTTCTACCTACCATCTATGCTACTTATTCTCTATACCTTTTCCCCCCCTCTTCTTCTTCCACTCCCCTGTTGCTAAACCTCCATGTGATCTCCATTTCTGTGGTTCTGTTTCTGTTCTAGTCGTTTCCTTAGTTTCTTTTTGTTTTTGTTTTAGGTGTGGTTGTTAATAATCATGAGTTTGCTGTCATTTACTATCCATGTTTTTTATCTTCTTTTCCTTATATAAGTCCCTTTAACATTTCATAAAATAAGGGCTTGGTGATGATGAACTCCTTTAACTTAGCCTTATCTGAGAAGCACTTTATCTGCCCTTCCATTCTAAATGAAAGCTTTGCTGGATAGAGCAATCTGGGTTGCAGGTCCTTGCGTTTCGTGACTTGGAATACTTCTTTCCAGATCCTTCTTGCCTGCAAGGTCTCTTTTGAGAAATCAGCTGACAGTCTGATCAAACTCCTTTGTATGTAACTGTCTCCTTTTCTCTTGCTGCTTTTAAGATTCTTTCCTTATATTTAATCTTGGGTAACTTAATGATGATGTTCCCTGGTGTGTTCCTCCTTGGGTCTAACTTCTTTGGGAGTCTCTGAGCTTCCTGGACTTCCTGGAAGTCTATTTCCTTTGCCAGATTGTGGAAGTTCTCCTTTGTTATTTATTCAAATAAGTTTTCCACTTGTTGCTCTTTCTCTTCTCCTTCTGGTACTCCTATAATTTGGATGTTGGAATGTTTAAAGATGTCCTGGAGGTTCCTAAGCTTCTCATTATTTTTTTTTAATTCTTGTTTCTTCATTCTTTTCTGTTTGATTGTTTCTTTCTTCCTTCTGGTCCACTCTATTGTTTTGAGTCTCAGTTTCCTTCCCATCACTATTGGTTCCCTCTGTATTTTCCTTAATTTATCTTAATGTACCCTCCATTTGTTCATCTAATTTGTGATTAAATTCAACCAATTCTGTGAGGATCCTGATCACCAGCACTTTGAACTGTGCGTCTGATAGGTTGGCTATCTCTGAGTCACTTAAAAATATTGGTTATGGGGATTCCATTTCTATTTGAGCCATCTTTTTTTCCCCTTGGTCTGGTCACACCTGTTATGTATGTCAGGTGGAGCCTTAGGTGTTCACCAGGGCAGGGCAACCCAGTTGCTGGGTTTTGATTTTGTATTTGGGGGCAGGGTCCAAGAAGGAACAGTGGCACTTGCTCTTCTCTCCATCAGACCTCAATCACTTCCACCGCTTCCCCCCAGCAAATCGGACCCCTCTCGTGCCAATTCCCATGTGGGTAGGTTTGTGTACCCTGTGGGACTTTCCAAGGACCTCTCCTGTGAGGCTGAGAGTCTCTCCTTATGCCTCAACCCCCCACAGGTGTTTTCATTCAGTGTCCTGAGGCTCTATTTCCCAGCACTTTGATCGTGGTTTGCACACAGTGCCTTGCTTCACAATTCCTGCCTCATTAGGTCTGCCTTTTGCCACGCCTCAGCCGGGGTCTTCCAGCTGCCACCTGTGTGCTCATGGTCCATCTGCTGCAGTCTTGCGTGCCCTGGATGCCTTACCTGCCAGGTCCCAAAGCTCTCTGCTCTCTGTGCAGTGACCGGCACCTGGCTGCTAGACTCCACCCCTCGTACCGGTCTGGATGAACGAGTCTATTTTAACTTCGTGGTTGTGTGACTTCCATACAGTTCAATTTTCTGTCAGTTCTGGTTGTTGTTCTATTTCTAAATTGTTGTTGTCCCTATCTTGGTTGTGCAAGGAGGCACAATGTGTTTACCTATGCCTTCATCTTGGTTGGAAGTCCACTATTTTTTTATTTTTATTTTTGATGATTTCTTTTGCTGTGCAAAACTTTTAGTCTGATGCAATCCCATTTGTTTATTTTTTTATCTTTTGTTTCCCTTGCCTGGGAAGATATATCTTATAAAAAATCACAATAAGCAGTGCCCAGGATTTTTATGCTTATGTTTTCTTCTAAGATTTTTATTTTTTAGGGTCTACATTTAAATCTTTGATCCATTTTGAATTTATTTTTGTGTGTGTAGTAAGGTGACCTAGTTTCTATATATAACTTTTTAGTTTGATGTTGTCCCATTTGTCTATTTTTTAATTTTTCCCCCTTGCCTGGGGTATTATGTCAAAAAGATATTACTATGACAAATGTTTCAGATTTTTCTGCCTATCATCTTCTATGATTTTTATGGTTTCAAGTCTAAAAGTTGAGTCATTAAGCTATTTTGAGTGTATTCTTGTGTATGATGTGATGATTTTTTAGTCTCATTTTCTTGCATATATCTGTCTAATTTTCCAATCCCATTTACTCAATAGACTATCTTTACCTCATTGTATGTCTTGCCTATTTTGTAAAATATTAAATTTAGGCTTTAATAAACTTAATGACCTTGTGAAAGCTATCCTTTTTAATGCTCTGGATTGAAAGTAGTTTCAATCCAGAACCAACAAAAGGCATTATTAGATATCATATTAAAGAGCAGAGGACCCCACAGTTTTAAAGTGAATGACTTGAGAATTTAATGGCTGTTAAGCTTTCTGAGGCCTAATAGGCACCATAAGGAAATGTTATATTCAATTTTAGATGAAATGTAAAATGATAGATGGCTTTTACAATATTCTTTCCCTTGTCTTTCCAGTATTCTATCAAATTTATAATTTATTACAATGTTGAAATATCTGTAAGTGCTTTTATTGGTAGCAGATTTATTTATTTCTTACTCCACCCACCTACTATCCCTTGAAGGTTTTTTGTTTGTTTGTTTGTTTTTTAGTCTTATGGGGCCTACCACATTTTTTTTTTAATTTCAAGCCCTGGTGTGTTTTCTGACCACTGATGAAATTCTAATTATATTCTTCAGTATAATGTAAAGCATATGTAATTTTTTTTAATTTACACTTTGATCAAGATGGATAGCAAAGGGCTTTTCATATCATGGTAGACCCCTAGAAAAATAAAGTGTTGGGTGACGTAAGAAGGGGAATCATCTGAAAATCAACATTTGCTTATTTATGACTAATTCTATATTATGAGATGTCCTTCATTAAAGTAAAAGTTCAAATTTCTTATGTGTTTTTGCATATTTAAGATCATAAAGATGAGTTATTCTGATTTAAAATGAAAGCTACAGGGGGAGAAAAAATGGCCGAATATCTAAAGGCTGAGTCCATTTGCTTTTGCCCCCAACTTAGATTTTTGGCTGATCTTCAGACAATTAATCTGAAAAATGAGTGGAATGTTAGCTGATTTGAAGTTTTTGAAGACAAAGAGTACAGAAGATGATTTGTACCATCTAGTAAGGATATTTTATAATTTGAAGTGGGAATAACCTGGGTGTGGCACTTGCAGCAACAGAAGTGTAATGGGGTATAGGCTGAGAGGCTCCAGGACCCCCCATAAGCCTAGCTTGGGGGCCGGGAAAAGCAGCAGAGTTATATTGCATATCAATAATAGCAGAATAGCCTCCTAGCCCACATGGAGCCTGGAAGGGGCACATGAATTTAAACCATGATGTAACTAGGAGGTAGCTTTCCCAGTTATAGTGCCTGCACAAGAGCTTAAAGATGGTTTGCTCCATGCCATGGGGCCACACCTTCTGGGACTAACTATGGCATACAAGAAAGTCAGAGAATATGGGAGTGCTAACAGGTGTGGCCAATTGTGGGAAGAGTCAGAAATGGGGTTATAGAGGAGGTTGTGGGCTGAGATTTAAAATAAAAGGCAAGTTGCGACAAAGGAAGGGGGAATAATGGGACACCATGTGGGAAGAAAAAGGGTGAAGGGACCACCATTAGTGGGCCATAAGGAGGTGCCATGCGGTTTTGGATTAAGAACTAGAGATCACGACAACACAGCTGATGGGGCTAGGAACTACAGCAGACTTGGTCAGCTAAGCACAGATTACTAGGAAGTACTGGGAGTATGGCCAAGCTACAGACTTCTATTTCTTTTCCTGAAATGCAGTATCCCTGGTTGGCCTGGTTTAGCAAGGGAAGGCAGGACTGTGTGCGTGTTGGTGGGTGTTTTAAAGGGATTTTGAGATTTAACAGTGACATTCCACTATTACTCTAAACCTGTATAACTTTTGAATAAATAGTTCCTTCCCTTTTTACCAAACTATGGCATTGAGATCCACAGTGCATACCAGTGGCAGGCAAAGATGAACCTAGAACAGAAAGGCCTGGGGTTGGGGTTGTTTTGGTAACAGTATCTGGACTCCCAAACAGGTTAAGTCTGTAACAGAAGGACCAGACAGAAATTGCCATTTTGGAGCTCCTTCCCCTCTCAGACTAGGGGGTCCCAGTCCTTTACAAGTTTCCCCAGCTCTAATTGGAATGTCTTGGGAGGATATACAGAGTCTTGAAGACCCAGGCTATATACACACAACCAACAGCATGCCCATAGCTGTAGCACCAACTTGGAGAGTGCCAGATAGGGACCCAAACTTCTGAATCTAACCAGTGCCAAGACACACTGGATCTATGAGTTTTCTCCCACTGAGATCAGCTTGGGGGAGACATCAGAGACTGACATAACAAAGTGGGGAGGCCAGAACAGAGCTATTGTTGAGCAGATTGGGGAAGAAAACCAGTTTCCCCAGTTTTTTGTCTGTGAGGGTGTCTTGCCTCCACCCCCAGAATAAGCTAATCAGCAGCTGCTGATGCAGTTGTAAAAAGGAACCTTGCAGAATGGAAAACTGATTTTTGACCCATTCAGAAATTCCTTCAATGCATCAAGCTATGCTAGATCTCCAAGTCCCTTTCCCATTGGATCCAGCTAGGAAGACAGATCAGAAAGTTTCACAATGGGAGGTTTTCTGGGTCTTACTTAGCTCGGTTAACAAACAACCTGGAGACTGTGTGGAACAGAGAGATCTGGACTGTGTATCTCATGAAAAAAAACAGTGGATTGCCATTTACACGGGCAAGAGTTGAGAACCTGAGATTCTTTGTAGATCACTCACCCACAGAGTACAAACCTCTGGGAAGGGAAAGACACACCCACCCCACACCTGCAGAATTTCAAAAAACACATCAAACAGAGAAATTCTGCGGAAAAGTCTTACCAGGTTCGATCGAGATCCCTTTGCTGGGCACATTTCCAAAAAGGAAAGAAAGAGAAATTCCAATGGGGACATTTCTGAACTTTTTTCAGCTTGACAAGCCATGCTTATTCCCTGAAATCTATTCCACTGAACTAGCTGGGCATAGAGAGCATAAATAGATGGAATAAAGGATATTCAGGTCCTTGTTCAGCCTTGGCTCATACAGAGCTGCCATTAGTGCCAAGCAGGAAAGTGCTTACCCTTTTACATGACTTGGCCCCTCATGTGAAATAGACAGCTAACTTATCAGAAACTATACATTACTGAAAGTAAATCTGGGACAGACCAAGATGTGGGGTGCAAAGGTATGGGAACACACTTAATATCTTTCTTGAAGTCTGAGGAACATCTCCCAGGGGAGATACAGGGGTCCCATCCTCCAGATTGTACTAGAAGCCATCTCAGAATAAAATGGGTCCAGAGTGAGGGTAAGATTAATGGCAAGACCACAGATAGAATCAGGTTGAGGTAGTAACTCTGATACTTGTGGACATTAGATGACCCACCCTTGGGTTTTGCTCTGATAAAATGCCAGCAGTGAAGAGCAGCAAAATCCATCCTGGATGTATGCAAGCCTGAAAGAGACAGCAACAGACTGTGAATTGCTTGCAGCCTCAAACAAGTTGTCTAGAGATAGATGGGGACAGCACTTTACATTACCAAAGACATATCAAGAAGGAAAAGCTAGCAGAAAGCACTAAACTATGCTGAAATAATTTCTACCCCATTCTTTTTTATTATCTGCATTATTATTATTCCTTTCTCATAGCTTTTTAACACTTTTCTTTTCTTCAATTTTTCTATGTATTCACTATTTTTTAATTCAAATCTCTTATTTTACTCTTCTATTTTCTTGTACTTTTTTGAACTCCTCTTTCTCTTTGTTAGTTTCATTTTAAATTTTATTTTTCCTTTTTTCACTTTGCTTATATACCTTTCTATTAGTCTCTCCTCCCTATATCTTCTCAAAATAATTTTCTTCCTTTAGTCCTTTTATATTCATTTTTTCTTTCTTATGATATTCTTATTATTTTTCTACTTTTATTAATTTTCTTATTTGTCACTGATATTGCTATTGTTTTGGGGAGATACTTTTGCTGGTGTGCATTTTGTTTTCTATTCTGTTTTGTTTTCTTCTATCAACACTTAGACAACAGTATGCGAGATGTAGTGGGAGTTAAGACCCTCGGACAGTCAGCCTGAGGTGAGAACCCACCACCAAATGAGCCAAAAATCAAAACCCAAATACAACAATAGAGTCCACATAAACTGTGTAAAACACATTTTTATAGCATCCAATTTAGGAGATCAAGAAGACTGCACCAATGAGTCCCACATGATTCCTACCACAGAAGGCAACCCCACAAAGACAGGGAGACAAAGCAGACATATCTAATACTTAGAAACAAACAATCCATCACCTAAAATGCGGAGACAAACAACCCTTCATCAAAAGAAAGGAGAAATCCCCAGAAAAAGAGCTAAGTGAAACTGAGGTAAGCAATTTATCAGACATAGAGTTCAAAGTAATGGTTATAAGGATGCTCAAGGAACTGAGTGAAAACAACAAGGAAATTTATGCAAGCAACAAAGAATTTCATGGGAATTACATCAGCATGAAAAATGACATAGAAACTATGTATAAGAACCAGGTATAGATAAAGAATACAATATCTGAAATGAAGAATAAACTAAAACTAATTAAAAGGCTAGGTGAAGCAGAGGATTGAATCCTCGAGTTGGAAGACAAGGTAGGAAATAAACACCCAGTCAGGGAAATAAAGGGAAGACTCAAAAAGTATAAGGATAGTTTGGGGGAGCTTTGGGACAGCATAAAACATAACAATATTCACATTACAAGAATACCAGAAGGAGAAGGAAAAAAGCAAGTTATAGATAATCTGTTTGAAAAAATAATGAAAGAAAATTTCCCCTACTAGGTGAGGAAAAAAGTCATACACGGCCAGGAAGTACAGACAGTCCCAAGCAAAAGGAACTCAAAAAGACCCACTCAAAGACACATTATGATCAAATGTCAAAATTTAAAGACAAACAGATAATTTTAAAGGCAGCAAGGGAGAAACAGCAGTAGCATACAAAAGAGCTCTGATAAGGCTGTATCAGTTGAATGCCCAACAGAAACACTACAAGCCAGAAGGGAATGACATGTAGCATTTCAAGGAATAAAAAGTAAAGACCTGCAAGCAAGACTACTCTATCCAGCAAGGCTCTCATTTAAAATGGAAGGCAAAATAAAGCCTTGTCAGATTTAAAAAAAAAAAAAGCTTGCATCTCCACCAAAGGTAACATTGAAAGAGATGATGAAAAGATTGCTTTAAGAAGAACACAGAGAGGTACACATGTACAAAGGGAAAATGGCAATGAATAAGTACCTAACAATAATAACCTTAAATGTAAATGGACTAACTGCTCTATTCAAAACACAGGTGATACCTGAATGAATAAGAAAACATTATTCACATATTTGCTGTCTACAAGAGACCCATCTCAAAACAAAAGATATACATAGACTGAAAGTGAAGGGAAATAAAAAAATATTCCATGCAAATGGGTATGAAAAAAGGTTGTGGTAGCAACATTTATATTAGACAAAATAGACTTCAAAACAAAGGGTGTAACAAGACATAAGATCACTACATAATACTTGCGGATTAGTCCAAGAAAAAGATATAACTCTTGTAAACATATATGCACCCAATATCTATATATACATACAGAAAATCTTAAAAGACTTTAAGAAAGAGATAAACGGCAATACAGTCATTATAAGTGATTTTAACACCACACTGTCAACAATGAATAGATCTTCCAAACTAAAAATTAACAAAAATATTGTGGCATTGAATGATATCCTAGATCAAATGAACTTAATTTATATTTATAGAATATTTCACCCTGATGAAACAAAATATACATTCTTCTCAAAGTCACATGTATGATTTTCAAAGATGTACCACATAGTAGAACAGAAAACAAACCTTAACAAATTCAAGACAATTGGAATAATATCAAGCATCATCTCAAATCAAAATGGCTTGAAACTAGACTCCAACCACAAGGTAAAAAAACTTATAAACATTCAAATACATGGAGACTGAATAACCTATTACTAAATAATATATGTGTTAACAATGAGATAAAGGAAGAAATAAAAGCATATCTAGAAACAAATGAAAATGTACACAAAACAACACAAAACCTTAGAACAGAGCAAAAGCAGTCCTGAGAGAGAAGTCCATAGCAATATACTCCAACCTAAAGAACATAGAAAAATCTCAAATAAACAACTTAACCTCACATCTCAAAGAACTAGAGGAAAAAAAAAGATAAACCTCAGAGCTAGTAGAAGGAAGGAAATAATCAAGATCAGAATAGAATTAAACAACATGGAGACAAAAATATTAAAGGATCAATAACTCCAGGAGTTGGCTCTTTGAAAAAATAAACACAATTGACAAATCTTTAACCAAACTCATCAAGAAAAAAGAGGACCCAAATAAGTAAAATAAGAATTGTAAGAGGAGAAGCAATAATTGATATCAAAGAAATAAAAAATGTAAATAAAAATACTACCAACAACAATATGCCAAAAATTGGACAACCTGTGCAAAATGGATAGATTTCTGGAAATATGCAATCTTCCAAAACTAAATCAGAAAGAAGCAGAAAACCTGAATAGACCAATAACTATCAGTGAAATTGAAGCAGTAATTGAAAATCTCCCAGCAAACAAAGTGCCTGGGGCAGATGGCTTCATAGATGAATTTTACCAAACATTGAGGGAAAAGTTCACTCCTATCCTTCTAAAGCTATTACAAAAGATTCCAAAAGAGAGAAGCCTCCTAAACTCATTTAACAAGGCCAGCATTATCCTAATTTCAAAACCACATAAAGATACAACAAAGAAAGTAAATTATAGGCCACTGTTGTTGATGAACATAGATGCTAAAACCATCAACAAAACATTAGCAAACCAAATCCAGCCATACAATATGATCGTGTACCATGGTGACATGGGATTTGTTCCAGAGATATGGATGCAAGGTAGATACAATATTCACAAATCAATAAATGTAAAACCTCACATAAAGAAAATGAAGGACAAAAATCGCATGATCATATTAATAGATGCAAAAAAAAGCATTTGATAAAACCCAACACAATTCATGTAAAACCCAACACTCAGCAATGTGAGAATACAATGAGCATACTTCAACATAATAAATGCTGAATACAAAAAAATCTACAGCCAACATGACACTCTGTGCAAAAATGAAAAGCATTTCCCATAAGATCAGAAAGAAGACAATGGTGTCCACTTTTACCACTCTTATTCAACATAGTACTAGAAGTCCTAGCCACAGAAATCAGGAAAGAAGAAGAAATAAAAGACATCCAAATTGGAAAGGAGGAAATAAAACTGCTATTATTTAGAGATGACATTATAGTGTACATAAAAGACCCTATAGGATCCACACACACACACACACACACACACACACATGCACACACAAAACAAAACTACTCAACCTAATAAGTGAATTTGGCAAAGTTCTGGGCTACAAAGTCAATATGTAGAAATCAATGGCATTTTTGTACACGAACAATGAGCTGTCAGGTTTTCCACTGAATCTGTGGTTCCTGTATTCCAATACTTAAATACAAATAAACTTGTAAACTGTTTCACAGTCTCAGATATCTACTGTTTGGGATTACATGGTGTCAGATATGTGGGAGATATGTCAGATACTGTCTCCTTGGTGGCCCATGATTCATGTGGTAGGTCCTCTTGAACTTAGACATTTTATCTTGGTCAAAATTCAGTTTATTCAACTGTCCTCTGTTGTTAGCTTTTGTCTATGATAATTAACAAGCCTGTATGTTGACTGCTTACTGTTTACTGTTCTCAGGAGTTCATGTCTAGGAGAACAGTTGCTGCTTAGCTAGATTCTCCAACTCAAGATGTTTGAAAACATGCCCTCATCTTGCAAATTCCTTTTTTTCTTAGACTTTGATTACCTGGGATAATTTAGACCTAAATTAGTCATTAAAGGGATTTTTTTAGCTCCAAAAGTTGCTTTTTTTGTTTGTTTCAAACTAAATTAGAAAATCATGGCTCTAAAATAAGACATACTGTATACTGCATCTACTTTCATTGGTTCCTTGAGTCTTCCAAAGTCATTTAGGACTGCTAAATGACTTTTAGGACTGCTAAATTAACCTTGGTGAGTAGACAATTGGGAAAAGAAAAAAATAAAAAATTATTTATTCGGCCTTTTTTTTCTCTCCTCTGTCTATTTTTTCTGGAGAGGGGTTGGGGGTTTAGCAGACAGACATGTTTGCTCAGGCTTCACCTCTGTAAACATCTTGCCCCTTTTAGGAAATCCTGCTCCTTTAAATTCAGACCTTCAGAGACAATTCTTTTTGTATTATGGGTTTTCCAACTTTAATATGTGTACTTCCTTTCTATTTATTTTTGTTTGTCTTTTTCAATAGGTCTACCTTAAAAGTTGCCCTTAAAAGCTACCCTTTAAGACAGCATGGATAGAACTGGAGATCATTATGCTAAGTGAAATAAGTCAGGTGGTAAAATAAGTCAGGAAGGACAAATACCATATAATCTCACCTTTAACTGGAACATAATTAATGAAAGAAAAAAGCAAACAAAATATAACCAGAGACATTGAAATTAAGAACAATCTAACAGTAGCCAGAGGGGAGGGGGGGGTATCATGGGGGGAAGGGCTTTCAGGAACAACAGTAAAGGACACATGGACTGAAATAGTGGACAGACTGACAGTGACCAGAGGGGAAGGAAGAAGGAATTTCAGGGGAGAATGGGTAGGGTTTAAAGGAAGAAATTTAAAGGACACATGGACAAAAACTAGGGGGAGGGTGGTAATGGGAGGGAAGTGGGGAAGGTTGGGTGTGTGGGCTGGAATGGGAGTAAAAGGGAGAAAACTGTACTTGAACAATGATTAAAATAAAAAAAATAGGAAAAAGAAAAGAAAAAAGAAAGAAAAGGGATCCCTAGTGCACTGTTGATGGGATTGCAGAATTGTACAACCACTATGGAAAACAGTATGGATTCTCTCAGAAAACTGAAAATGAATCTGCCTTTTGACCCAGCAATTCTACTGCTAGGATTATATCCTAAGAACCCTGAAACACCAATCCAAAAGAACCTATGCACCCCAATGTGCAGAACAGCACAATTTACAATAGCCAAGTGCTGGAAGCAACCTAAGTGTCCATCTGTAAATGAGTGGATCAAAAAAACTATGGTACATTTACACAATGGAATTCTATGCAGCAGAAAGAAAGAAGGAGCTCCTACCCTTTGCAACAGCATGGATGGAGCTGGAAAGCATTATGCTAAGCAAAATAAGTCAGGCAGTGAAAGACAAATACCATATGATCTCACCTACAACAGGAATCTAATCAATAAAACAAACAAGCAAGTAAAACATAACCAAAGACACTGAAATAGAAGACAGACTGACAGTGACCAGAGGGGAGAGAAGAGGAAATTTCAGGGGAGAATGGGTAGGGTTTACAGGAACAAATTTAAAGGACACATGGACAAAAACTAGCGGGAGGGTGGTAATGGGAGGGAAGTGAGGAGGGTTGGGTGGGTGGGCTGGAATAGGAGTAAAAGGGAGAAAACTGTACTTGAACAATGATTAAAAGAAAGAATAAATGAAAAAAAAAGGGACACATGGACAACACCAAGGGGAGGAGTGGATGTGTGTTTGGCTGGGGTGGAGGGGGGTGGTGAGTGGAAAATGCAGACAACTGTAATTAAGCAACAATAAAGTAATTTCAAAAAGAAAGGATCTGAAAAATTCTTAGAGAAGATGCAAAGCATTGTTTGATTTATATAAAGAAGCTGCTAAAAGACAAATTAACTTTAAAAAACAGTCATAACAGATACTTAAACCACCTGAAAATAATAATTGGAGGGAAAAATACTTTGGCCATGTGAGCAAATCACCTTAAATTAGTTAATTCGCAAGGAAAAAAATAATTTGGATTCATTTTTTAAATGTGTATTGCTGTATTTAAAACATAAATAATGTTTTATTTTTATTGTTTTTCAAATACAGTTTTCTGCCTTTTCCTCCCACTCCTCTCCGCCACACCAACCCTCCCCACCTTGCTCCCCTATTTCCACCCCTACCTTGTTCTTGTCTATATGTCCTTTATGTTTTAAATGAAACCTATGAGATTTCTGTCTGCATCTGCCTTATGTGTGTATCCATGTATGAATATTGTAGATGTTATTTCTATTCCTATGGATTATATTGGCAAAATTAATTTATAAACTTAAAATTAGATTGTAAAGTAGCCCTATCCAGTCAGCTTAAAACCAAATGATCATTTATATAAATCAAAGAAATATACAGAAATGAACTCAAATGTTTTTTAGATATATGTAATCTAGTATCAACCTTTAATAAATAAAAGCTAGATTTTTCTGCCTGGGCTTATTAATCAAGTGAGCTCCTATTTTCTCTATTACAAAATATTTAAACAAAAAATTAATGCAAGATAATGACCTAAGAACTTTAAAGTTTCATGAAATCTTTAGGAGTAATTTAACTATGATTCTTTTAAAAATTATTTTAATTAGAAATTAATGAGATAAGAGTTTCTAGGTGACTTTTCTAGCAAATAATGTTCTCAATATTATTTGGCTTCTCAAGCTTTAAAGTTTACTAAGTTAAATGATAAATTAAACAAAACATTAAGAAAGTCTGAGATTAAAGAAAAACATGTGATTGTCCACTGCTCAGCTAGCTTTGATGCTGGCAGACAAGGTGGGAAAGCAAGGTAATCAACTGGAAGTCCTCATGTACCACTTTGCAAGGCACAAGATGCCTTAGATTAGGATACAAACAGTAGTGAGAAAGCTTGAATAAGATGCTAAGCATTGAAATATCTGGGAAATAAATGAAAATGAAGAGAAGGATGTTATGGAAATTTAATTGCATATGGAAAAGAAATGTATATATTTCGTGAAAGAAAGTCTGAGGAATGGGCATTTATCTTCATTAAACAAAAAGAAAATAATTTTGTTCAAAAGTAAACAAAGCTTCCAAAATTAAAATGGACAAAAAGATAGGACAATAGGTGAAAGCTTTAGAAATTTTTCAAAATCTTTGTGAAATTTGCAGAAGGCTTTTGGAAGAGAAAACATAAAACATAGAAATTGTATGCATAGTGTAGCTTACTTAAATTAAAATGATTTACTTAAGTTAACTCTCTTTTATATCAAAAGTACACTGATGCTTAATTATAATTTGGTTTTCTCTGTAAAAAATAAAAAGTTTCCCTATACTATTGGTATGCTCTTACTCAGAAACTATAAAGGAAAAACAAAGCTTTTGTTTTGTTAAAATGATTTCTGTTGTTTGCATCATCAAATCTTTGCTTAAGTAAACCAAAGTTATTAATATTAAAAGAACTAAATTTTGTCTCCAATTATTTATTATTTTATTTGTCTGCAATGAAAACTAAGTATTATTTCACAGTAAACTGTGAGATTATTTGATGTGATGTTTTATAATTTTTATATGTTTGATAACTTTCCCAAATTTCAATAACTCACTAATTCAATATATAAATAACAGACTTTTAATCTGAAAAAAATAACTGGTATTTTTCAAAACGATCTCTAAAGTATGTTAAGAAAAATATTTCTCTCTTTATAAGAGGGGGTATTAAAATAATTAGGCTTAATGATATACTTAAATTTTATAGTTTGTCAAATGGACTCTATCCAGTGTCCTTCCTCTGAGGGAAATATGTACTAACATGGTATTTATTCTCATTGGATAGATGCTTTCCCATGTCAAAGAACTACAGCTATAACCATTACTAAAATACTACTATGATTTTTTCCAATTTGTAGAATTCCCAATGAACTTCATAATGATTGGGAAACCAATTTTATGGGACAAATTCTACAACACATATGTGAGATTTGGCCAACAGCACAGCATTTCCATCACACCCTCCATTTCTAACCCTCTGGCCTTACAGAAAAGATGAATGGGGTTATTAAAACTCAATTAGGGGATGTGACAAGAGCAATCATGGTTATACTGCAAATGGGAGCACAGAAAATGTACACAATGAACCTTATGGGAGCATCCAGCTCTGGTGATCAGGAGATTATGTCACTGGGCCTCACAGAACGCTGCTACATAAGGCCACCTTACAAACACTGGGAGACAGCAGATCTACCTAATACACAAAAACAAAAAGAGAGCTAGCCAATTTGGATAGACAAAGAAACATGCCCTAAATAAAAGAACAAGAGAAATATTCAGAAAAAAAAAAACCTAAATAAATAAGGGGCTAGCAAACTACCAGACACTGAGTTTAAAACAATGGCTATAAGGATGCACAAAGAACTTATGCGAAGAAAAGATGAACTTAGTGAGAACCTCAACAAAGAGTTAATAAACATAAAAAAGGATATAAAAACCATTTAAAAGTCAGAAATGAAGAGTATGATAACTTAAATAAAGAATGCACTGGAAGGAATCAACAATGGATAAGCTAAATCAGAAGATCAAATCAGCGATTTAGAAAACAAAGTTTTAAGAACAATCATTTAGAGAAGCAAAAAAAAAAAATGAGGGTACTTTATGTGCATCTGGGACAATATGAAGCATGACAACATCCACATCACAGGGATACCAGAATGAGAAGAGAGAGAGAAAATATGAGATTGAGAGTCTATTTGAAGAAATAATGACTGAAAACTTCTCTAACCTCAAAAAGGAAAGGCACACAAGTCCAAGAAACACACAGAGTCCCAAGCAAGATGATTCCAATGAGGCCCACACCAAGACACACCATAATTAAAATAAAAAAGGTTGAAGACATAGAATCTTAAAAGCTGCAAGAGAAAGATACTTGCCTTCAAGGGTCTTGCATAAAGCTGTCAGCTGATTTCTCAAGGAACTTATTAGGCCAAAAAAGATTGGCACAAATTATTCCAAGTAAAGAAATGTAAAAACACACAAAAAAACCTCCTCCAATCAGCAAGGCTATCATTTAAAATCAAAGAAATAGAGAGCTTTGCATACAGGTAAAAGCTAAGGGAGGTCATCACAACCAACTCAGTACTATAAGAAATGTTAAAAGGATTTCTTTAGGAAGAAAAAGAGAAATATATATAAATACAAATTAATAAAATTAATTTGTACCTATCAATAATCATTTAAATGTAAATAGATTAAATGTTTCATCAAAAGGCATTGAGTAGCTGAATGGATAAGAAAAGAAGACCCATATATGATACATAAATAGACCCACTTCAGGTCAATAGACACACACAGACTGAAAGTAAAGGGATGGAAAAATATATTTCATGCAAATAAAACAAACCTGTGATTTGGATGGATTTCTAGAACTATGTTGAATAAGATTGGTGAAGCGGAAATTCCTGATCTTGTCCCTGAACTTTGGGGAACACTTTTAGTTTTCACCCATTGAGAATGATGTTAGCTGTCAGTTTTTTATGTATGGCCTCTATGTTGTTGAGGTATGATCCCTCTGTTTCCACTCTGCTGATACTTTTTAACATAAATTGGTGCTGGATTTTATTGAGTGCTTTATCTGTATCTATGAATATAACCATCAGATATCTGTGTTTCATTTTCTTTATGTGTGAATCACATGGATTTATTTGTGAATATTGTACCAACCTTAGACATTGGGGATAAATCCAACCTGATCATAGTGTATGATGTTTTTAATGTTTTGCTGGATCCAGTTTGTTAATATTTTGTTGAGGATTTTAGCATCTGTCTTCATCAGGAATATTAGCCTATAATTTTCTTTCTTTGTTGTGTCTTTACCTTTTTTGGAATTAAGATAATAGCTACATAGGAAGACCTTGGAAGTCTTCCCTCCTCATGAATTTTTTTGGAGTAACACAAGAAAGATTGGTGATAGTTCTTTGAATAATTGGTAAAGTTTTTCTGTAAAGCAATTTGGTTCAAGGTTTTGGTGTACTGGAAGTTTTTTTTTATTACTACTTCAATTTCTTGTGTTGTATTAGGTCTATTTAAGTTCCTGCTTTTTTATTTCAGTTTTTGGAAATTGCATGTTTCCAGAAATTTATCTATTTTACCCATGTTAAACAATTTCTTGGTGTGCAATTGTTCATAGTAATTTATTTCAATCTCTTGTATTTCTGTAATATCAGAGGTTATGTCATCACTTTTATTTCTGATTTTAATTATTTGGGTCTTCTCTTTCATTTTTTGGATGAGTTTAGTTAAAGTTTCCTCAATCTTGTTTATCTTTTCAAAGAACCTGCTCCTGGTTTCATTGATCTTCTATATAGTGTTTTTAGTCTTTATGCCATTGATTTCCTCTTTGACTTGATTAATTCCTTCCTTCACCTCTCTGACTTTTTTATTGTTTGCCTAATTCTTGTAGGTGTAGTTTCAAATTGTTCATCAGAGATTTTCTTGCATTGAGGTAGGCATATAGTGTTATGAACTTCCCTCTCAAGACTGCTTTCACTGTGCCACATAAATGTTAGGTTGTTTTGTGTTAATTTTCATTTGTTTCCAGAATATTTTAAAATTTCCTCCTTGACCTCCTTGGTTATCCATTCATTATTTAATAACATGCTTCTTACCCTTCAAGTATTTTAATGTTTTTGAATTTTTTTATTGAGTTTGATTTCTAACTTTAAGCCATTATGATCTGAGAAAATGCTTGATATGAGTTTAATTTTCTTGAATTTGTTAAGGCTTCTTTTTTGGACTAATATTTGGTTTATCTTTGAGAATAATCCATGTGCACTTGAGAAAAATACATATTCTGCTTCTTTGGGTAAAAATGTTCTGTAAATATGAATTAAATGTCTTTAATCTAGTGTGTTGTTTAATGACACTATATCCTTGTTAATTTTTGTCTTGAAGATCTGTCCATTGTTACAGTGGGGTGTTAAAATCATCTATTATGACAGTATTTTGCCGTTTTATTCCTTAAAGTCCACCAAGTTTATGTAATTTAGGTGCTCCTTTATTTGCTGTATATGTGTTTGCAGGGGCTATGTCCTCTGGTTGGATCAATATCTTGGTACTATGCAGTGACCCTCTTTGTCTCTATTTAAGACTTTCTTTTTGAAGTCTATTTTGTCAGAAATAAATATTGCTATGTCCATATTTTGTTTGTTTCTTTCCATTTTCATAGAATATTTTACTCTGTAACTTTACATAGAATGTGGAAAACTTTTGCTTTGAGATGTTTCTCTTGTAGACCATATATCTGTGTGTGTATGTACAAGTATATATGTACATATGTATATATATCAAATCTCCACTCAGGTAGTCTATATCTTTTGATTGAAACATTTAAACCATTTACATTTAAGGTTACTATAGATAAGTACTTATTCATTGGTATTTTTATTTTGTACCTATGTTTTTTTCTCTCTCTATTTCTTCTTCTTCTTACAGTAGTTCTTTTAGCATTTCTTGCAAAGCTGGTTTGGTGGTAATGAACTCCATTAACTTTTCTTTGTTTTAGAAGCTCCTTAGAGCATCTATCACATGACTGCCACATACAGGTGCTTCTGGAAGAGCTCAGGAAAAACCTCCACAATCCCTTCTTGTGGGGAAGCATCAAAATCTAAGTTTCAGCCCTTGTCAGACCCAGCTCCTGCTCCATTCCAATCCCCTCCACTTTTGGGTTCTCTTGGAGATGCAGCAGAGGACCAGGGGTGACCAGACACTTGCAACTAGAGCTACAGAGGAGAAAGAATCCTAGAGGAAGATGTCAGTGAGATAGGTGGATGCAAAGTCCACTTCCCCTTGGGCACAAGTGACAGAACTGATCTCCTGAGGAACAGAGTGAACAGCCAATGGTATCCCAGCATATATGAAGATTGGAGACCAAAAATTGTAGTGGACATTGAAAAATCAGACAGCAGATGTGAACACCAGGATACTTGCTGGAAGAGGAAAGCTACCAACAAAGAAACCACCAACAGATAACAACAGAAGAAGGTGAAGAAGGGAGTGAAAGTCACACTAACTCAACCCAGGGACAATCTGGAAATACAACTAAAGCATGGAGACATTACCCAGAACAAACAACTGAACAAGAGTGAGAGAGAATCCTCAAAACCTTGCACACATAAAAGAACCAGCATCAATACAACTTGCCCACATGTGCATAACAGAATACAAGACATGGTGGAAAGAGTGACCCTCAGTTAACCAGCTTCAGGGAAGGACCCACCAAAAAAAGACCCAACAAATATCAAAACCCAAAGACATACAGAGAGCCAACATAAATGAAAACCCAAGACCAGAGAGCTCAGGAGGTCAAGGAGGCTGCACCACTGAATCTCACAGGTCTTCTACCATAGAAGTCCCCACCAGAAATCCAGAGAGTCAGAAAACACCAATTTGAAAAGCAGAGACTAACAAGAAGAATCTCACAAACAATGGGAAGACAAAGAAACAATCCCCAAATAAAAGAAAAGCAGGAAGCCTCAGATAGAATGCTAAATGAAATAGAGTCAAGTCAACTATCAGATATTGGGTTCAAAGCAATGGTTTTAGGAAGCTCAGTGAGGTCACAGAGAATTACCAGACACTACAGGGAAATTACAATGAACTCACTGCAAACTATATTACCATGAAAAATGAAATAGAAACTATGAGCAAAGGCCAAGAGGAAATGAATACAATTTCTGAAATGAAGAACACAGTAGGCTAAGCAGGCCAAAGCAGGCTAGATGAAGCAGAGGAACAGATCAGCGACCTGGAGAACAAGGTAGAAATAGCACCCAGAAAAAGCAGGAAAAGGAAAAGAGGCTCAGAAAGAATTAACAAGAGTTAAGGGAAGTACAGGACAACATGAAATGTAATAATATCCAAATAATAAGGATATCAGGAGTAGAGGAAGAAGAGCAAGGGATAGAACATCTGTTTACAAATGTAATGATGGAAAATTTTCCTAAATGATGAGAGAAAAAGTCACACAAAACCAGGAAACACATTGAGTACCAAATCAAGAAGAACCCAAAGAGGCCCACTTCAAGACACATCATAATTAAAATGGCAAAATACTAAGACAAAGCCATAATCTTAAAGGCAGCAAGGTAAAAACAGAGAGTAACATACAAGGAGCCCGGATAAGACCAGCAGCTGACTTCTCAGTGGAAATGCTCCAAACCAGAAGGGAATGACAAGAAATAGTCCAGGTAATGAAAACCAGAGGCCTGCAACCAAGACTAGTTTATCCAGCAAGTTTCTCAATTAAAATGGAAGGCCAAATAAAGAGCTTCCTAGAAAAAAAGAAGCCTCAAAGAATATACCTCCTTCAAATGAGCTCTGTAATAGATGCTAAAGGGTCTGCTTTAAAAACAGGAAGAAAAACAGTGAGAGAGGGAGGAACACAAATATGAAAAATGGCAATGAATAAGTGCCTATCAATAATAACCTTAAACGTAAATGGATTAAATACCCCAATCAAAAGACATAGAATAGCTGAATGGATGAGAAAACATAACCCACACATATGCTGCCTACAATGGACCCACTCAGAACAAAAAACCTAAATGGACTGAAAATGAAGGGATAAAAACAAATATTCCAAACAAATGGACAGGAAAAATAAGGTAGGGTAGCAGTACTCATATTGAACAAAATAGACTTCAAAAAAAAGAGCCAGAAAGTGAGACCCAGAGGTCACTTCATAATACTCAAGGGAAGAAGACATAAATATTATAAATATATATGCACCCAACAAAGGAGCACCCAAATACATAAAGAAAATCTTGGAAGACTTCAAGAAAGATATTGACAGCAACACAATTATAGTAGAGGATTTTAACACCCTACTGTCAGAAATGGACAGATCTTCCAAACAAAATATCAACAAAGATACTATGGCACTGAACAATGCCATAGATGAAATAGACCTGATAAATATAAGACCTTTGATTCCAAACAAGTGAAATACACATTCTTTTCTTATGCACATGGATCATTTTCAAAGATATAACACATGACAGGACTCAAAACAAGCCTCAACAAACTCAAGAAAATTGAAACCATACCAAGCATTTTCTCTGATCACAAGGGACTGAAACTAGAAACAAAACTCAAGGAAAAAAGCCCAAAACAATCAATGTCATGGATATTGAATAGCATGCTATTAAACAATGAATAGGTCAAGAATGAGATCAAGGAAGAAATCAAAAAGTTTCTGTAACCAAATGACAATGAACTCACAACAACCCAAAGCTTATGGGAAAGAGCAAAGGCAGTGCTGAGAGGGAAGTTTATAGTAATACAGGCCTACCTAAAAAAGATAGAAACATTTAAAATAAACAACCTAACCCTATGACTATGAAAACTTGAGGAACAACAATAAAGATAGCCAGAGCAAGTAGAAGGAAGGAAATAACCAAGATCAGAGCAGAATTAAATGACTTAGAGACTGAAAACACAGTTCTAAGAATCAATAAATCCAGGAGCTTGTTCTTTGAAAAGATGAACAAAATTGACAAGCCTTTAAGCAGACTCATCAAGAAAAAAAAGAGAGAAGACCCAAATAAACACAATCAGAAATGAAAGAGGAGAGATTATAGGAGACTGTTCTGACTGGTATTGGCCCAGCTCTTACTCGGAGATTCATAGGACACATGCCCATGGATAGGTTCTCCCATGGGGAATAAGGCGTGCATTATACCTAGACTGCTATGAGATTTGTTTTTGCTGAAACTCCCTCAACCTGAGTTGAAACAGAAAGTGTTTACTGTAACTTCCTAAAATCCAAGATAAAATTCCCCAGTATGGAGTGTACTGGTTCAACCACTTTTCCCTTTGCACTTGCAAATATCCTTCTGTGATGTGATTCGTGGCATCGTCTCCTTTGTTTCCTGTAAAAGGTAACCACCTAAAGTGAACCTGTGCATAGTAAATGAGGACCATCATGAAATGTGTCCAGAAAAGAAATAAAGACCAGTCATGGCAAGGGCCGAGGGTTTTTTCTGCCCTTGAGAGAAAAGCCATGCTGTCCCTTTTCCAACACAGCCCTCTGTAGTCCATGTGAGTTTCTTGTGCCTCGTCCACAATGTGGCAGACCCTGACAAGCCACAGTTTGCATCAGCTGGTGCCCAATAACTACAAACCATCATTGTGGACAACACACCAACTTGGTTGGAGTACAGGAGCATCAGCCCAGGTAAGGGCCGATGACACCAAGTGATTTTGGGTTAGGTCATAGGGTGTGTTGGATTTCAGAGGAAAAGAGTTTTCTTCCCAGGTCATCCTCTCTTGCTACCACTTTGCAACTATGCTTTCTTTAATAAGCAGGAGCCTTGCCTTCTCTCCCAACCTTTTGCCACAACCTCTCTGGCACAGGTCAAGCAATTAAGAGCCACAAGGGCACTCACCACAATATTGTAAAAACACCCACAAGCCCATCCCCACTGCACAACCCGCAACTAGGTCTAGGCTTGGGAGAAACAGCAAAGATTTTTTCTTTATCAGCTTTAAAAACATCAGCTAGTTACAGGACAATTTACAAGCATCTCAGAAAATTATTTTAAGTCATCTCTTGTGGTCCCTTCAGTTTTACATTCTTCATCTATCCACCTGCATAAAGATTTAAAGGTACAGGTAAAGAAAAGGCAAAATTGAGACTGGTTTCATGATTGCTGTGCTTGTGGTGGGAGGAATTTCAGAAAAAGGTTAGTTTATTTGTTTAAAAATTTCTTTAAAGGTTTCTGTGAATCCTAAACAATGGGGAAAGGGCACTCTAAGGAACAAGAACAATTCCCTAAGCTAGTTCAGCAGCATTTGGGGGCTGCTCAATGCCTACCTGATAAGGGAACTTTAGACTTATTTAGGAAAAAGTTGGGCAGAAGTTGAAATAATACAAGGTGGTGTGAGATAAGACTCTAGCTTACTGTCTCATTCCCTCCTTTGGAGGATTTAATTTGAAAATATTGGTTTGCTTGAATTTTGTTTTTGTTTTTATTTTGAAAGAAATGGCTTAGTCTCAAAATATTTTGCTAAATTTCTGGTAAATAGAATAAGATCTCTAATATTGTTACATCATAAGGATTCTACTTACAAAGAATTTAAATTGATTGTTTAAAGAAGAAAAAAGATCTCACTTCCCTCAGACAGTAAAAAGCACAGAGAAAAAATAATGAGAAAATGTGTCTTTTACTCACTCTGAATGCTCCTTCTGAAGGCTCAGGTACTGCTTCTGTCCTCAGAACAAACTGTTCCAAGATTAGTATCCTTCCTTCCTCTTCTCCAGCCTCCCTGAAGTTGTCAAGGGCGCTAGATAATGAGGCAGCTCACTTTTGAACACACTCAAGGGATGCAGTAATCAATAAGAATTAACAACAACAACAAAAAAGTAAATTTATTTTTCAGTAGAGAAAACTGTTTCTGAAAGTCATGATAATAAATTTGTCAATCTAAAACATGCTCTAAGTTGGATGGGTGGTGTGACATGTTTAAAAAATATTAAAAATCTTCCTTGTTTATGCCAGAGCCATGACCCTTTATTGTAAAATGAAATATAGGTATATCGTCTCCCAGGGAGAACTAGTCCTTCTCCACAGAAAATAAAGTACTACTTTTTTAACTCAGTACCTGTAAACACTGATTGTTTCCTTGGGGAAGAACTGGCTATTCTCCCATAAGAAATGGTTAGTCAATCAAGTCACAAAAGACCCTTGATGTGAAATCATTTTTGTCTAAAACATTTTTTTCAGAGCACCAATCCCCCATCCTCCCCGCTTTCCTTGAAAACTCTGAAACTAGGAGCTACCAGGTCCTGAGAACAACAGGGCAATTAACTTGCTGCTTCAACTCATTGCAGCTTGCAGAAAGAGCAGGGGGCCTGTCTTTTCAAACTAAGCAAAGTATTAAAGAGTATCCTGATTGCCAAGCCCTTAGCAAGGCACTCCTATCTACAAGAGCTAATCCTGAAGGACTAGGTTCTCAAATAACTTGGCAAACTGATGTCGCTCATTATGCTCCCTTTCAAAAATTCAGATACGTTCATATTTCTATTGATACTTACTCTGTTGCCCTACATGCATCTGCTTTAACAGGAGAATCTGCTAAAAATATACAAGCCCATTGGCTTGAGGCCTTTAGTCATTTAGGATGGCCTCAGCAAATTAAAATTGGCCCTGGATAATGGCCCTGGATACCTTGCCCATTCTGCTCAGGCTTTTCTTCAGCATTGGAATATCCAACAAAAAATAGGAATACTTTATAATCCAACAGGTCAGGCAATTATAGAATGGGCTCATCATACTTTTAAAAATCATCTTAAAACACAAAAAAGGGGAGGCATGAGTCCTCCCCCCAAAATTTGATTATGTTAGCCATGTTTACCTATAATTTTCTAAGTTGTGATGAATCACTCTGTACTCCAATTAAGAAACATTTTCAGAAGGAGGAGTCAAAGTCATCTTATCCTGAGGTTTTATATAGAGATTCACTGGGAGATGGGTCTTGCAGGGCCCTGTAGATCTCTTAACTTGGGGAAGAGGGTTTGTGTGTGTTTCCATCCCTACATGTACTGTCTGGCTACCAGCCAAAAGAGTAAAGCCTTATCATGAGCGGGACAGACACCAAGCTCTGCTACCTGGAGCTGAGAACCAATCAACTGACAGATCAGATGGCCCAGCAAACCCTGAACACCAGAAGGAAAATGGACACTCACACTGTTACTCACAGGTCTGGGTCTGCCAATGGGTGAGGATGGGGCCTGCCCCAATGACTTAGCCAAGGCTAAAGCACCTCCTGCAGAGGGCAACGACCCCTTAGTGCTCCATAATGTTCAATGGTTGAACCCTAAAAACTGGTTCAATGGACTGAATTTATGGGTTTGGGTCATGGTCACCCTTGGATACCTCCTTGTCTTAATCCTTATTTGTGCTTTATGAAATATATAGAGATAGGTTGTTTTCTCAATATTGCATTGGGGAACAACAAATAGTAGGTTTCACAGGCTTAACAGCTACAATAGCATTTACAAATGAAAAAGCAGGGAGCTCAGATGTTGGGAACCACCCTGACTGGTTTCAGAAGCTATAACCCCACCATGGCTAAGGCTGAGTGAGAGACCTTTGGACCATAAGCAACTGAAGAGACAAAGCTTATCTCCATGGCAGGAGTACTACCTCTGCCCACTGTACTTCACCCTGCCTGGCCCCCAATGCTTGGTTGGTTAGCCAATGATGGGTAAGATTCCTCAAGGGAGAATTGACCTAAGACAAGCACGGTCATGTGGAGGCCCTCAAGGAAGGACTTGGAGGGTTGTAGAAAAAGAGGGTGATGGACCCTCACCCCTCAGCTTTGACATAGCCGGAGTCCTCATTCTGTCTGCAAAAAGTCTCCTAATCTCTTGGCTGCCTTGTTTTCCCTGCTCAACCTAAGCCTGAAACAATGCAGGAGGTGGGTGTGGCCCTGTGCTGGAAAGGGTGGGTTTCCGAGGACAATCAGGCCTAAGAAAGAAAGCATAAAATCCTATGAAACCTACTTTGCTAATGCCCTCAATTTAAAAGTGTCCAAGCCTGAAATGAGTTTGTTTACATAAAGGTTTATGGCCCTTTAGTTATCTGACCCTGACTCAAAGTAGGCCCTCAGAGTTCTTTGAATGTTATCTACTTGATCATTACTGCCTACAATGATTGAAGTGCTTAATCTGAGAATGTGGGTCTTTGGAACCGCTGGTTGCTTACTGATTATAAAAATGCTATGTGTACTTTGATGTATTTGTGAATTATTTTCCTAGGGCCCTGTGAGGGACCAAGTAGCAAGCTTTGTGGGATCTATAGCTGTCCTAACAAAAAACAAGGGTGCAGATGTAGGAAACCATTCTGTGTGGCGTGGGCCCAGCTCCCGCTCAGAGATGCACAGGATGCACGCCCATGGATTCTCCTGTGGGTAATCAGGCTTGCAATGTACCTAGGTCTCTTTGAGTCTTGCTTTTGCTAAAACTCCCTCACCCTGATTTTCAGCAAACATCTACTGCAAAATAACTTCCTAAAACCCATACTAAACCTTCTAAGGATGAGTGTAACCAGTTCAACTACTTTTCCCTTTTCATTTGCAAATGTCCTTCTGTGATGAGATTAGCAACATCAGTTCCTTTGTTTTCTGTAAAAGGTAACCACCTAAAGTCAACCTGCACATAATAAATGAGGACCATCAAGTAAGGTGACCAGAGAACAGAAATAAAGGCCTGTCATGGCAGAGGCCACAGCTTTTTGCTCTCCTTGAGAGCGAAGCCGCCCACCCTTTTCCTCCACAGGGCTTGGCAATCTGTGTGAATGTCTCTTCCCCATCCACAATGTCGCAGACCCCATGAGCTGGGGTCCACATCACTGAGCCCCTATACTGATCTCTTCAGGTTAGCACTGCAACAATGGAATAGCTGTGCACTGTGAGTGTGCAGCATGGCTCTTACAGTTTCTGCGGATTCCCCAAGTTTTCCCCAATTTGGGCTGGAGATCTTTGCATGGAACTAAGGCCCCTGGCTCTGAGTGGATAGGAAGCTCCAAAGCTGTGATTTGTGTCTGGTCTCTCAGCTGCAATAGAAGCCATGCACAGGGTATTTCCCCTTCTATTTATAAACCCCCTTACCAGACTCTACACCGCATCTTCTGCTCTCCTTGGCTTTAAAACTTCATATCAGCTATGATTCAGTAAATTATTAATGTGATTGTCAGAAGGTCAGCTGAAAACCCGAATTCAGGGCAGGAGCAAGAGGACTCAGCTTCCACCTACCACACTACTACTCAGAATATCCACTAAAAAAAGGGACTTATCAATAACAGATAGATACCTGATGAGAACCTTTCTGAATATGATGATAACTCCTGTAGCTTTTCTGCTGGATATGACTTATCAGTAGGTTTTTCAAGAAATGATGGCAGCCACTTTTTTAGAATTACAGGTTTACATTCTAGTCCTGACACTGCATAATTAGATGTAATGATACAGAATCTAAGTAAAAAGTTTAAAAGAATAGACTGTTCAGTCTCTAGGGTGTTCAGAGATCAATGATTCTTACATTCCCTATCTCAGGTCATCTTCTAAAGTTGCCTTAGATTATTTGCGTGTAGCCCAAAGAGAAGTTTGTTCTGTAGTGAATCTCTGTTTTATTTCTTTTTTTTTCCTGGGGTTTTGTTCTATGCTTTCATTTGGGTTAGCTTTCTTTGCTCATTTTGTCAGCCTCCCTTTATTTGTTAATGTGTATTAGGGAGAGCCATTATGATTTCCTGTCTTGGTAGTGTGACCTATTTTAGTAGGTGTCCTGTAAGTTTCAGTGGCACAGCCTCCCCAATCACCCAAGCTGGGTATTTGAAGTATGCCCTTTGTGTGTGCTGAGTACATGCTCCTCTTGTTGTTGAGCCTTGATTGCTGTTGGCAGGTCAATGGGAGGGATTCACCAAGGTCAGTCAGCTGCAAGGACTGGCAATGACCACTGACCACCCACCTCTGCCCTCTGTGAAGGGCCAGCTTTGCAAGATCAGAGTGATGGTGCTACTATGTAGTGCGTAGATGTCTACTGGGTACACAGGCTATGCAGTTTCATAAGTGGTACCTGCCAAGATTAGTGCCCACCCATGTTTTTTGCAGGGCAACCTGCCTGAGTTACAAAGCACTCTGAGATGGCAGTTACTTATGCTGAGCTTGAAGATTTCCAGTTGATGCCAAGCTTTGAATCTATGGTGGATGCTGCTTACTGCTAGGCCTGGGGCCACTTATTAAGGGGTATAGGGGCTTGGAGCTAACTGAGGTAGGCTGTAATTTGTTTGAGAGGACTTAGGAAGTTATAAAGTATGAAACAAGACCAACCATTCATATGGAAAAATCCACTGTTAATAGCTATAAATTTGGAGAGATGGAGTCTCAGGATCTCCAGGGTGGGGCAAACAGTCCTAGCCAGGTTAATGCCACCTAGCTATGGTGGCATAGATATGCCACCTGCCTGCCAGCTCTGTGGCTCTTTGAGGGAAGGGTTCATTAAAGGTATAATGGCCTCTGTCTACCTTTCTGTCTGGAAAAAAAAAGCTGTCCCCCAGCTCTCACTTTGATGCCAAAAACTTCAGGTACCTTTCAAGATGCTACCTGTTCTAGAGCTCAGAGAAAGTGAGTCTGAGTAAGTCCGCATGTGGGTTCTTTAAGAAGTACTTTGGACTCCAGAAGTTTCTTCCACTGATTCAGTCCTTACTGGTTTTTGAGTCAGAAGATATGTGGACGTATCTTCCTGGCATTGGAACCTTGGGCTGAAGAGCCTGGTGTGGGGTTCAGACTCCTTGGTCCCAAAATATCCCTCCCAAATTTTTATGCACCATTCATAGATGTGGGACCAGCCCATTCTGTACCTCTGCCCCTCCTACCAGTCTGGATGGATGTGGTTTCTTTAACTCCATAGTTGTCAAACCTCGACTCAACTCTAATTCTGATGGTTCTAAGTAATGGTTGTTCTATAATTTAGTTGTAATTTTGATATGGTTGTGTGAGGAGGTGAACTGTGTTTACCTATGCCATCATATTTTGACTACATTTTTATTAAATTGTCCAAAATATTAATTTATTTAAAATTATTGTTTTACAAAAATTTCATGTAGTGACAGGTATTTTATTACATGTCTATAAATAGTGTAAATTAAATATTATTGGATAAAGTATTTATGGCTCCAGTCTTATAAAAAGCTAGAACTATCTAAGCTGCTTTAATTGGTTTATTTTCATTTAAACATACTATTTTTTTAAGTTTTTCATTTACAGTGAAAGTACATGAAAGAAGATCTTTCTTACTGCATTTCTGATGTATTTTGTCACAATCAGATTTTCTGAAATATAATGAAATTTACTTATTGGTTTCTGCCAAGCATCGTATCCATTAAAAAAGCAAATAGGCAACCTTTGAATGAGAAAAGGTATTTGCAAACAACAATGCTGAGCGGGCTTAATATATAAAATATGTAAGTAACTCATATAACTCAACAACAGAATACAAACATCCAATTAAAAAAAAAAAACTGAGCAGGAGACCCAAACAGACACTTCTCCAATGAAGACATACAAATGACCAACAGATATATGAAAAGATGCTCAACAATTATTAGGGAAATGCAAATCAAAACTTAAATGAGATAATACTTCACCTCTGTTAGAAAGGCTATTATCAAAAAGATAAGTAACAGCAAGTATTGAAGAGAGGGTGGATAAAAAGGAATCCTCATTCACTGCTGGTGGAAATGTAAACTGCTATAGATACTATGGAAAACAGTATGGTGGTTTCTCAAAACATTGTAATTAATATATTATCCACCAACCCCTCCTCTGGGTGTCTATAAAAATTTGGAAAACTTTTCTTTGTACAGATATATGTAACCCTATGTTCACTGCAGCATTATTCATGGTGGTCAAGGCATGGAATGAATAGAAGTGGTAGACTGGATAAAGATGTGCTACATATATACAATAAATTACAACTCAGCGAAGAGTAAAAAAAAATGAGGACTTTTGGCTAAGGTGGAGGTGGAGATAGATACACTTTGCCTTCTCACACAACCAAAAGAAGGTTGAGTCTCATACATCACACATCTCACACATCAACAAATTTAAAAACAACAAAAAAGATTGGAACTGAGAGAAAATCAACTGTATGGAAGTCTGACACCCAGGAGTTAAAGAAGAACCATTCATTCAGATTGGTAGGGTATGCAGAGATGGGAAGATGGGGCAAAGAGAACATATGGCAAGGTGGCTGCAGGAGGACTGGGTAGGTAAGGCAGTGGCTGGTGGACTGGTTTGTCCCACATTCACATGCAGATAAACCAGGAGGGACAACATGAAGAGCAATATGGCTAGATCTTGAGAATATCATACTAAACAAAATAAATCTGATAGGATAAGAGAAGAGACATATAGGATTTTATCATACTTATGATAAAAAAATCAACATACGAACAATCGAAACAAACAAATAAAAATCATAGACACACAAACCAGTGTGGTTGTTATCAAAAGGAAACAGGGATAGTGTGGAGTTAATAAATCATAAAGTGGGGTGAAATATATGGTTATGGAAGGAGATTTAACTTTGATGAATGCATAATGTAACATATAGATGATGTATTATATTATTGTACACTTAAACATTTTAACTAATATCATTGCAATAAATTTAATAAAAAAATTCTGTTCATCGAGGCACTTAAAATCCAAATCAAATAAACACAAAGTAAAAAACAAATGTTTAGGTTTCTAAGACATCATGATTTATATATGTTCATCAGCTATATGATTCAATGTAAGAAGTCAAATCATCTAAGCTATACTGTATCAAGTGAGTGTGTGTATGTGTTTAAGTTGATATCAACTAGTGCACATACGAATCTCTGGAAGAAGTTGAGAATAACCAAAAAGCTAGTCCTCTGGACTCAACTTCCCCCCTCCCAGTCTAAGGTCTCATCAATGAAAGTGTAAACAAGGACAATTCTTCTAAATTGGAAAGGAAGAAAGAGAACTGTTATTAGTATAGAGCACAGGTCTTTTGTTGTTTGCTTCCATTTCATTTTTGCATAATTCTAGCTGAAGTATAAATTCCCACATCTCAGTAGAGAAATTTTATTTGTTAATCACATAACAATTCATCTCATATACACTTCTGGTCTTGCAGTTTCTCAGTAACTCATTTTTTTTTTCATTTTGTAGCTCACAGTCCCTTTTGTCTTTTAGTCTTAGTCTTCTACTTCCTGTGTAGTTCTGGGAAGAATAGCAGATAAATTACACCAACTTCTTACCCCTTAGTCTAGAAGTGACACACATTATTCCCTCACACTCCATTAGCTTTAATTTACTCCTATGCCCATTCTAACTGAAAAGACAGCTGCAAAATGTAATCTGGATTTATGAACAAACAAACAAAAGTTGGGCAAAAATACAGCCATTATCTACCAAAACTATTAATTGTATTTTATTCTAGGGAACATTTGTAAAGCAAAAAAATTAAAAGAAAAGAAAGTAAGAAAAATAAAAAAAAGAAAACAGTTCTAAGCAGAGCCAATAAAGAAAAATTAGTTGAAATTAGGGTAAAATGTAGGATAGCTAGAATATATTGCCACTTTATATGTTTTAATTCTTCTCTATAATTTCTCTTCCTCACCGTTTTCAACATTTTCTCTTCTCTCTGTGATTTCCTCACTTCATTTCTCTTTTATTTTATCTCCTATCCTCCTATGTTTTTATTTTCCTGTTTTGACTACCTAATCCTCTCTTACTCTTAACTACCACTGATCCTATACAGAAATGGTTATTTGCATATAACCTTAAGGGTTTTCTGAACAAATCAAACAAAACACTTTTGTTGTCAGTTCAGCTAACAACTCCTATAGCAAAAACTCCAGGTCAGGCAGAAGGGCCAGTCCTTTGTGTGGACACTTCTGAGAGAGTGCCCAACAAGCACGGGCAGCATCTTATGGCATCATGGGCTTGAAGAAAGCATAAGCTTTAATATAAACTCTGAAGCATTCTTCCCATCCTTTCTTTCAAAAAAGACAACACTCCTTCATTCATAAAAAATACATTTCAGGTAACTATAAGCTGGGAAATAGAAACTAAAATGAATTAGACCAAAACCATTTGAATTTCTGTGTATGTAAAGAAAGTCTAAAACATGCAACATATGAACATACTGTGGTATGTAAGCATAAACATCCAGAATAACTCATCTATCAAGGAAGAAGTAGAGATTTGTTTCTAATGAAAGAACACATTTTCTTCTCCTTATGAAATGCACTCTATGAAAATACAAAGAATTGAAAATAAAAACTACATTTGATTTTTCTGGTTTAAGTTGATGCATTACTTAGTAATTTATTTGTAGCTGTACCTACTTTCCCATTCTCAGTGATTTTATAATCAACTTAAATCTGTAAACCTAAATAAATATGGGCTCATTTGCTCAGAAAGTGTTGTGTAAATGAGTATGTTTGCATGTTCTTGACAGATCTACATCATTCTTTCCACAATGTAGTCACTAGATTTCATACATACATGAAATACACACATACACACACAAACAGAGAGAATGATAAGAAAAATTAGTTTGAGGCTATACTTGATAAATTCTAAGAACCTCCATTGAACTAAACTCTTTAGATTTTCAGAGATACTAACCCAGAATATAGATTTCATTTTCTGGATGATGACATTGAGACACAGAGACATTATTCACTCAAGGCTATGTATTATGTAGAAAAACCTTCCATTTCTTCTATAAAATTTCAATAACAAAATTATTAAAAATTTTGAAGCTTCAAGTTTTGTCTTAAAATTCATTGCTACCCAATATTCTACAGATTTTATTTTTTCTTTATTGTTTCCCTTCCATTTTGATTATGTTGTACATGACAAAAAAAAAAGATTTGTGCCATGTTTCTTTCACTTCTACATCTCCATCATAGAGCTGCCACCTAGCAGAAACTCAATAAACAGCTTTTCAATTAATTTAAATAAGATGCCTGAAAGCCATGTATCTTTAAGTATTCAAAAAGTACAATTAATACCATATGATCTCACCTTTAACAGGAACCTAATCAACAAAATAAAGAAACAAGCAAAATATAACCAAAGACAATGAAATAGAGAACAGGCTGACAGTGTTCAGAGGGAATTTCAGGGGAAAAGGGGAAGGGTTTACAGGAACAAGTATAAAGGACACATGGACAAAAACTAGGGGTTAGGGGTGGGTGGAAATGGGATGGAGGTGAGGAGAGCTGGGTGGGTGGGCAGGGATGAGAGTAAAAGATAAAAAATTGTAGTTGAACAATAATTAAAATAAATTTTTAAAAAAGTGCAATTAGCATTTACATGTAAAGAAACAGGATTTAAATGTCAATTCTTTTACACTTATGCTTTATTTATAACATGTATTTGAGTTGTCTCACTTTTCTACACCTATTTTAACATATCAAAATTTATAAATGTATTGTCATATGTCCAAATTAATATTTTAAAATATTTTGTGGTGAAATTCACATGACTTAAACTTAAGCATTTTAAATGAGTAATTCTGTGGCATTTAGTACATTCTAAGTACTATGGAACTACCACCTCAATAATATTCCAAAATATTTTTCATTATTCAATAGAAAAATCAGAGGAGCAGAATGCAATTTGGTGGTTGCTAGGGCTTGGAGAAAAAGAGTAATTGAAAAAATGCTTAATGGGTAAGAAGTTTTACTTTTCAGCAAAAATGTCACCAAAAAAGTGATTTTCTTTTTTAAATTACTCTTTTCTCCAAGCCCTGGCAACCACCAATTTACAATATACTCTTTTCATTGATCTATTCTGGATATTTCATATAAGAAAAATTATACAAACTGTTACCTCTTTCTTTTGGACTCGTTCACTTACTACAATGTTTCAAAGGTACATCCAAATTGTAGTACATTTCAGTCCTTTATTTTCATTATTATAACATTCCATTTTATGTATATACCACAATTTACCCATTCATCTGTTTTTAAACATTTTGATATTTTCTAAGTTTTAGCACTTGTGAATACTACTGCTGTGAACAGATATGCGTGTATTCCAGTTTCAGCATTTCTTTTCAGTATATGGAGCTATGTATCTAGGGGTGAAATTTTGGGATCATAGAGTTATTTTATCTTTAGCTTCTTAAGAAACACCAAACTATGTTTTATAATAGCTGAATAATTTTCATTGCCACCAGCAATGAATGAGGATTTTAACTTCTACACATACTTATGAACACTTAGTATTTTCTCCTTTTTTCTATTGTAGCCTTTTTAGTGGATATAAAGTGCTACATTATTGTGAATTTTGATTTATATATATATATATTTTAAATGTTGTGTAGCTTTTATGCTCAGGGTAGTTAGTGACATGGTATGGAGTCACAATACAATATTAAATTTAAAAAGCAAAATTAAATGTCACAATATATGCTATGATTTTAATTGTAATAGAGTAGGAAATATAGAAAAACAGTTTTAGAAAAAAGGAACTGGAAGAAAAGACATCCATGTATTAATAGGTTTCCATTTTGTATTTTCAAAGGTTTCTTTTTTATTAATGTTTAAATACAGTTTTCTACATTTTCCAACAACCACTTTCCCCTCCCTACCCACTACCACCTCCGACCCTCAAACCTACCTCCCTTTGGCTTGGTCCATGGTTCCTTTATACATGTTCATTTATAGCCATTTCCTTTTATGCCATGTTATTTCCCTCCACCCTCCCCTCTGGTTACTGTAAATTTCTTCTTAATGTCAATGTCTCTGGTTATATTTTGCTTGCTTGTATGTGTTGTTAATAAGGTTCCACTTACAGGTGAGATCATATGGTATTTGTTTTTCACTGCCTGACTTACTTCACTTAGGATAATGCTCTCCAGTTCCATCCATGCTGTCATGAAGGGTAGGAGCCCCTTCTTTCTTTCTGCTGTGTAGTATTTCATTGTGAAAATGTACCATGATTTTTTGATCCATTCATTTACTGATGGGCACATAGTCTATTTCTAGCACCTGGTTATTGTAAATTGTTCGGCTATGAACACTGAGGTGCATAGGTTCTTTTGAACAGGTGTTTCAGGACTCTTAGGGTATAATCCCAGCAGAGGAATTGCTGAGTGAAAGGCAGTTCCAATTCTAGTTTTTTGAGGAATGGGCATACAGTTCTCAAGAGTGGCTGCACCAGTCTGTATTCCCACCAACAATGTACTAGGGTTCCTATTTCTCCACAACCACGTCAGCACTTATTGTTTGTTGATTTGTTTATGATGGCCATTCTGACTGATGCGAAGTGGTATCTTATGGTGGTTTTAATTTGCATCTCTATGATGTCTAGAGATGCTGAGCATCTTTTCATTTATCTCTGGACCCTTTGTATGTCCTCCTTAGAGAAGTGTCTGTTCAGGTGCTTTACACATTTTTTTAATTGGATTGTTTGCCTTCCTGATGTGTAGTCCTGTGAGTTCTTTATGTGTTTTAGCGATCAAGCCCTTGTCTGAGATATAACTGGCAAATATATTTTCCCATACAGATGGTTCTCTTTTCATTTAGCTGATGTTTTATTTAGCCATGTAAAAGCTTTTTATTTTGATGAAGTCCCATTTGTTTATACTTTCCTTTGTAGCCCTTGCTCTAGGGGACATACCAGTGAAAATATTCCTTCATGGAATATTTGAGATTTTCCTGCCTATATTTTCCTGTAGGACTTTAAGTCTTTTATCCATCTTGAGATTATTTTTGTGTATGGTGTAAGTTGGTGATCAACTTTCATTTTTTTTGCATGTAGCTGTCCAGATCTACCAATACCATTAGTTGAAGATGCTATTTTATTCTATTTTATGTTTCTTCCCCTTGTGTTGGATATTAATTGACCATAGAGACTTGGGTTTATTTCTGGGCTCTCAATTCTGTTGTGTTGGTATATGTGTCTGTTTTTATACCAATACCAGTTTGTTTTGGTTAGAGTGGCCTTGGAATATAGTTTGATATCAGATATTTTGATCTCTCCTACTTTGTTATTGTTTCTCAGATTTGGTGAGGCTTTCATTGCAGTTTTTGGTTCCATAGAAGTTTTTGCAATATTTGTTCTACATCTGTGAATATGTCATTTGTATTTTGGTAGGGATTGTGTTGAATCTATAGATTGCTTTGGTAAGTATGAATATTTTGATAATGTTAATTCTTCACATGAAAAGAATATAAGGTTTCATTTGTTTATGTCTTCCTTAATTTCTTTCTTATTTGTTCTTTAGTTTTCTGAGTATAGGTCCTTGACCTTCTTGGTTAGGTTTATTCCTATGTATTTTATTTTTCTTCTTGCTATAGTCAATGAGATTTATTTCCTAATAGTTTCTGATATCTCATTGTTGGTGTAAAAATGCCTTCAAATTCTGAATATTGACTTTGTACCCCACCATTTTTCCTAATTCACTTATTAGGTCAAGTAGTTTTTTGGTGGAGTCTATAAGATTTTCTGTGTATACTATCATGTTATCTGTAAACAATTACAGTTTTACTACCTGATTTCCAATTTGTATACCTTTTATTTCTTCTTTGATTGCGGTGGCTAGAATTTCCAATACTATGTTGGAAATTAGTGGTAAAAGTGGACATCCTTGTCTTGTTCCTGATCTTAGTGGGAAAGCTTTTAGTTTTTATCCATTGAGTATGATGTTGGCAATAGGTCTCCATATATGGCCTTTATTATGTTGAGGTATGCTCCCTCTACTTCCACTTTGCTGAGCATTTTTATCATAAATAGGTGCAGTACCTTATCAAATGCTTTTTCCACGTCTATTGTTATGATTATGTGATTTCTGTTTTTTCTTTTGTTTATGTGATGTATAAAATTTATTGATTTGTGAATATTGTGTCATCCTTGTATCCCTGGATGTGTCCCACTAGATTGTGGTGTATGATCTTGTTAATGTGTTGCTGGATGAGGTTTGCCAGTACTTTTGTGAGGATTTTAGCATTTGTGTTCATTCATTGATATTGGCTTGTAGTATTCTTTCTTTGTTGTGTCTTTATCTCATTTGTGAATTAACATGATGCTGGCTTCATAAAAAGAGTTTGGGAGTCTTCACTTCCTTGGATTTTTTTTTTTTGAATAATCTGAGAAGTATAGGGGTTAGCTCTTTCCTGAATGTTCTGTAAAATTCTCCTGTGAAACTATCTGGTCCAAGGCTTTTGTGTGATGGGATTTTTTTTTTTATGCTTCAATTTTGTTTGCTGTTATTGGTCCATTCAGGCTTTCTGTTTTTTCTTCATTTAGTTTTGGAAGATTATATTTTTCTAGAAAGTTGTCTATTTCACCTAGGTTTCCAAGTTTCTTGGCATATAGTTCTTCATAATAATTTTGTACAATCCTTTGTATCTCTGTGGTATAAGTTGTAATATCTTCTTTTTCATTTCTGATTTTGTTTATTTTTGTCCTTCTCTTTTTGTCTTGATGAGTCTGCTTAATGATGTGTCAATTTTGTTTATGTTTTCAAAAGAATCAGCTTCTGGATTTATTGATTCTTAGAATTGTTTCTTAGCCTCTATGTCATTTAATTCTGCTCTAATCTTTGTTATTTCCTTCCTTCTACTCACTGTGGGCTCTGTTTGTTGTTGTTCCTCCAGTTTCTGTAGGTTGAAGTAAGCTCACCTGCCTGCAGTGAGTGTGGAACGCTGTGGATGGCTCGTTGAAACATGAGAAGGACATACACAGAGACAGGCAGTTTCTGTGGGGAAGTAAAAACGGAATGGCCACTCTCTCTCTCTAGTGGGGAGAATGCCTCGACTCCATTCACCAAAGCAGATTTTTATTCTTGAATATCAATACCCTTTGCAAATTACAAGTAGTTAACTTTGAAAGGTGCTGGCAGATCTCCTGCTGGGAACCTAAGCCAGACTTTTTGGGGTTTTACCATTTAAAAAGACTACAGAACTTAAAAACTTAGTTTTGTTTCCTCCCTGTGCCTTCATATTTCAATTACAGAGCATCCTCCAGCAAGCAGATCTCAAACGGTCTTTCATACTATATGTCTCAGGCCTGATTGCCCTGGGGCTCAGTCCACAATTTCTGGTCTGGGCTGTACTGCCCCTGCCATTTCCACAGGTCTGAGCTGGGCAGAGGAGACAAAGGCAGCTGGGAGACTTGGATTTCTCAAGGACTCAGGCTTTGGCAAAGGCCTGAGGGCAGGGGTCGATGTCGATCACCCCATCATTTTCACAGTCCCCTGAGTCTCCTCCCTTAGGGCATTCCCACGTGATCAGGTTTGTCTTAGATTCATTCTCTTTCCTAGAGAATTGTTACCCATCATTGACTACTGATCATGCAATACGTAAGCCAGGCATTAGAATAGGCAGCCTTCATGCCAAGGAAATAAGTTTCATCTCCTTAGTAGCTCCTGGTCCAGAGGTCTTTCACTCAGCCTAAGTCACGGGAGGTTACAGCTTCCTGAGACCAGGCAGGGGGGTCCCCAACAGTAGGTGTAGGGTTAGGTTGTTTATTTGAAATATTACTATCTTTTTTTAGATAGGCCTATATTGCTATTAACTCCCTCTCAGTATTGCCTTTTCTGTGTCCCATAAATTTTGGGTTGTTGTGAGTTCATTTTCATTTGTTTCCAGAAATGTTATTACTTCCTTTATCACATTCTTAACCTATTTATTGTTTAATAGCATGCTATTCAATCTGCATGAGTTTGATTGGCTTTGAGTTTTTCTCTTGAGGCTAGTTTCTTATTTCAGGCCCTTGTGGTCTAATAGGTCCTTGACATAATTTCAGTTTTCTTGAATTTGATGAGACTTGTTTGTGTGTCCTATCACATGGTCTAGCTTTGAAAATATTCCATGTGCATTTGAAAATAATGCATAGTTTGCTTCTTTTGAATAAATGTTCCATATATTTCAGTTAATTATATTTGATCTAAGGTATTGCTCAATGCAGCAATATCCTTGTTGATATTTTGTTTGGAAGATCTATCTATTGTTGACTGTGTGGTGATAAAATCCACTAGTGTAAGTGTGTTGCTGTCAATATCTTTCTTGAAGTCCTATATTTGGTGCTCCTATGTTCTTCTATAGGGTGCTCCTATATTTGGGTGCTCCTATGTTGGATTCACATATATTTATAATGTTTATGTCTTCTTGGTGGATTCTTCCCTTGAGTACTATGAAGTGTCTTCCTTTGTCTCTTTTTGTGGCCTTTGCTTTGAAGTCTATTTTGTAAAATATAAGTATTGCTATGCTGGCTTTTTTTTCCCTGTCTGTTTGCTTGAAATATTTTGTTATAGCCATTCACTTTCAGTCTGTGTAGTTTTTTTTTTGTTCAGAGATAGGTCTGTTGTAGGCAGCATATGTGCAGGTCACATTTTCTTATGTAATCTGCTACCCTATGTCTTTGATTGGAACATCTAATCCATTTACATTTAAGGTTATTATTGATAGGTACTTATTTATTGCCTATTTATTTCCTTTTAACCTTTGTTCCTTTCTCACTCTTATTCCTCTTTTTAAAGCAGTCTCTTTAGCATATCTTGCAATGCTAGTTTGGTGGAGGTATATTGTTTTAGACTTCTTTTGACTGGGAAGCTCCTTCTTTCACCTTCCATTTTAATTGAAACCTTGCTGGATAGAGTGGTCTCATTTAAGACCTTTGCTTTTCATTATTTGTAATATTTCTTGTCATTCCCTTCTGGCTTGCAGTGTTTTTGTTGAGAAGTCAGCTGTTAACCTTATTGGAGCTCCCTTGTATGTTATTTCCTCTTTATCCCTTGCTGCCCTTAAGATTCTGTCTGTGTCTTAGAATTTTGCCATTTTAATTATGATGTGTCTTGCAGTGGGCCTCTTTGGCTTCCTCTTGATTGAGACCCTCTCTGCTTCCTGGACTTGTTGTGGCTTTTTCTATCATCTAAGTAGGGAACTTTTCAATCACTATTTTTTCAAACAGATTTTCTATTGGTTTTTCCTCTTCTCCCTCTTGAATCCCTATTGTAGTGATGTTATTCAGTTTCATGTTGTCCTGCATTTCCCTTACTTCCTCTTGTTCTTTTTCAGTCATTTTTTCCTTTTCTTGATCTTTTTGGGAGTTTTTTTTCTACTCTGTCCTCCAACTCACTGATTCCATCCTCTGCTTCATCAAGACTGCTTGTAATTCCTTCTACTGTATTCTTCAATTCAGAAATTGTATTCTTCATTTCCTCTTGGGCCTGTTGATCCTTTTTTATGCTGATATAGTTTGTGTAGGTTCCATGTAGTTTCCCTGTAGTGTGAATTTTGGTAATTCACACTGAATGTGCTGAACTTCCTTATAACCATTGTTTTGAACTCAATATCTGATAATTGACTTGTCTATATTTCATTTAATGCTCTTTCTGAGGAATTCTCTTTTCTTTCAATTGGGGGATGTTTCTTTGTCTTCTCATTTTTGGTGGGACACTTTTTGTTTGCTTCTACTTCTTAAATGTATCTGTTTTGACTTTTTGACTTTGTGGTGTGAACTTCTATGGTAGGAAACCTGTTAGATTCAGTGGTGCAGCCTCCTTTATTACCTGAACTTGATGCTTTGGGCATGCCCTTTACGTCTTTTATGTTGGTTTTCTGGATGTGATTGGGTTTTGATTGTTGTCTGGTATTTCTTTGGTCATCCTTTCCTCGAGCTTGTTGACTGGGGGTCACTCCATCCACCATGTCGTGTGTCCTGTTGTGCAGTTGCTGAAAGATTGTGCTGAAGCTGGTTTGGTCTGTCTAAAGTTATACAGCTTCTCCTGTGCTATCGCTAAGCTGTTTCTTCCAGGTGGTTTCTCCACAATTGAGTTGTACTTCCAGTTTGGCCCTGGGAGGAGGTGAGTGTGACTTCCTTTCACTCCTCCTCCATCTTACCTCTCACAGGTCTCTTCTATAATTACATCTAACATACTTGATAATCACAGTAACAACCGCTAAAAAACAAAATTCAACTTAGTAAATTTGAAGATCTAATTGGCTTATTAAACAATTCATGAATCAGGTAACATCCCTTCTAGTAACTAGATGATTTTTATTTCTATAATAATTATTGATTTAAGTGTCTTTCCGTGTGTTTGTTGATTATTTGTATATACTCTATTAAAGATATCTTTGTGTGTGGGTATCCAACTTGTCTAAGCATATGTGTTAAGCAGACTTCAATTTGCTGATCTTGTAATCCTTGTTGAAAATTACCTATCCATATATGTATGGTTTTATGTCTGCTCTCTCAACTTTATTTCATTGTATATGTCTATCTGCATACCAGTGCTACATTATTTGGGTTATTCTATTTCTGTAACGACTTTTGAAATTGTGATGTGTATTCTCTGACTTTGTTCCTTACCAATTTTTTTGTCTATCTGTTGCAACTTACAATACATTTAAATTTGAGTATTGACTTTTCATTTCTACATAAAAAGCCATTGGAATTTTGGTAGAAATTTTATTAAATCTCTACAGTAATTGAAGAGCACTGATCTTTTGACAATATTAAATCTTCCACTCCATTAACAAAGAATGTCTTTTTATTTATTTGGTCATTATTTAATTACTTCAGGAATGTTTTATAGTTTTTGGTAAGCAAGTCTTTTATTTATGTATTGTGGCTAAATTTATTCCTGAGTATTTTATTGTAATATAAGCTATTGCAAATGGAATTGCTTTTTAAATTTCATTTTCAAATTGTTCACTGCAGATGTATAGAAACCCAATTGTTTTTTTTTTAACGTTTTATTTATTTCATTTTAGAGGAAGGGGAAGGGAGGGAAAAAGAGAGGGAAAGAAACATCAATGGGTGGTTGCCTCTCATGTGGCCCCCACTGGGGACCAGGCCCACAACCCAGGCATGTGTTTTGACTGGGAATGGAACCAACAACCTTTTAGTTCACAGTCCATGCTCAATCTGCTGAGCTACACCAGCCAGGGCAGAAATTTGATTTTTTTTTCATGTTAATTTTGTATGCTGCAAATTTGATGACTTTGTTTTTTTTTATCATTGATAGCCTTCTTCTGTGAATTATTTTGCATTATCTGTAGGTAGCATGTTATCTGTGAATAGAAATAGTTTTACTGTTTTTTTTCTATTTTAAATGTATTATATTTATTTTGAATGTCTAATCGCTATGGTTCAAACTTATACAGTCATCACTATCAGCTGTGAAAGCAGACATTTTTGTATTCCTTCTAATCTTAGATGGAAATATATCAGTCTTCATCACAAATGCAATGTTAGCCATGGATATTATGATATTCACTTAATTATGCACTTAATTATGTTGATAAAGTTTCCTTGTATTACTAATTTAATTTTTTAATCATTAAAAAATGTTGAATTTTGTCAAATGCTCTATCTGAATGTATTGAGATTGTCCTGTGTTTTTTTCCTTTGGTTAATGTAGAATATATTGATTTTTTTAACATTAAACCAACATTCTATACGTATTATAAATACCTGCCATTTTATTTAGTCTGCTGGAATTTTTTTGATAACCTTTGAACTGCAATTATTATGTCTTGTAATATCATTATTTGGGTATGCTGAAGTTATAGAATGAGTTAGATGTACTCCACCTTTTATTTTCAGAAAATTTTCAGGAGGATTGGTATTAATTCTTATATGTTTATTTATTTACTTGTTTTTACTCAGTACATTTTTATTTTGGTTTTGATTTGATTTTCTTACTGCCAAAATATTTTCATGTCATTAATTGTATTTTTAAACTGTTTTTATTTTTTCAAATATATATCATTGGTTATGCTATTACAGTTGTCCCACTTTCCGCGTTTTACTTCCTTCCATCCTGCACACCCCGTCCCACCCACATTCACCACCTTAGTTCATGTCCATGGGTCATATATATAAGTTCTTTGACTTCTCCATTTTCTATACTATTTTCAACCTCCCCTTGTCTGTTTTCTACCTACCATTTATGCCACATATTCTCTGTACCTTATCCCCCTTTCTCCTCCTTCCGTTCCCCTACTGATAACCCTCCATGTGATCTCCATTTCTGTGACTGTTTCTGTTCTAGTTGTTTGCTTAGTCTGTTTGTTTGTTTGTTTTTAGGTTTGGTTGTTAATAGCTCTGAGTTCGTTGACATTTTACTGTTCATATTTTTTGTCTTCGGCTTCTTAGATAAGTTTATGTGGACTCTGACCAGCAGTTTCCGTGGTGCTGTGGATATGATGAACAAATTCACACAAACTGCAGAAGTCCTGTGGAGAAAAGGGATGGCATGGCCACTCTCTGAGTGAGAGTACCCTGACCCTTGCCTGGGCAGGCTTTTATTGCTTTCTGGGAGAATTACATCATCAAAGAAGGCTCTTATTCATTATGTTCAGGTTTGCTTTAGGTGATTACTTTTTATAGATAACAAAGAAAAGGATGTTGCAAATGCAAGGGAAAAAGTGGATGAACTGGTTATACTCCATCCTTGGGAAGTTTACCACAGATTTTGGGAAGTTACTTCAAAAATATGCATTAAACATTTGCTGCCTTCATTCAGGGTTAGGGAGTTTTATCAAAACCAAGCCTCAGAGCAGCCTAAGTATAATGCCACCCTGGTTCCCCATGGGAAAGCATATCTGTGGGCCTGGCTTCTGTGTGCTGCCTTGTGCCTGTCAGTTTTCCAAAACAAGGCTAGACTACATTCACCATTGCCATGTGGACCAGTTCCTTATAATAAGTCCCTTTAACACTTCATATAATAAGGACTTGGTGATGATGAACTCCTTTAACTTGACCTTATCTGGGAAGCACTTTACCTGTCCTTCCATTCTAAATGATAGCTTTGCTGGATAGAGTAATCTTGGATGTAGGTCCTTGCCTTTTGTGATTTTGAATACATCTTTCCAGCCTCTACTTACCTGCAAGATTTCTTTTGAGAAATTAGCTGATAATCTAATAGGAACTTCTTCATAGGTAACTGTATCCTTTTCTCTTGCTGCTTTTAAGATTCTCTCCTTAACTTTAATCTTGGATAATATAATTATAATGTACCTTGGTGTGTTCATCCTTGGGTCCAACTTTTAGGACTCTGAGCTTTCCAGACTTCCTGTAAGTCTATTTCCTTTGCCAGACTGGGGATGTTCTCTTTCATTATTTTTTAACATAAATTTTGAATGTCTTGCTCTTCCTCTTCTTCTGGTACCCTTGAGATTTGGATGTTGGAACATTTAAAGTTGTCCTGGAGGTTCCTAAGCCTCTCCTTATTTTTTAAAAAAATATTGTTTCTTCATTCTGTTCTGGTTGAATGTTTATTTCTTCCTTCTGGTCCAAAGTGTTGATTTGAGTCCCAGTTTTCTTCCCATCACTGTTAGTTCACTGTACATTTTCCTTTATTTCACTTTTCATACCCTTCATTTTTTCCTCTAATTTGTGACCATATTCAACCAATTCTGTGAGCATCCTAATTACCAGTGTTTTGTACTGTGCATCTGATAAGTTTGCTATCTCTTTGTTGCTTAGTTGTATTTTTTATGGAGTTTTTTTCTGTTCTTTCATTTGGGCCACTTTTTTTTTTTTTGTCTCAGCATTCCTGTTAAATAATGAGGGGCAGAGCCTTAGGTGTTCAAAGTAGGGCAACCCACCTTGCTGTGTTAGGGGTCTGAGAGAGAACAGTGCTACTTGCTCCACTTTCTGCCAGTTTTCTGTCACTTTCCCCACTATTCACGATCAAATTGGTCCTTCTGGTGAGTGCTGATTCCTAGGTGGGTGGGCTTTTGTATATTCTAGGACTCTGTGGGTCACTCCAACAAACTCTCCTGTGAGGCTGGGAGTTTCTCCACTGCTGCCTCAACCCCCATAGGTGTATTCAGTCACAGACTTTGAGGCTTTATTCCTTTATATGGGAACCCTGGGTTATGAGGTCTATCTCACTCCCCAGTTGCTCCTCCTGGTTTATCTGTGTGTGACTGTGGGACCACCCTATCCACAAGCTGTTGCCTCCCCTTGTCCTCCAGCCACTGCCTTGCCATGAGAGCTCTCCACCTGGCTGCCTGTCTCCACCCCTCCTGCTGGTCTGGATGAATGTTTCTTCTTTAACTCCTTGGTTGTCAGACTTTCATACAGTTTGATTTTCTGTCAGTTCTGGTTGTTTTTTGTTTGTTTGTTTGTTTTTAAATTTGTTGTCCTCTTTTGGTTGTGGAAAGAGGCACAGTATGTCTACCCAAACCCCCATCTTGGACAGAGTCCCTAATTCTTCTTTAAATTGTTAATAAAATTTAATAGTGAAAATCTCTGGACCTGAACCTTACTTTTTAAAAAACTTATTATATTTTTATTTTTTAATATTTAAATTATTTTAAGGGATCAGAGTTTAACAACTTTAATATTTCCAGAAGTTGCTGAAGTAAAATCATGGTAAAACATACTTCTTTTTTCCAGCCCCAAACACACATAAAGAAAAAAAAAACTATTTGTAGGGAAAAAAATTTACATGAGAAGAAACTTTATAAATTCAAAACTTACAGATAAGACTTAGCTGTATTACTCATCTCTTTAAAAAGTATAATATTTTCTTTTTAATTTTTAAAATTATTTTTCAGTTACAGACAGTTGCTCCCTATTTTCCCCCATTGCTCTTCCTTGCCCTTCCCACCCCCTTCCCACAACCAATCTTCCTCCTGAGTCAAGGGACATGTATAAGATTTTCTATTTTATATTTATTTAGTTTTGTAACTTGAGTTTCTTGGAAAATTTCTAAGAAATTTTTCTCTTAGAATTAGAGAACTTTGAACACGTAAGGCTCTGCCCCTTATTATTTAACAGGAATGCTGAGACAAAAAAAAAAGTGGCCCAAATGAAAGAACAGAAAAAACTCCATAAAAAAATACTAGGCAACAAAGAGATAGCAAACTTATCAGATGCACAGTACAAAACACTGGTAATTAGGCTCTTTAAAAATTTTTAAAGTCAATTGTAATGTCTCTAGTTTTATTTCTGATTTTAGTTATTTGTGTCTTCTTTCTTTTTTGTCTTTGGTAGTCTAACATAAGGCTTTCAATTTTGTTCATCTTTTTAAAGAGCCAACTTTGTGTTCTATTGATTATCTATGTTTTATTTTAAGTATCTATGTCATTCATCTTTACTCTATTTCCTTTATCCTCTTCCTTTTGTTAGATTTCCTTTTTAACTATGTGTTATTTTTGTAATTCCTAAGGTTCTTAGTTAGGTTACTCATCCAAGATTTCCTTTTGAATGTATGTGATAACTTATAAATTTACCTCTGAATACTGCTTTCACTGCATCTCATAAGTTTTTGTGTTATGTTTTCCTTTCAGTTAATTTCTATGTATATTTTAAAGTTTCTTGTATCTCTAACTTTGATTTATTATGATAAAAAACTGCATAGTTTAAACTAAAAATTTGTGAAATTTTCACTTTTATTTTTTATGTTTATTAATTGTGGCCAGAACATTTAGCTTGTATAATTTTATTTTTCTGAAATGTATTGAAATTTATTTTGTTGACTAACATATATTTGACATTGTTTCCTGTGCAGTAAATTAGAATGTACATTTTTCTTGTTGTTTTTAAATGAAATATAGTCTTCTTTAAGTCCACACAGGTAGATGAATTTTAGTTCCCGTTACTGAAAGTTGTGAGAAGACAGGCAACAATGTCACAAAGTTTTTTGAATGTTTTAAGTTTTATTTTTGGTTGTTAATTCAATGTTTCTTTATTTGTTGTGAACTTTTGACTATTTTCCAGAGTTCCCACAGATTTGGTTCTGTTAATTTTGCTTGTTTTTTGAAATATCTGTGGAAGGATGGGCATTGGGAGCTCCTCACAACACTATTTTTTCTGATGTCACTCTAATTTTAAAGCATTTCTTTTAAAAATATATCCTCTGGAAAAAAAGGCTTGAGATCTCAATGTAAGCAGTAGGGTCTTCCATACCTTTACCTCAAAACTTTATGCCTATAGACATAGGTTTACTGATATTGTTAAACAACAACATTCAACTGAATAAACTGAAACATCTAATTGGCTTTATTCAGTGATTTATAAATGAGGCAGCATCCCATTCAGCAAGTAGAGAGCACTTTGAATGAGGGTTGTACAGAACATTAGGCTAGTAAAAGAAGAAGGGTATGGCAGGTACAATTACTAAAAAAAATTTAAAAGATTATGTTTTGACTAGGGTATCTTTTGGATGGAAGGTAAGTAAATGTTTTATCACCCACTCCTCTTTCCCTTGGAGGTGGAAATAACCCATATTACATACTACTTTTCTAGCAATTGACCAAAAATATTAAACTGCTGGTTGGTTAAGATTCTATTTTTGGGAGAAGATGAAACTACAATTAATTTAGGTATTAAACCTAAGTTTGATATCATGGGCTTTTAGCATAAGTAACAGTGTTTTTGGGCTTGTGGGTTTTCTCTTTAAAAATATATAGATAATATATTGATATGAATTGCTGGTTCTATTTTTATATAGTGAAACAGCAGCCTTGCAGGAAAACAAGAAAAAAATAATAATAAACATTCAATTTCTTCATTAAAATAAATAATATATGGATATGAATTTTTAAAGATAGTTTACATAAAAAGCAGAAGCCACCAAATTTTAATCAGCCAAATTCATCATGATGATTTTTAATTCTTATAGCTTGTTTATTTTCATAGCAGAAGCAGTTTATATGAAAACAGATATATGTGTGATTATTTGCACTGGCAATGAAATACACAGACATTGGAGTATTTCACTTATGTACATAATTAGTGAAAAATAAAGAACCATTACCTCTTATAGCTTATAATCATGGAAACAAACAATACAAATTTGTAATGTGAAGAACTATGTTGATAAACTTACACAAAATATACCACATTATCTTGAAACTTGAACCTTAAAAACATTATTCTGAATTTCCTGAAACTTGAAAGCATCGCTATTTTTTAAAGACTACTGAAGATGAAAAATTTACACAGAAGTTGGTTGTCTTTGCATTTCTTAGCTTTTTGATATTTGTTTCAATTATTTACTTATGTTTTAATAAAAGAAAGGAAAAAAACAGTATATGAGACATAGATCAAGAGGAGAAAACTACCTCATTTATGATGTGGCAAATCTTTGTCAAATTAATCTCCATTCAGTCATTAACTCCTTGTTGATCATAGGACAAGCATTAGCAATTTCTGCAAATGACATGTGATCTCCCAGTAGATTTACTCATTTGTATGCAAATGAAGTATACATTTCTTTACCATATTCATCTCCATTCTTTATGATACTTAGCAACTTTAAGTATCCAGGTCTTTCCTGGCACAGGTCTGTGAATTTGCTGCTCTGGGAGGGGAGGGAGCCACCAAGTCACAAGCACACTATTTTCTCAATACAAATAGAAATGAATATAATGGTGGATCAGGAAGTTGAATTAAAATCTTATCTATTCAGTGGGAGAGGTGGTATTATGCTACTGATTGCTTAATTAATGCTCTAGCATTGTTACACATAACAAGCCTGAAGGAAACAACTTAGAAAAATCAAACATTCAACATTTATAATAATTTTCACCCAATAGTTTTATTGTTTCTTGTATAGAACACTATGCAGAGTACTGTTTCACATTTTGTGTTTCAGATTAAGTCCCTCTTCCTGGACTGTCTAGGTAAAATGAGTTACCTAGTCATCATAAGAGAACTATATGAATGGAATTGCTAGATTAACACCCCTCCTCAAAGATGCTTACACCCTAATCCTCAGAACCTATTAATATGGTAGGTTACTCAGCAAAGGGACTTTGCCAGTGTGATTTGGTTTATGGACACTGAGATGCGAAGCTTTTCCTCGATTATTCAGGTAAGCCTACTAAAATTACATTGACCCTTAAATTCAGGTTTCTCAGGCTGCAATGAGAACAGATACAGAGTAAGGGATGTGGTAATCCATCTACCGTTTCTTGGGACCACAAGCCAAGAAAGTAAAGAGCTTCTCAACATTAATTATGATCCCCAGGTAAAAGAGACATAATTCTGAACACCAAGGAGGCCAACAACTAGAATGAATCTGGAAGTGGATTCTCTGCCAGAGTGTCCAGCAAGGAACACAGCCCTGCCTACACCTGGGTTTCAGCCCTTGGCTATCTACATGTAAAAGACAGCCAGGCCACACTTTCTGTGGACTTTGGATCCACAGAACTGTGAGATAACAAATAAATGCTGCTTTTAGTCATCAAGTTTGTGGTAAATTGCTACAGCAGTGATAAGTAAAGAGGACATTGAAACAAACAACTAATACAATAAATGTAAATTTAGATACAGAAGAATTGCCAGCTAGTTCCCCATACACAAGATGGGGAAAAGTAAGTTTATAGTTGTTCATATAGTAAATAATATGATAATTAACCAACAATGATGCAAAAATAAATTCTGTGTCATTTGCTCACACTGTGAACTTACTTTTACCCACCCTGTACATTGTATAAACCTACAGAGGCACAAAAGAATGTCAAACATTGAACATGTCCCTTGAAGTTAGATATTTCTCCAAGTTGTTTATGTTTAATTTCTTTGTCCAGCCACTTACAAATGTTAGAATTATATTTCATAAATGTCATTTTAATGACATAATTATCATGACCTTGGTAATAATTTGACAATAGAAAGCTATGCAAATTTAAAGTCAAAATGTTTCATCTACACCCTCAATTTATAGAGTATGGTAGTATATCTCAGATAATTTCCTAAATTATGAATATTTTATTTATTCAGATAAACAATGTATTATCATAGTGAAAGTTTCAGAAAAAATTGTGAAAAAAATTTTTCCACATCTGTCTCTCTGTGACCAGATCTCCCCCACTCAAATGGGTAATCACATTTTTATACTCGTGTATTCTTTTACAAATTTTATACAGATTATATGCATATGTAAAGTACCAATATATATTTATCCCTAGATTTTCTCAATTTTAACATGATGTTCATATCATTCTTTATTTTGCTTTTTAAAAAACTATGTGCATTTTTGGAGAATGTTCACCTCATTACATAAAGCTTCTAATTCAAGAATATGACTGAGTAACCACTATGTTCAGTGCAATTTTTGCACATAGAGCAAGTTCCATAGGCATATAAAACATGGTATTTTCATCAATAACCATGTCATCTGATAAGTGGATACAGTGACTATGAAAAAATCCACTGACTAACATAGTTCTTAATAAGCCCCACAAGATAACTGTAGATACTAAACATCATTTAAAAAGTCTTAAGAGCAAAAGGTCACTTACAAATAAAATGTTTTTATATAAGTTTACAGTTGAAACAAGCAATTTATGGTGGTAAAAACAAAACAGAAATCTTCTATAAAGACAGCAACAACAATGATCAGAAAACCTGCCGTGGTGGTAAAAAAATAAATCAAAACAAAACAAAACAAAACAAAGTTGCCATTAAGGAGAAAAGGCATTGACTAGACAATGATTGCATTGTGAAGAACTTTGAAGTTAAAACAAACCAGGTAAAAATCTAGCTGTACTTCCTACTATTTTATTACTAAGCGATCTGGGAAAGTATAGGTGTTTATGTTTATAGTGTACAGAGAAAACTTCTATGAGAAGATGGTTTTGAGTAGAGACCTAGATGTAGTGTGATAATCTAAGTTATGTCAAGGCCAGAGAAGAGCATTCCAGGAAGAATGTGGAGAAAGTCGTGAGATGGAATAAAAAGGCCAGTATGACTGAAACATAGGAAGTAGAGAAGAAAATAAAAGGAGTCAAGGTTGTAGAGAAGTTAAAACAATTAATGTGGATTATTTCTTTAAGGATAATAAATGAGTACTTAATAATACTTGAGGTGGAAATCCACTGAAATGTCTTAAAGGAAATATGATGTATATAAAGGAGTAGCACTGTGTCTGGGTCATGGTCAGTATAAAAAGTATGATTATTTTTATTTACCTTTGATGGTGGCGTTGGCATAGATACCTTTGTGGTGGATTTTCATGGAACCTTGATAAATAAGCAGAGATTATGCAAATATTTTATGGTCTATAGACTCAAATCAAGATTGAAATATGGTTAGTTTAACAGTCATAACTCCTGTTTATCACCTATAACCAGCTGATGAATAAAGTGTGTATCAGATGTAAGAAACAGTGGTATCAGAGTTTAACATCTCATTGGGGTCCCTTTGCCCACTTGAGAAATGACAAGAAAATATACTTGTTAACAGTGAACCAGAACTACCTTTACCTAAATAGATGGTAAAGTAGAGGATAGATCAGCAAGGAATAGATCACACAGGGCCCTGCATGTGGTTGTAAAGAGTTTAGGACCTTTACTTTGAGTGAGATAGAACTCACTGAGAGTTTTGAATTTAGGAATGATGTGACTTAACTTACATTTTATACAAAGAACTCAATCTGGCTGTTCTGTAGGATGAGAAGTAAAAGAAGAGAGATCAGTTAAAATGCCACTAAAACCAAGGTAGTAGTTGTAGAGTGTTGCTAATTGTTTTGTTTCTGGAAATATACAAATGGAAAAGCCAAGTGGACGTTCTATCGGATTAGTCATTCTTGTGAAACAAATTGTCAAGGATATGCAATGATGAAAACAATATGTTACTTTTGTTTGGTCCTCCTCTAAACTCATAATCCAATGTAATCTGTAGAAAAGCATCAAATTCTAATAGAGGGGCATTCTACAAATTACCTAACCATGACTCTTCAAAACTGTCAAGGTCTTCAAAAGCATGCGATGGCTGAGAAACATGAGGAGCCAAGAAGAATCTAAGGAGACATGAAAAGTGAATGTAGCCCTGGCTGGTGTAGCTCAGTGGATTGAGCTCAGGCTGTGAACCAAAGTGTTACAGGTTCGATTCCCAGCCAGGGCACATGCCTGGGTTGCAGGCCATGACCCCCAGCAATGGCACATTGATGTTTCTTTCTCTCTCCCTTCCCTCTCTAAAAATAAATAAACAAAACATTAAAAACAAGTGAATGTAATGTGGTATCTTGGATGGAAATCTGGAACATAAAAAAGGACACTTATTTAAAGCTAAAGAAATCTGAAAGAAGTATGGACTTCAGTTAATAAAAATGTACTAACATTGGTTTATTAACTGTTAAAAGCTTTTCATACTAATGGAAGATGTTAATAATAGGGGACACTGAATGTCTTACATTTATTTTTGTCAAACACTCTAAAATATAAAGCCAACTAAAAAAATTAAAAAAGGAGGAATTAAGGATAATGGTAACTTTCATGTTAAGGAGGAGACTTGGGGTCTTGTGAAGTAATATATATGAAATTCTCCTCTCTTCCTCTGTGACTTTTCCCACTCATTCTTAAGACACACAAACACAGGATTTATTGCCACATAAATGACCCAGGAAACAGGTTAAGTTAAACTGAGTTACAGTTTTCTGAAAAGGCTTTTTGAAGGAAATGATGCTTCAGAAATAATTTTGAAAATAAACAAAATTTGCAAATGTAAAAAGAATAAAATCCTTCACTGTAAGGGGCTTAATTCCTTTTTTTAAATCCTCATGTTTTTATTCCACAGATTTTTTTTTGCCTCTTTTATTGACGCTTTTTGCCATTTAGTAGAGTTGTTTTGAACTTTGCATTTGTGGATCGTTTTTCTGCATTTCAATTAAAACATTTCCTGGAGTTTTGTTCTGTTCTTTTTTTTTTTTGAGGGGGGCATGCTTCTTTGTCACATCATTTTAACTAACTTCCTGTGTCTGTTTCCACATACTAGGTGTATATCTTCTATGTCTTCTGGTCTTGGTGCACAGTGGCCTTATGTAGTAGATATTCTGTAGGACCCAGTGGTGCACTCCTTTTGGTCATCTGAACCATATGCTCCAGGGGTATTCCTTGTGTGGATTGTGTGTGCCTTCTTGTTGTAGTTGAGTCTTTATCACTGTTGGGAATGATTGAGTGGGGCTGACCCTTAGGATGGTTGATTGAGAGAAATGGCTGTGACTATAGAATCCAACCTGTTTTGTAAGGACTGACCCCGTGGGGCAGATTCACTTTAGCAGGGTTTTTGTTCCTGCCAAGTATGCCTTTGGGTGATCATTTGTAGAGATGGTTGAGTGGTGCTTAGGTATGGACTAAAACTGGCCACAGGGTCTATTGGTTCTGGGCCTCTTAGAAGGGATTCTAATGCAGGTCCAGGTCAGCAACTGCTTGTTTCTGATCTGGGGTGACTTGGTAGGATCTACAAATTGATCTGCATTTGTTTTCCTAATTTGTTGGACTTGGAGGGCCCAGAGAGAGGCTAGGCTGTAAACTGACACCAGTTTCCACTAGTAACAGGCTTGGGTTTCCTTATTATAAGGTATGGGACACGCTGAGACCAACTGTTGCCTGTATGGGATTTTTTGACTATTGAAAAATTTAAGAAAGTCCACAGAATGAGCCAAAAAAAAAAAGGCCACTTGTGTGGAACATCTGCTGTAAGAGTTTTTGGACAGATAGATATGCTGGGTGGGGTAAGTGTCTCAGAAAATCACCAGGGTTGGGTAAACACTGTTAGCCAAGTTAATGAAGAGCTTAGATTTGGCATCTGGCTGTACCTGATAGGTTGTTGATGGTGGGGGTAGCTCAACAAAGCCATAGTGGCTTCTGCCAACACTTCTGTCTCCAGAGAGAGCTACCCTAAGCCCCACCTCATCAGTCTTATCCTGAAGCTAGTCAATTCAGCTACTCTCATATGTCCCTGGAACTTTTTGAACTTGCTTCCCAAGATCTGGAGTTCAAAGGATGTGAATTTGTGAGTGGGTCTCTGTGCAGGCCCTTTAATACCTACAGTGCCTGGATCTCCAGCCCTCCCTCTTTCTCAGCCACAATGTCCATTAGTTTTTATAGCCACATATTATGAAGACTCTATTTCAGGAATTAGAGCCCTGGTCTGGGAGCACATTTTGGGACTGGGAACCCTCACTTCTCAGTGGGGACCTTAGCAGTCAACATACCTCCCCCATTTCTTGACATTCACATTGTGCTTGTGGAAGCTGCCTGTCCTACACCTCTGACCCTCATATCTGTATTAATGTGGGTTCTTTATATCTTTAGTTAGAAAAATCTTGTTTAGCTTGTCTTCAGGTGGTTCTCAATGACAGTTGTTCTCTAATTTACTTGTAATTTTTATTGGATCATGGGAGAAGACCAGCACAGCATGTGCTGATCTTGATCAGAAGGAAGTCTGATCTACATCTGAACCAAGCAACATTTATTAATTAGGGTAAATTGACTAATTTGAAATATGGTGTTAGAGAATAGCTGTAAGAATACCCTGGGCCACCAAAAAGATAATCGAGTGGGTCTTACAGAAAATTAAGGCCAAATACTTCTTGTAAGCAAAAAGGACAAAACTAAAGCTGCCCTAATTTGGACACATCATGATAAGTCAAGGTTCTTTGGGAAAAAAAAATAATGATGCTGTGAAAAATAGAGGATAACAAAGATAAAAGGAAGACCAAATATGAGATGAATTTACTCCATAAGGAAGTCAAAGGCATGAGTGTACAGGAGCTCAGCAGGGATTTTCAGGACAGGATATTGTGGACATCATTCATTGATAAGAATACCAGAAGTCAGAGCTGACTCAATGGCATATAACACACATAAATCATTTACCCTTTTTATTTTAAATAAGGAGGAAAAATATGCCCCCAAATAGTTTTAATTAAAATGTATTAAGTTAATTTGTGAAAAAAAGTAGGTAAATGACAGTAAAACATTATTTGTATATTCTGTTTATTTATTTATCTAACATTATCTAAGCTTTTTGGTTGCTTGGTTTGTCCAAAGGACACAGGAAAGTAGAGAAACGTGTGGGAAGGAAGAAAAGTCAGGGTAGAAAAACAAGACTTTATTTGATTTTTTGCAGGAAGCTTTTGAGTTGGAATTGAGTTATTGATATAACTGCACAAGTTAAGTTGGGGAAAAAGTAGGTAATATGACAGTAGAACATTTGTATATTCTGTTATTTATTTTGGCCAATGTTAACATATGAACAGGTTGACAGAATTATACCAAGTATTTTCATATTTTTCCCTTTCAGTCACATAGTAGGACTGAACTATTTTATTCCCTCTAAAGTTAGCAAGCCTAACATAACTTGCTTTGGTCAATGACATAAGAGAAGCCAATGCATAGAATAGTCTGATCCCTTATGCTTGAAAGAATCCCTGTTCATGTTCATCAATAAACTTTTATTTCTTCCTCATTCTATTTACAAAGAGACAATGACGTTCTTCTTTTGCTTCATAAATCCCTGAAAAGACTAAGACATGCAGTAGCCTGGAAAAATTCCTTTTTTATACTAGTTGCTAACCCTTCTCTCTCACTATCCTATCACTGGTGTTATAGAATTGGTGACTCAGAAAACAGTTTAGTTGGTTTTACACCAAGCTCTACTAATAAAAGTAAAGGCATTCATTTCAGTGAAAGTTGCAAGATGCATACATCTCATAACACTAGTGTCCTATGACTCAGTATGTGATTTTCTGAAAACTAATGGTCTCAATTCCAATTTGAACATTTAGGGCCATTTTGAAGGGGAGGGAGAAATAAAGCAGCCTGAAGGGATCCAGATAAAAATAAAGGCACCTCCTCCTGGTTCTCAAAGGAGTAAATCAGAATGGAAAACATGCCAGTTCACAAAAATAGTTATAAATGGTAGATAGAAAATGTTACAGATAGTATATATCACAACAGATCAAGAAATGTGGGGATTTAGGTGTCTATGGAGGTAGCATGTGAATAAATAGAGTGTAAATATTTGGCAATATCAGAGAACTGCAAAGTGGCTTATAGCAGGTATTTAATATGAGGTACATTTTTTTTGCTTTTAATATTGTTTGATTGATTGATTTTTGTTCAGTCACAGTTGTCCCAACTTTTCCCCTGTTGCTCTCACACACCCTGCCCACCCCATAGTCCCTCAGGCAATCCCAACTCTGTTGTCCAATACCATGGGTCCTCCATACATGTTCCTTGACCAGACCCTACCCTCCTTTATCTTTTATCCCTCTCCCTTTCCATTCTGCTCACTCTCAGTTTGTTCCTAATTTCCATGTTTCTGGTTCTGTTTTGCTTGTTGTTTGTTCTGTTGATTAGTTGCCACTTAGGTAAGATCATATGTTGTCTCTCACCGCCAGGCTTATTTCACTTAGCATAATGCTTTCCAGATCCATCCATGCTGTCACAAAGGGTACGAGCTCCTTTTCTCATTCTGCTGTGTAGTATTCCATTGTGTAAATGTACTACAATATTTTGACCTATTCAATTACTAAGGTACACTTAGGCTACTTCCAGCACTTGGCTATTGTAAATTGTGTTGCTATGAGCATAGGGGTGCACAGGTTCTTTTGAATTAGTGTTTCAGGATTCTTAGGGTATGATCCCAGCAGTGGAATTGCTGGGTCAAAATGCAGATTCATTTTCAGTTTTCTGAGAAAATTCCATACTGTTTCCAACAGTGACTGCACCATTCTGCATTTCCACCAATGGTGAGATAGGGTTCCCTTTTCTCCACATCCTCTCTAACAGTTGTTGTTTGTTGATGTGTTTATGATGGTCATTCTGATTGGTATGAAGTGGTATCTCATTGTTTTAATTTGTATCTCTCTGATGGCTAGTGATGCTGAGCATCCTTTCATATGTCTCTGGGCCCTCTGTATGTCCTCCTTGGTCATTTTTCTTTCAGGACAATCTCCATTCATAGCCACATGCACCCAGATATGTACATGTGGTTCTTGCGGAAAGTTTGTGATAGCAGTTCTCAAACTGGGTTGAAAGGGACAAATTATTCCTTTCTAGAATTGCTCTCAGGTATCCCTCTTATAATGGAGAGTGTGATTATCTTCTTTCCCTGTATAATTTTTCTTATCATCACTGGCTTTTTTCCCTCCACTATAGTACTTTGAATAAAAGAAAACCAATCAGCCTGTAACATATTAACATTTTAAATTTTGAAACTTAAAATAGTATGGTTAGAGGATTCATAATCATGCTTATCTCTCATGGTATAATGACTTAATTAATATGCCTTTCATGAGACTTTGCACCGTGGGATGTACATAGATGTACGAGCTGATGAAAATTAAGGTGTTGTGAAATACAGAAGACTGAGTGATTTGATTGTGTGTATGTGTTTTAAACATTTAATATATATATATGTTTTCTGTCTTTTGGTTTAATTTGTGCACAGAAGTCTGCCCTCCTTTTTATCAGCCTGCACATGACAAAAGTGGAAGAGGACAAATGTATGAGAAGTTGATGCTACTGAAGTTGTTAGTGACTAAAATCAATCATAGCAGAATATTCCTGGATCAGAGATATTTAAAAACATGCATTATATTATATGTGTCTTATTTTGCTTAATTATTAACTGAGGAATTTGATAGTGATTTAAGGGTAGGTGTTTTATTTTGAGTCTCTCCACCTTCATTAATTTTTAGGGGCCATATACTTCTTTTTGTTTGTTTATTTCTTATAACTGATGTGAATTTATTTATCTTTCACCCTCTTTTTTAAAAGGTAATATATTTCATTATACTTTTTGTTATTTTTTATTACTACAAGTGAGAGATGCTTGGGCCATTTGAGCTCCTTACCAGGAAATCAAATATTATTGAAGCTCAATCAAACTCAAGCCTTTCTGCTGAAGGGAAACTGATGTGAAACAGCTTTATCAAGGCAAAGGAAACATTTGAGCATAAACCAGATGTTTAAGGTCTGTCTCTTCACATACTCTCCAACCCCTCCAACTCCTACTCTCTTTCATTTTTTATATAAAAATTTGGGGAAGAGGGAATCATAGATAATATGATTTTTGCCTATTAAGATAAATGTATGTTCTGGGAACTGAATGACAGGAAACAAAAACAAAGCATGATATGATAATTTGGTAAAACTGAAAAAAAGAATGGTCAAATAAAAGATCAGTTAAACCAAATGTGATGTCACAAGAAAATTTAAAAGGTAGTGAGAAATAAGTTTAATACAGAATTTTGTTATCTTGTGGTTGATAGTGGTTATGGATTTTTATTTTGTTTGGTTTTAAAGTAAAGAATGTCAAGCAACTGAGCTATTTCATTTTTTTCCAATGGTAATGATTAAGGAAGTATAAAACAAAAGAGCTAAAAGCAACAGACAATACAGATTCATGATAACCATTAAGAGACAATGATTTTAGTGATTTAAATGGTTTCACACCAAAATCTTTAAAAATTATATTCAGAAGTCAAAAATAACGATGTGAATACCATATCATTTTGTTCCAGGCACCTGAATATGCCTAAATTGACTCACAAAGACCAAAAAGGACTAATATAAAGTGTAGGACTGAAGGACATGATCAGTGTGCCTCTGAGATGTAGCCTGCACTCAGAAGTCAAGACTCTGGTGTTGGAATCAGATTCTGCCAGTTACCACCTGTGTGAATGTGAATTGTGAACTCGACATGGCACAAAAAACTTGCCTGAACATTGTACTAGGAGATTGAGTAAACTTTGCCTTGGCTTCCACCTATATCAGGTCATGTCCTTAAAGGTGACCCAGCCCCATCTGAGCCTTTGCTTAAATAGTAAAATTACAATTTGCTAAAGAGCAAATTGTACTTTGACCCATTCCACATTACCAACTCTTTCCAGCAATTTTTCACTCATTCTCTTCCTCTAAGTTTTCATTTCACCATAGCCTCCCTTTTGGTTTCCCCCTTTGATTTACACAGAGTTCTTTTTGCTTCTTCTCTCTTAGTCCTTTAAAAATCAAGGTCACCTTTGTCCTAGTTGGAATTTAGTTCAGTTTATACTGGAGTCTCTTCCTTACTATACTATGTGAATAAAGCCTGGCTTGCTGCCCTTTACAAGCCTCTGGTTCCTTTTCTATATGACAACATTCTTTATTCTTGTTTACTACCTCTAAAGTGGTGATACTTACAATACCTTGCTCTTAGTGTTGTCACAAGGATTAATGAATAAATATTTTTAAATTGTCATATTAATGTGTATTAAATTAAATTATTTTTTCTAGCTAATCCTTAGTAACTCTGTCAATATAGGAATTTAAACAATATTACTTGTCCATCATAATTATACGTTGGTTTGCATTGGTCATCTGCCCCAGTTTACTATCCCAATGTTAGAATTCAGTGTCAAGTATATCGACCCTTCCTTTAAATGCTCACTCTGGCTTCTGCATGAAATGTTCATTTTTGAATTCTCTCTGACATGGTGACATCATGCCCATCTTTGTAGTCTTGTTCAGTGTATCTCTAGAAAATTACACATCCTTTTTCTCTGTGGAATCAAGCATTGTCATCATACATATGTCAAAATAGTTAGTACAGTATGTATGCATGTGTTTTTCTGGTGCCCTGGTACTGTAAAGGCATTTAAAAGTCTGCTTTTCAGTTTAAAAAGTGCTTTTACACACATTGTTTCATTTAATTCTTATAATAATTCAGAACATATTTTTATTCTGTTACCCATACAATACATGAAGAAAAAAGTCTTACATAGTGAATATTTTACTGCAGTCACTTAGCTTGCAAATGATGAAGCTAGGCCAGATATTTTTCCTCAGATAGAGATGTGGTTTCACTATTTATTAAATGACTGTACTTGGGCTTCACTACTTATTAAAGGACTGATATTTGGAGTCTTTGTAAAATGGGATCATAATATTCACTTCAGAGGTTTGTTGTGATACCACAAAACTATGACATATATGAAATATTTGAAAGTGTCTACCTCAGAGAAAATACTAAAATCGCTATAGTTTGAATGTTTGTATCAATCCCAAAATCAAATGTTGAATCCTGATCTCCATTGTAATTGTATGGCAAGGCCTTTGGAAGTTATTAGGTCATGATGGTGCATCCCTCATGAGTGGAATTATAACCCTTATAAACAAAGCTGAATAAAGCATCTTTCCCTTTCTACAATGTGAGGACATAGGAATAAGACTGCTACCAATGAATGAGGAAATGTACGCTCACCACATACTGAATATCACCTTGATCTTAGATTGTGGAACTATGAGAAATAGTTGTCTGTTGTTCATAAACCACTTACTATATATCATTTGGTTACAGATGCCTGAATGGACTAAGACAAAAATTTTTCTCCTTCATTTTTATGAACAAAAGTGAATGGTGTATTTAAGTCTCTAGGAGAATACACATTCACAAACTAAAAGCTCAAGTTAGAGAAAATAGAGTATGCTAATTATAATTTTAAATTGTCCATGTCGAATATTTCATGGGACATAAACTGAGAAGGATTTTCTTTAATACAGTTTCTTTAATTCATGAAACATTCCTGAGCCCCTAAATATTCCAAAGTTTCTCTTAAATTTTCTGCTTTTTCTTTTTTTAAAAAAGGCTTGAATGATACCAGTTAACTACGATATAAACAGTGAGAAAATGTTGGTAATCAATTAGCAATTGACAAAATAATGAAAATAAATTTTAAAATAAGAATGAATGTAAAAGTAATGTACAGCTTGGTAACTATAGTTAATACTGCTGCATTGCATATTTGAATCTTGCTAAAAGAGTAAATTATAAAAATCTTCATTACAGTAAAAAATTTATTTTGTGGCTATGCATGGCCATGAATGTTAACTAGACTTAAAATAATGTGAAGAAGAAAGATTTTAATTTGGATCAACTTATGATAATTAATGAAAATAGTAATTTTATCATTTATTTCAACAGTAAAATTATTGTGTTTTGTGCTAAATATTTTATATTCACAAAGGTTAATCTTAGTGAATTCACAAATATTTATCCTTAGTACAAATATTTAGGCAGTTACTAATATTATATCATTTTCCCTATAGGATACCTAAGCTTTGAAAAGGCTATGTAACTTTCCCAATGTCTTAAAGCCAGGAATTGGGAGAATAAGGACATGGACCCACATTTGTGCATCTAAAGAGCACATTCCCAGAACTTCCTATAGAAAAAAAAAAGAAAGAAAGAAAACTGACAATACTTTAGCATTCAACAGTCTGTTGAGTGCTAAGGGAAAAATAAGGAAGTTAGATTACTAAAACTAAAAATTACCAAGGAATCAGAGGATGGATGTCTTCCTCTATATTTTTGTGTGTGATCTACCCATAAATTTGTAAAAATTGAATAAAACTTTCATTATATGTCAGTGACCTCAGACACATCTGAAGAGCCCCAATATAGCTTAGTAAACTAAGTGCAAAATCATAATAAAGAAGTTAACTCTAAAATAGGTTTTGTAATCTTGGAATCCCAATGCTCACAAAAAGGAGCACCATTTGATAATTAATGTAGTTTACAAAAAGACTATTTTCTTTAACATCAATTCTCTATATTTTTGAACAATGTTGGGCAGAAGTCATTTTACAGATGAAAAATATACAATAATTAATAAATAATAATAAAGGAATAAACTCTGTGTTTCACATACCCTCAGCTATTCATCTATTTTTCCCCCTTGTGCATCTCTCTGCAACTTTTTTTCAAAAATGTCTAGAACACTTCCAGACAATATGGAAGCATAGGTGCCTTCTTGTACAACCAAGAGAAGAACAAGAACATGTTTAAAAACAAAAAACAACGAGAACTGACAGAAAATTAAACTGTATAGAAGTCCAACAACCAAGAATTTAAAGAAGGAACATTCATCCATCCAGTAGGAGGGGCAGAGATAGGCAGTCAGGTAGAGAGGACTCATGGCAAGGCAGCAGCTGGAAGAGTAGGAGAGGTGGCGGCTGGTGAAGCAGGCTGTCACACATTTGCTTGCAAATAAGTTGGGAGGAACAGCTAGAGAGCCAAACAGACTGCACAACCCAGGGTTCCAGCACAGTTAAAAAAAGGCCTCAAAATCTCTGACCGAAAAAAAACCCTGAGGGTTGAGGTGGCAGGAAAAACTCCCAGCCTCACAGGAGTGTTGTTTGGAAAGACTCACAAGGTCCTAGAAGGTACACAAAACCACTCACCCAGGAATCAGCATGAGAAAGGCCTGATTTGCTTGTGGGTAGCAGGGAAAGTGTCAGAAAGTTGGCATAGAGCTGAGCAAGTGGCATTGTTCCCTCTCAGAATCCTCCCCCACATGCAGCTACATGGGTTGCCCTGCTCTGGCCACTACCTAAGTCTCCACCCCTTGCTACATAACAGGTGCCCAGAGGCAAAAAATTATATATATATATAAGAACAGATATTATATATATATATAACATGGAGGGTTATAAATATATAAATATATATTTATATGAATATATAAATATAATTTATATATTATATTTATATAACATGGAGGGATATATATATATATATATAATATCTGTTCTTTCATTTGGGATATATATATCTCTTCATCTATATGATGAAGAGATAGCCAACCTATCAGATGCACAATTCAAAACACTGGTAATAAAGATGCTCACAGAAATGGTTGAGTATGGTCACAAAATAGAGGAAAAAGTGAAAGCTATGAAAAGTGAAATAAAGGAAAATGTACAGTGAACTAACAGTGACGGGAAGAAAACTGGGACTCAAATCAACACTTTGGACTAGAAGAAAGAAATAAACATTCAACCAGAACCATTTTTAAAAAATGAAGAGAGACTTAAGAACTTCCAGGACAACTTTAAATGTTCCAACATCTGAATCATAGGGGTGCCAGAAGAAGAAGAAGAAGAAGAGGATCAAGACACTGAAAACTTATTTGAAGAAATAGTGAAGGAGAAATTTCCCAGTCTGGCAAAAGAAATAGAATCCCAGGAAGTCCAAGAGGCTTATAGAATCCCAAAGAATTAGACCCAAGGAAGCACATGCCAATGCACATCATAATTACATTACACAAGATTAAGATAAAGAGAAAATATTAAAAGCAGCAAGAGAAAAAGAGGCAGTTACTTACAAAGAAGTTCCCATAAGACTATCAGCTTGTTTCTCAAAAGAAACCTTAGAAGGTTTCAAAGTCCAGTTCCCCTAAGCAAGAAGAGGCAGCAAAGAAGTATTTGTATTCATGAAAGGCAAGGACCTATATCCAAAATTACTCTATCCAGCAAAGTTTTCATTTAGAATGGATGGGCAGATCAAGTGCTTCCCAGATAAGGCCAATTTAAAGGAGTTCATCATCACCAAGCTCTTGTTACGCTAAATGTTAAAGGCACTTATCTAAGAAAAAGAAGATAATCTAAAACTATGAAGTGCAAAAAGACAACAAACTCACAACTATTAAAAACTGAACCTAAAAACAAAACTAAACTAAACATATAACAAGAACAGGAACAGAATCAAAGAAATGAAGATTACACGGAGGGTTATCTTCAGGGAGGGGTGGAGGATGGGGTAAAGGCATAGGGAATAAGAAGCATAAATGGTAGGTATAAAATAGGCAAGGGAAGGTTAAGAAGAGTATAGGAAATGTGGAAGCCAAAGAACTTATATGTATTACCCATAAACATGAACTAAGGGGCAAGGGGTGAATGTGGGTGGGAGGGGTGTGCAGGTTGGAGGGGAAGAAAGGAGGGGAAATGGGACAACTGTGATAGCACAATCAATAAAATATATTTTAAAAAGTAAAAAAAAAAATATCAAGTACCATGAAAACCAAAATAAACACACTTTTTTTATTCTTGTATAATGATAGTTATTCATGCAAGAACAATAGAAAATAAATAGTTATTCATTGTATTAATCTTACGTACACTGTCAAGCGATATGTGTTGGGAGACAATGCAACTCCAACAGAAATCTCCAATTTGGGGTGAGGTAAAGAAAATAAATCTGGGTGGAGGGAAGATGCACCCAAGATAGGTGGGAGCAAAGTTTACTTCCCCTTGCACGTGGGTGAAACACCTAGCTGATCTTCTGAGGAACAGAGTGATCAGCCAATAGTACCACAGCATATATGAACACTGGAGATCAAAAACTGTAGAGGACATTGAAAAATAAGACAATAAGGAGAGTGTTTCAGAACAATAAGGTCCCTTGGACCAGCATGGGGACCAGAGTGGCTGCAACCCCAGGTCCAGCACCTGCTGTGTTGGACACAGGGTTCTTGGGAGAGATCTGGGTCAACAACTCCATCCTGTGTCAAACAAGGTTTGAGCAGCACCAGGAGAGACCTGGTTGCTTGAAGTCACAGGGAGGGGAATAAGGATAAAGTGGCAAAAAGACGGAGGCTGTGTGCACACATGGAGACTGTGGGTGCCAGCTGCAGCAGCCACCCAACCTCCTGTACCCCTGTCCCTACTCTCACACCCAAACCCCCAAGGAGGGTGAGCATCCGAACCTGAGGGACCTGTGGCTGCCTGCCCCACTACACCTGCAGGCCCAGGACTGAGTGCACCTGACCCCACTGTCCCAAGACACCTTACACCCCACCCTTTTGCCCCCATGGAAACAGCAGAGAAGGCTTACACCTGCAATCCCAGCAACAGCTACTGCAGCACCCCTGCCCTGCAGGGCCAACTGGCTCTATAGGGGGAAAGCTGAGATACCCCTGCAGAGGAGAGCTACAGGGCTCAGGAAGTCAGCAATCACCAGATAAAGACTTAACTCGGGGCGGGGGGGTAAACTAGCCTGAAGGAGATCTGAGAGTCCTTAGCATCTAGGACAGCAAAGATCAAGAAGGTAGTGCATGAGTTGCCCCTAATTGGTGCACCTCAAGGGCAGCACAACTGGTGGACTGAAGGCTGGACTAGGTTGGTTCCAGATAGACACTGGGGACCTGGCAGTGAACTGAGGAACTGGGCTGGAGGCTGGGAGAGTGCCACTCAGGAAAGGAGAAAAGCAAAACCAATTCCCCCTCAGGCCACTGCATCCAAGAAGACCAGCAGAACTAGCTTCTCCAGTTTGAAGTCAGCAAGAGGGTGTTTTGGTTTTTCTTAAGTAATTTTTAAAACTCATTCTTCCTTTCTTTTGTCCTTATTTTTATTATTTTTTTCCTTCTTTCTTTCCCTTTATATCTCTTCTTCCTTCCTCCTCCTCCTCCTCCTCCTCCCCCTCCTCCTCCTTCTTCTTCTCCTTCTCCTTCTTCTTCTAATCCCCACAAGTGAGACAATGAAACCTGGAACTGTGAAAAAAACTAGAGTTGGACATAGAAAAGGGTCATCCCAACAGCTGAGACAGTGAGACAAATTTCACTTTGTTACTCCACAGAGATTGCAAGTTATTGTGTATTTGTGTTTTTTCATTATTCTTACATCTTTCATGTTATTAGTCTTTTTGTAGTTCTCTTTTTTTTGTTTACTCTTCCTCACTTGGCTGGTTAAATTGCACTGTTTGACTGGTTTCCCTTGTTCTCTCTTTCATAGTGTATTTTTAATTTAGTTTTTCACTTCACTTGTGTTCCATTAGAACACTATTCTAGGTCATATACTTCTTATTCTTGTTATACAGATCACATGGATTCCATCATATGATTGTTGTTCCATTATTGTTGCAAAGAATTACTGTTCCATACAATTGTAAATACTACACAGCACCCCTCCCAGATCTTAGCCCATTTAATCATTTCTTGAATTTTATTACTGTTGTGGTTAACTCTATTGTCTCACACAATACACCTATTGTCTATCCTTTATCTCACTTTACCTCATAATCTGACCTCCCATAAGCTCACTGATTTCTAGATCCAATTCACAATCCATCCCCCCAACTAACAAGAGTCTTATCTTCTTTCCACACTTTGTAAAAAGTGGCTAGTTGGGTGAAATATCACAGTTAACACTATACATATCCAAAGGACCTCATATTTCTTCTCTATGGGATGGTGCATTAAATATCATAGAATAGACTCCTGCTGTCTTAAACCATTTTGCTTTTCCCCTCCAAATAATCATAGAAAAGAGTAGGTGGAAGCTGTGAACACCAGAATACCTTCTGAAAGAGGAAACACAACAACAAAGGAATCACCAATAGATAACAACAGAAGAAGGTGAAAGAGGGAGTGGAAGCCACACTAAGTTAACCCAGGATCAATCTAGAAATACAACTAAATAGTGGATAAGTTAGTTACTCAGAACAAGCAACTGCACAAGAGCAAGAGAATATCCTCAAAACTTTATACACATGAAAGAATAACCTTCAACACAACCTGGCCACCCCTGCACAATAGAATACAAGATGTGGTAGATGGAGTGACACTCAGTTAACCAGCTGGAGGGAAAGACTCACCAAAGAAAGGCCCAACAACTATCAAACCCCAAATACATCCAGTGAGCCAACATAAAAGACAACTCAAGAAGAGTGATCTCAGCAGATCAAGGAGACTTCCCCACTGAATCTCACAGGCCTTCTACCGTAGAAGTTCACGCCATAAACCCAGGGAGTAAGAACAGATCAATTTAAAAAGCAGAAGCTATCAAGAAGAGTCTCACAAACAATGAGAAGACAAAGAAACAATCTCCAAATGAAAGGAAAGGAGGAACCTCAGAAAGAATGCTAAATGAAATAGAGGCAAGTCAACTATCAGATATTGAGTTCAAAGCAATGGTTTTCAGGAAGCTCAATGAGTTCACACAGAATTACCAGAAACTACATGGAAACTACAATGAACTCACTGCAAACTATACCAACATGAAAAAGGAAATATAAACTATCAACAAGGGCCAAAAGTAAATGAAGAATACAATTTATGAACCGAAGAACGCAGTAGAAGGAATCAAAATCAGTTTGATGAAGCAGAGGATCAGATCAGTGACCTGGAGGACAAGGTAGAAAAAAAACCAAAATGAGCAAGAAATGGAAAAGAGGCTCAGAAAGAATGAAGAGGAGTTAAGGGAAATGCAGGACAACATGAAAGAAATAACATCTATACAACAGACATACCAGAAGCAGAAGAGGAGCAAAGAATAAAAAACTTTGTTTGAAAAAGTAATGATGGAAAACTTCCCTAATTTGATGAGAGAAAAAGCCATACAAATTCAGGAAACACACAGAGTCCCAATCAGGAAGAACCCAAAGAGGTTGACTTCAAGACACATCATAATTAAAATGGCAAAATTCCAATGTAAAGAGAGAATCTTAAATGTAGCAAGGGAAAAACAAGAAGTAATATACAAGAAAGCTATGATAAGACTAGCAGCTGACTTCTCAATGGAAATGCTCCAAGCCAGAAGGGAATGGCGAGAAATATTCCAAGTAATGAGAACCAGAGGCCTGCAACCAAGACTACTCTATCCAGCGAGGCTCTCAATAAAATTGAAGGTCAATTAACGAGGTTCCTGGACAAAAGAAGCCTCAAAGATTATACTGCCTCCAAACCAGCTCAGTAAGAAAAGCTAAAGGGTTTGCTTTAAGAACAGGAATAAAAACAGTGAGAGAGAGAAACACAGGTTCATAAAGATGGCAATCAATAAGTACCTATCAATGATAACCTGAAATGTAAATGGATTAAATGCCCCAATCAAAAGACAAAAACATAGCGCAACAGATAAGAAAACATGACCCACATGTATGCTTCCTACAGGAGACACACCTTAGAACAAGATACCTACACAGACTGAAAGTGAAGGGCTGTAAACAAATATTCCAATCAACTGGACAGGTGAAAAAGAAGAAATAGCAGTACTTATATTAGACAAAATAGACTTCAAAAAAAGAGCCATAAAAAAAGACCCAGAAGGACATTTCATAATACTCAAGGGAAGAACCCATCAAGAAGACATAACCATTGTAAATACATATGCACCCAACATAGGAGTACCCAAATGCATACAGAAAATCTTGGAGAACTTCAAGAAAGATATTGACAGCCACACAATTATAGTAGGGGATTTTAATACCCCACTGTCAAAAATGGACACATCTTCCAAACAAAATATCAACAAAGATATTGTGGCATTAAACAATGCCTTAGATGAAGTGGACTTAACTGATATATATAGAGCCCTTCATCCCAAAGAAGCAAATTACACATTCTTTTCAAATGCACATGGAACATTTTCAAAGATAGACAACATGATAAGACACAAAACAAGCCTCCACAAAATCAAGAAAATTGAAATCATATGAAGCATTTTATCTGACCATAAGGGACTAAAACTAGGCACAAACCTCAAGGGAAATCCCAAAACAATCAAACTCATGGAGATTGAATAGCATGCTATTTAGCAATGGATAGGTCAAGAATGGGATAAGGGAAGAAATCAAAAAGTTCCTGGAAACAAATGAAAATTAACCCACAACAACCCAAGACTTATGGAACACAGCTGAGGCAGTACTGAGAGGGAAGTTCATAGCAATGCAGGCCTATCTAAAAAAAGATAGAATCATTTCAAATAAACAACTTAACCCTATGCCTACAAGAATTCCAGGAACAACAACAAAGATAGCCCAGAGCAAGCAGAAGGAAGGAAATAACCAAGATCAGAACAGAATTAAATGACAGAGACTAAAAGTACAGTTCTAAGGATCAATGTATCCAGGAGCTGGTTCTTTGAAAAGATAAACAAAATTAACAAGCTTTTAAACAGGCTCACCAAGAGAAATGGAGAGAACCCAAATAAACACAATCAGAAATGAAAGAGGAGAGATTACAACTGATACCACATAAATACAAAGGATTGTAAGAAATTATTATAAAGAACTGTATGCCAAGAAATTTGAAAACCTAGGTGAAATGGACAAATTTCTAGAAAAATATAATCTTCCAAAACTCAATGAAGAACTAGCAAAAAGCCTGAACAGACCAAGAACAGCTGATGAAATTGAAACAGTAATCAAAAAGCATCCAACACACAAAAGCCCTGGACCAGATGGTTTCACAGGAAATTTACAAAGCATTTAAGGAAGAGATAACCCTCATCCTCCACAGATTATTCCAAAAATTCAAGAAGATGGAAGATTCCCAAATTCTTTTTATGATGCCAGCATCAGCCTTATCCCAAAACCAGATAAAGATATAACAAATAAATAAATCTTCAGGCCATTATCACTAGTGAACATGGATGTTGAACTCCTCAACAAAATATTGGCGAACCATATCCAGCAATATGTTAAAAAGATCATTCACCTTGATTAAGTAGAATTTATCATAGGGATACAAGGATGGTACAATATTCACAAATCAATAAGCATGACACATGACATAAAAAAAATGAAAAATGAACTTACATGATAATACCAATAGATGAGGAAAAGCATTTGATAAGTACCCATTTATTGTAAAAACAGTCAGCAAAATGGGAATAGAGAGAGCATTCTTCAACCATAATAAAGGCCATATATGAGAGACCCATAGCAAATATCATACTCAAAGAACAACAACTTAGAGCTTTCCCACTCAGATCAGAATGAGTGTTTTCACCACTTCTATTTAACATAGTACTGGATGTCCTAGCCACATCAATCATACATGAAAAAGAAATAAAAGGCATTTAAATTGGAAAGGAAGAAACAAACTGTCACTGTTTACAGATGATATGGTAGTCTACATAGAAAATCCTATAGACTCCACCAAAAAACTTCTCGACCTAATAAATGAATTTGGCAAAACAACTGGTTACAAAGTCAATATCTAAAAATCAAAGGCATTTTTGTACACCAGCAATGAATCATTAGAAACAGAAATCAGGGAAAAAATCCCATTGTATATAGCAATTAGAAAATTAAAGTACCTAGGAATAAACCTAACCAAAGAGGTAAAAGACTTGTACTCAGAAAACTATACAACACTGAAGAGAGAAATTAAGGAAGATGCAAACAAGAGGAAGCATATATCATGCTCATGGATTGAAAGAATGAACATCATAAACATGGCCATACTACCCAAAGTGATTTATAGATTTAGTGGAATTCTTATTAAAGTACCAATGACATATTTCACATATATAGAACAAACATTTCAGAAATTTATATGGAACAATAAATAACCACAAATAGCTGAAGCAATTTTGAGAAAGAAAAAAGAAGGAGGGATCACAATACCTGATATCAAATTGTAATACAAGGCCACTGTAATCAAAACAGCCTAATACTGGCATAAAAACAAGTACGTTGACTAATGGAACAAAAGAGAGCCCAGAAATAAACCCAAGTCTCTGTGGTCAATTAATATTTAACAAAGAGTGAAGAAGCATAAAATGGAGTAAAAATAGCCTCTTCAATAAATGGTGTTGGGAGAGCTGGACAGCTATATGTGAAAAAGTAAGATTCAATCACCAACTTACACCACACACAAAAATAAATTCAAGGTGGATAAAAGACTTAAATAGTAATCATGACACCATAAAAGTCCTAGAGGAAAACATTGGCAGAAAAATCCCACATATTCCATGCAGCATTTTCACTGATATGTCCCCTAAAACAAGGGACATAAAGAAAAGTATAAATAAATGGAACCTCATCAAATTAAGAAGCTTCTGCATGGAAAAAGAAAACAGCATTAAAATGAAAAGAGAACCAACTATATGGGAAAACATATTTGTCAATGATACCTTGAACAAGGGTTTGATCTCCAAAATATATAAAGAACTCTCAGTACTCCACTCCAGGAAGACAAAAAACCCAATTTAAAAAATGGGTAAAAGACTTGAACAGACACTGCTCCAAGGAGGACATACAGAAGGCCCAGAGACACATGAAAAGATTCTCAGCATCACTAGCCATCAGAGAGATGCAAATTAAAACCACAGTGAGATACTGCCTCACAGCAGTCAGGATGGCCATCATAAACAAATCAACAAACAACAAGTGTTGGAAAGGATGTGGAGGAAAGGGAACCTTAGTACACTGTTCATGGGAATGCAGGCTGGTGTAACCAGTGTGGAAAACAGTATGGATTTTCCTCAGAAAACTACACATGGAACTGCTTTTTGACCCAGCAATTTCACTGCTAGGATTGTATCCTAAGAACCCTGAAACACCAATCCAAAAGCACCTATGCACTCCAATGTTCATAGCAGCACAATTTACAATAGCCAAATGCTGGAAGAAACTAAAGTGCCCATCAGCAAATGAGTGGATGAAAAAACTATGATACATTTACACAATGGAATACCAAGCAGCAGAGAGAAAGAAGGAGCTTCTACCCTTTGTGACAGCATGGATGGAACTGGTGAGCATTTTGCTAAGTGAAATAAGTCAGGTGATAAGGGACAAATACCATATGATGTCACCTTTAACTGGAACATAATCAACAAAAGAAAAAAGCAAACAAATATAACCAGAGACATTGAAATTAAGAACAATCTAACAGTAGCCAGAGGGAAGGGGGGAAAGAACAGTGGGGAGAAGGGTTTTCAGGAGCATAAGATACATGGATAAAACCAAGGGGGAGGAGGGTGGAAGCAAGGGAGGGAGGTGGGTTTGGCTGGGGTAGGGGGGTTGGTGGGGAGAAAATGCAGACAACTATAGTTGAACAACAATACAGTAATTAAAAAAAATCAAAAACAAAGAATGGAAAGCAAATCTATTCAGTGCAGAACAGCTGAATTGTAATACAGCATCCCTGTGAAAATAACATGACTGTGTCTTGGCTGTGAGACCAGACCTTTCTCCAGCTAGACAGCTTTGCTCTCCTCCATCCTGACCTGCCTTGTGCTGTGCTGAGCTTCCCTACTTTATTGTTTAGTTTCCACTTAGACATCTTCAGTGTTTCAGCTCAGCCAGGGAGATGTAGTCTTCAGTTTTCCGTGGATAGTGAAAGTGTTCTAGAGCCAGAGGGATGCTGACTTATATAGACAGAAGTCTTGATGACTGGCCTCTGGCCCCTGATTAGTCCATTCTCATGCAGGTGTGGACTCCAAATTCTCACAGCTTTATTGGTCTAAAAGATATTGTCACGATTGGTCAGAATAGAGTAACGCTGGTTGGTTGGAGTTGCATAACTCTAATTGGATGATGGAAGCCTCAGTTCTATTGGTTGAAATAGAATCCGAAGAATCCCTTTTTAAAAATGATATTATTTATATTTATTTATTTTTTATTGTTCAATTATAGTTGTCTCCATTTTCCCTCCAGCTCTTGCTCCCATCCCACATACCCCCACCGCTTACCCTCAATTCTACCACTCTTTGGTTTTGTCCATGGGTCCTTTACATATGGCAGGAACTCCTTTATAAGAGCTGGCTCAGATGGCAGAAACACAGGGCAGACAGTGTAGAGGCAGGAGGTCAATGTGGGCTTTTCCTTGATATGCAGTTTTCATGATAGACCCCTGTATAGAAATACCTGCTAAGTTTTTTTTTTTTATTGAATCCCAGGTAGCCACCAGGAGCCCCTCTTAATAACTGTTTTGCTTCTTAGGGTTTGCATGATAACCCCAGTATTTTTTATAACCAATAATGAAAGGATACTTATATAAAGAACAATATTTTGACTTACTTAGTTAAAAAGCAGACTATTGCAGTGGTAACAATACCTACACAGTCTTTACACTTAAATAACCTTAATTTGAGGGTTCCTCCATTACTGTCAAATGAACTTAAGCATATTACTTATAATATCAGTATTTCATCTGAAGACTCAATGTGCTGAATGATGGAAATGTAAAAGGACTTTTCTGAAAATTAATTAGGTAACATAGTTACTACATTTAATACTTACTATATGGCATGTAAATTATATACTGGCCATATAGTTATGTTCATGAAGTATAAAATAAACTATTTAAATTTTAGCAGTAATTAAAACTATTAACAGTCAAGGTTATAGTACAATACCGTCTTTTTAAAAAAAGTTTATAACATTTGAGAATATGAGGCATACATATTAAAATTAACACCTTTTATTTTAAAATTCACATAAGCAATATGTTAATTCATCACATTTTTGTGGTCTCATTGTGGTAGAGCACAAGTATTTTGAGGAGGAAATAATAGGTAATAGGTTTCCAAACATCACTAATAAATTTACTATCAAATGACCTATTGTGTTTGTAGTTTATGAAACTCTGAATGGAGAATTGAGTTACCTGTGTGGAATAAATTAGAATGCAAGATTCTGTTTCCTAATAGGAAATATGCCCTTGACTTAGGTTTTATTAGACTACAACTGAGTCTGAAAAAGAGAGAATTTACAAGATGAAATAGGTTCTCCTGGCATATGGTCTTACAGAAATGTGGTGGCCAGAAGAGGTTGACTGGTTGGGAACCAAGGCACCCTGGCCCCATTGTGAAATCTACCACCTTCAGGCTCAGAGTTCAATGGGTTCTGGAACTCAGATTTGTCAACACTTCTTTTTGATAAGATTTGGAGATACAAGTTCATGCTGAAACACCTCATGTGAAGAATACTTAAGAACTGTGGTACATTTGCACAATGGAATATTATGCAGCAAAAACAAAGAAGGAACACTTACTTTTTGATACAGCATGGATGGAACTGGAGAGTATCATGCTACGTGAAATAAGCCAGGCAGAAAAAGACAAATACCATATAACCTCATCTATAAGAGGAACCTAATGAACAAAATGGATGAGCAAAATAGAGCCAGAAGCATGGAAATAAGGAACAGACTGACAGCAATCAGAAGGAGGTAGGGAGAGGAAAAAGGAGGTACAGAAGGAGAAGGGTATAATCAAGAATCAGGTATAAATTACTCATGGAAATTGACAACAGGGCAGGGATTAACTGTGGGAGTTGGGGTGCATGGTTCAGGGGAAAGCAAGTAGGGGGATTTGGACAACTGTAATAGATTAACAATTTTTTAAAAAGCCTAGAGTTCTAACTGAATTTTTCATGGTAAAGGAAAACAACTACAAATTATGCTGGACCCTTGCATGGGAGAGACCAAAACATTCTCTTCCTAGTTGCAGATAATATTGATAGTAGAACCAATGACATTGGATATTTCAATATCAATTTCCCCTACTTCCTTATATACTCAGTTCCATCTGGGCATACAATCATTCAACTAAAGACTATACTGCTAGGGTTGGCCATGAATTCAATATCTTACCAATACTCTTATGGCTGGACTTTATGAGTACCTCCTAAAGTAGGAGTTATTCCATGCAATGTTAGCTGGCCTGAACATGTTGTGTGAAGATCCAGAAAGCCCTCTTTACTTCAAAAGATGTCATATACCTAGGTTGGCAGAGCAACACATTTGGAGAATTCTGAAATTTTAACACATGGGGTCTCCATGTTAACCCTCCATTCTTTATGTTTGGACTGCTTTGACAAAGAAACAGACACACCTAACCTTTAAGTTCTTGATAATTTACACTTTGTTACAAATAACCACATAAGTTCTCTAATTAATAACCACAATGATACAACTCTATGTTGTTGAGGTGAAAATATCTTGTCAAACCCATGTAGTATCTACACTAATTTAAGTGCAATGGAAGCCAGAAGAAGTTTGCAGCCAATGAGTTTTAGAAATATCAGAGGGTTACACATATCAGGATTTGGCAAAATAGGGCCATGCTGAGCAGAGGCCAAAGAAGAAATGAGTGTGACATATAGAAAGAGCAGTGTGATGCTTATTATATCTCAAATAATAAGGTTAATTTTGAAAACAAATCGAATAAATGAGGGAGAAACACTAATTATTGCACAGATGACTTGATTAACTTAAGTATTGTTTTTTTCTTTATGTTTTTATAATTGTGAGACATTTCCAGGGAGAATACACAATAAAGAAATTGAGAAATCCATTACATATTCTGCATATTCTTATGACATATTTTGCCTCTTTTTTAAAAAAAGATTTTTATTTATTTACTTTTAGAGAGGGAAGGGAGGGAGATAGAGAGAGAGAAAAACATCAATGTGCAGTTGCTGGGGGGGTCATGACCTGCAACCCAGGCATGTACCCTGACTGGGAATCAAACCTGTGACACTTTGGTTTGCAGCCTGCGCTCAATCCACTGAGCTACTTCAGCAGGGGCTATATTTTGCCTCTTTGCCATTCATTTTAACTACTTTGATATTTCTAAGAAATAGACCCAGAGAGAGCATCCAGAATCACAAGGGACAATGACAGAGGTATAGAATATAGCTGTTCAGTTCTTTTAAGCTCCTAAGAGGAGAACTGTTATGTAAATCCAACAACAACAACAAAAAAACAGCCCAAGAACAAAAAACAAAATAAAAAATAATGGAAATATGAGCAATGTGCTCCAAATTTGGGAATGATTCAGAATTTCATATAGTTTCAGCAAACTCATTGTATAAAATAAAATCATGTTTTCCCAGGGATGATTATTTGTATGAAAAAATAGGAGAGCTTAAAGTAATAGATAATAATAGGAGGAGAAAATGAAAAATGACCAGTACAGTGAAGTCATCATTGTTCACACAAAAATTCAAGAAGCCACTGCTACAACAGCATTAGAAATATGAGGGGAAAAAAGGAAATCCTTGTTAATAGCTAGCAGAATAAAATATTAAAAATAAAATGTTAAAAACAATAAGAAAAATAATTGATATTAAAAAGCAAATATATCAATTCAACATTTTCCCTAAAATGGAAGAATAAAAAAAACAGAACTATTTTATGTATAGTAAAATAAAACTTTTTGAAAAAAATACATGTATCTATACATAGAAAGTATGTACCATATCTAGAAAAAAAATGATAAAAGACGATTAGATATATAGCCCTTTCTTTTTCTAGTTAGTCTCTATATTCCCTTCACTCAGCAATCACCACGTTGTTGTTCATGTCCATGAGTCCTTTTACCTTTTTCTTGATCCCTCCACCACATAACTCCCCCAACTACTATCATCTGCTCTTTATGAGTCTCTCTCTGCTTTGCTTGTTAGTTCAATTAGTTCATTAGATTCTATATATGAGTGAAACCATATGGTATTTATCTTCTTTGACTGACTTATTTTACTTAGCATAATATTCTCCAGGTCATATTTTCTTCTTTTTTTACTGCTGAGTAGGAATCCATCATGTAAATGTCCCAAAGTGGAACAACTCAGGTTAGCTAAAGACTCTCCAGCAACAATAGAAAACATGGTAGAAAAGAGTAAAAGAAAGTCCACAAAATAGTCATGGGATGCAAGTGTGAGACAAGAATTTGATACTTACAACTTTTGTTGTTCAAATGTAAAATCAAAAAGAGCATTGTCTGTATGTTCAAGAATTGTTTAAAATGCAAAAATTGAAGATACACAGCATGCATGATTTTTTAAAATGCCTTTTTGTGAAATCTAGGTAATTATGTTTTATCTAAAACAGTGTGTTGAAACTTTTATAAATTTACATATATAATTAAAGTACAATAAAAACCTGTGGGAAATATGCTGGGAGAAAACATTTTTTTTGTAAATGTTAGTCAAACCAAGAAGTAGAAAAAAAAGACAGAAGATGGGTTTCATATAAGTTTGTGTATTTCCTCATTTTTTATCCCAATGTCAGTAAATTCTACTTACAAATAAGTCAAAAAAGGTATGCTTAAGTGTTTAATACTTTAAAGTTATAAAATAATCAACTAAAAATAAAATAAATAGGTTGTAAATATTCCAAGTATAAAAATATAGCAAAGTGCTAAATGAAAAAATTAGATAAACTATAAATAAAAATATTTAAAATATAAGAGAAAATAAGATAATTATGAAAATAACATACAAATATGTATTTTGATTCAAGTGCAGTGTTGGGCAATTGTTATACATGCCATATGTTCCAAAAAACCTAAAATATTTACTATCTGGAAATTTACAGAACATTTTAGCCAATGCTTTAATCCAGTAAATTGTATCTATTAAATATATAAATTCCAGGCATTTTATTCTCCATATATCATTGCATGAAAATATGTCAATTAAAAACACCAATAAATCAAAGGAAAAATAACCAAAGAAGCAGCTCTGCAATGTGTAATTAGCTTGCTTATCAAACTTCATTTTGTATCAAGTAGCAAAGCATAAGTAAACATAAGTAACATAACTAACAACATAAATTAAACTGGCCAAATCAGAAGATATGAATACAGATGCATCATATATTGTCAGCTAATGTAAGTATAGACTCAGTGGAGAGCATTCTATTTCTTTTATGTTCTGCAAAAATTTGTGTACAAGAAGGTCTTTCAAAGCATTATTCATAACAAGAAATAAACAAACAAAAATTCAAGAAACAAAACTAGAAACAAACAAAAGTAGAAATAACCTTCTCTGAGCTGGGTAGCTCAGTTGGTTAGAGTGTCATCTGATACACCAACAGGGCACATACAAGAATCAACCAATGAATGCATAAATAATTAGAACAATGAATCTCTCTCTCTCTCTCTCTCTCTCTCTCTCTCTCTCTCTCTCTCTCTCTTCTTGCCCTCTCTTCCCCTCTCTCTCCAAAATAAAAATATTTTAATTAAAAAAACTAGAAATAGTTAGCCAAGAAAAGGGTAGCTAATACATAAACTTGATGATAAATAACATGCAGCCATTCAAAACAATGAGAATTTATTTTCTTCCAAGAAATACTAAGTGAAAATATAAGCAAGTATAATAATAAAATTATCAGCAAACAGGCCCCGGCTGGCATAGCTCAGTGGATTGAGCGCGGGCTGGGAACCAAAGTGTCCCAGGTTCGATTCCCAGCCAGGGTACATGCCTGGGTTGCAGACCATACCCCCCAGCAAGCACACATTGATGTTTCTCTCTCTATATATATATATCTCCCTCCCTTCCCTCTCTAAAATTAAGTAAATAAAATCTTTAAAAAAATTATCAGCAAACATATATATAATATATGTATATACATATATATGCACTTGTGTGGAAAATTGAAGAACTTAAATTAAAATATTAAATGAGTTTATCTTTGAGGATTAAATTTATGGACCAGGGTAGAGGAAGAATGGTTATTTTTTTTTCATTATACATTGGCAAGAGTTTTAAAATAATAAAATATTTATCTCACATTATAAACAGCATGTGGCCCAGTTAAGTGATTGCAGAATTGCAATGGATTTTCATTTTAAGATAAATGTAGAATTTATTAGAACCAAGAAAATAGCTGAGGCTTTTTCTAGGCTTTGACACACTTAAACTTGGATATCATCTTCTGTCCTCAGTTTCTCTAGGTCCTGGAATGACTGTTATCATGAACATTATTGTAAATGAAATTAATCATCTGCTTCTAGAGAAGTTATTTGAATATAGTACAGTGCTTTGATTTCTTGCTTTGCTCCTGGGATATAATGGAAAAGAAGCAGAATGACTTACTTCTATAATTTTGTGATATCCAAACAATTCACATCCAGAGAAAGTGCGCTGAAAGCCTTCATTTTCCTTCATTTCCCTTTAGTGAGATATCCAATTTGGATGTTTCATTTCACACTTGTTTTGCCTCACTGCAGGTGATGTAATTGGTGATTATCACATACTTTGGTTCCTAAATGTAAACACATTGATACCTACTGGTTATTCTTATAAAATATTATCTGGGTACTGTTTTTTAATAAGAGTTTTTTTTAATGTTTTTTACAATTTCTCTTCTTTTTCCTTTGGTTATCCCAAATTTGGTGATTCAGTTTTCTACTTTTTTATTGTTTTTTATCTTAAGAAAACCTATCCTTAGGAGAATGAAACCTGTACTTTAAAACTTAAAGGAAATGTTTTAGTTCACATTAAAAAGCAAAATGACATTTGAATGTTACATTTTGACATATATTGAAAGTCAATATTTATAAATTATAATTTTGGTATGTTTCTTGTATCTCTGTACACCAAACTTCCAGTACCAAAATTCCAATAGTTGACAGGTAAAATGTCTTCTGTCATATATGAAGCCTGTCTGGAAAAAGTCCAGTCATTGTTAACAATAATTGTTTGTGTGACATCAGTGTATCCTGGCAGCCAAGTGGAATAGACTAGAATGTAGGTCCTGGCTGGTGTAGCTCAGTGGGTAGAGTGCGGGCTGCAAACCAAAGCATTGCAGGTTTGATTCCCAGTCAGGGCACATACCTGGGTTGCAGGCCACGGCCCCCAGCAATCGCACATTGATGTTTCTCTCTCTCTCTCTTTCTCCCTCCCTTCCCTCTCTAAAAATAAATAAATAAAATATTTAAAAAAATTTTAAAAAAAGAATAGACTGGAATGTGCACATGTGAACAATGATGACTTCACTGAACTAGTCAGTGGGAGCAGTAGATGTCATTGAGTGAGCATGTGTACTGTGTGGCTATTGCATTAAAAATGACTGAGTGGAGAAACAATTCTTCATCAAATTTTGTGCTAAGCTTGAACATTCCTCTGCAGAAACTATTTGGATGATCCAGAAGGCTTTCAAGGACAGTGCAATGAGAGCAGCACAAATGTGTCACAAATGCTTCAAAGATGGTCTAGAATCTGTTGAAAGTGATTCATGCTCTAGAAGACCTGCAATAAACAGAACATTTGAGGATGCTAAAAGTGTATGGGCTGAAATCAACAAAGATTGGTAACTGACAGTGTAAGAACTTCGTAGAAGCTGATCTGGAGAGTCCTAAAACTTTTGTGTCCAAGATTTTGATGGAGGATCTTGGCATGAAATGTGTCATGGCAAAATTCATTCCATGGCTTCTGTTACCAGAGCAGAAGGAATATCGTGCTGCAGTTGCTAATGACTTGATTCAAACTGCTACCAGTGAACTAGAATTCCTCAAGAAAGTCATAATCAGAGATGAATCATGGGTCTATGGCTATGATCTAGAAACAAAGGCCAAGTCATCTCCATGGAAGTTGCTTGGATCTCCATGTACAAAGAAGGCATGGCAAAGTTCCAGTGAGATCAAGACCATGTTAACTGTGTTCTTTGATTAGTAAGGTGTTGTCCATCATGAGTATGTGCCTCCAGGCCAAACAATTAATAAGGAGTACTATCTCAATGTTCCTCATCAGTTGAGAGATGCAATATAATGAAAATGAACACAGCTATAGGCAACTGGTGATTGGCAGCTTTATCACAACAACATGCCTGCTTATGCACCATGTCTTCTGCAAAGTTTTTTGTGAAACACCAAAACACCCAGACCATATTTGGTGCCCTGTGACTGCTGTTTTCTCTCTTGTTTTTTTTGAAAGTTAAAATTCTTTTTGCAAGGAAAAATATTTCAGACCATTGATGAAATTCAGGAAAATGTAAAGGAGCAGGTGATATAGATTCCAACAAAGGATTTTGCAGAGTGTTTTGAAGAAAGAAACAATTTAGAACTGTGTGAGGTCCCAAGGTGCCTACTTTGAAATGGACTGAGGCATCATTGTCTTATACACAATGTTTCTTGTATCTTGTATTTTCTTCAATAAACGTCTCTATTTTTCATACCACTGGCTGGATAGTTCCTGGACAGACCATGGGAGGTGAGTCCTTGTTGAAGGGTCCTTGCTGTACAACTTCCCACCCATTTGGCAGAAGGTGAGCTGGTATTGTCCAATTTCCTTTCACATATTTTGGGTTTTATTTGCCATCTAGACTCAAGTTTCTCTAACAAAGTATGAGCTTCCAGAAGAATGACATTTCATGACTCCACAACTCCCAAAATCAGAATGGGCTTCTGAGTTAATTACACCTAATGATATTTATATTTGGAACACTTGAAATTGGTATATTGAGGTTTTGGGTCAGTAAGTTGTTGGTTTGAATCAGTAAGATACTAAATCTCTGGAACTGTGAAGCCCATTTTCTAACATGTGCATGAAAGAGCCCATATGCTAGTCCACAGAGAGAAATGAAGGAAGTGGGTATGCAGAAAGAAAGACAGATAGTGCATCCTAGGAGAAGCAGAGAAGGATTCTTCATCATTTCCTATTCTAATCCTGATTGTCTCTAAATTATTTATAAATGCAAAAAAAATAACTAGAACTTTTTTGGGCCAAAATGGAAATTCTTATTTATAGTATTAAAATGTCACTGAAAATTTCAATTAAGGTTTGATCTAGAACCCAAATATTTTTAACATCTAATTTTTTTTTCATTTCTTGACTTCACATCTTGTTTCTCCTGAGACAATCTTTTCCCATATAGTGTCAAAACGGTTGCAAATGTTTCCTGTTGTCAAATACATGTTACAAAACAGAGAGAAAGGGAGAAAATATATTATTTTCCAAAAGACCATTGAAATTCTTATTATGTTCTCCCAGCTCAAATTGAGTCCTTGAACACAAAGTCTGCATCAAAATCGTTATGGACTTTTGTTTCCCCAAATTAGTATGTTGAAGCCCTAACCCCAAATGTGACTATATTTGGATGCATGGCCTTTAGGGAGTTAAAATTTAAATGTACTCTTGTTCTGTCTCTTTCTCTTCCCCTTCCTCCCACCCCCACACAGAAGAAAGGGCACGTGAGGACACAGAGAGAAGGCAGCCATATACAAGCTATGAGATATGAAACCAACCTGGATGGCACTTTAATTTTGTACTTCTAGCCTTCAGAATTACGAAGAGGAAATGGATTTTTGTTGTTTAAGACACCAGACTGTGATTTTTATGGCTGCCCAAGCAGACTGAGACAAGGGTTTTATGATGTTCTTTCTTATTGAAATAAAAAAGTAGGGGATTTATCTGCCTGCTTCCACAAAAGCCAAACCCATAAAGCAGTTACTAATTAAAGGGGAAATAGGTTTTATTCAGATGCTGCACAATCTGGGAGAATGGTGAACTCCCCGTCTCAAAGCCCATCTTCTACACAAGGCCAAGACAAAGTCCAACCATCCTCAGCAAAACCAAAACAAAAGCCAGCGCCCAGAGTTTCTGCTCCATTTTAAAGTACTGTGCTTTGGAGCTTGCAGATGGCTATTGAGCAGTCATCCCCGTAGTTTACCTTGCTCCTGGCTGCTGTCTGTTTCAGGTTCCTTCTCAGAGGCCATGGGCTATGAGGCTGCTAGAGACACAAAGCCATGTGCTCACAGTAAAGAGTGTTAATGCATCAGCAAATGCACCACTATGTGGGTGAGTGAGCAAGAGATGCTCCCTCCTGGAGGCCATGGGCCATGTGGCTGCTAAGGCACATGGCCCACAGAGAGAACAGGTAAGTCTGCTGTCTAAGTGTAGGTTATGATCCAGCGATCCACAATCAAGGCAGCATGCCTTTCTTTCGCTGTGTTTATGTTAGCCTGATGTGGGATGGACCAGATACTCTCTCAAAATGATCAATTAATTACCCCAAATTTTGTACTCTTTGTGTGGGTCCATATCCCAACCAATCCCTTCTTTCCTCAGGCTAGATTGGCAGGTCTCACTGGTCTAGCACCTTCCCTGCTGCTATTTTGACTTCTATGCTGCACGTGCCTGCCTGCTTCTAGCCCCACCCCAATCTGGCACTGGTGGGGAATGGGGGAAGGTCTTTTCATGTGCTCAGTGTACAAACCTCCCTCTGCTGCCATCTTGAGCAGGGGGAGATTCCCTAGGCTTCAACCAAATGTCCACCTATAATAACACTCTGAGAGAACTGTTGGGAACCGCCCTGACTGGTATCAGAGGCTGAAACCCCCGCCAAGCTAAGGCTAAGGGAACGCCCTTGGAACCGTGAGCCAGCAAGGAGACAAAAGCTTATCTTCCTGGCAGGAATGCTGCTTCTGCTGCTTTATTCATGACTGAACCCCCAAAAGCTTGGTTGGTTAGCCAAAGACGGGTAAGATTCCCCACGGGGGGAACGACCTAAGCCAGGCACGATCACTTTGGGAGGCCCCCCAAAAGAAGGACTTGGGGGGCTGCAGCAAAAGGGGGTGATGGACCCTCGCTCCTTGGCTTTGACAAAGTCTGAGTTCTCATCATCTGGGAGAAAATCTCCTTATCTCTTGGTTACCTAGTTCCCTTGCTCCACCTAAGCCTGGAACAATGACAGGGTGGTGCAGCTCTGTACTGAGAAGTGCGGATTCCCCAGGGTGATCAGGCCTAAGAAAGAATATGTAAATTACTGTGAAACCTTCTTTGTTTAGAATGCTCTCAGTTGAATGAGAAGGGTCTTAGGAGGAAGTTAGTTTGTTCCTCAGTCTTACAGCTCTTTGACCCCCAACTCAATAGACCGGCAGAGTTCTTTGTTTTCTATAGTTCCTTACTTCCCCCTAATGAGTACTGTACTTTACCTGAATTATTATGCAAAATGAGCCCAATAAAAGCAGGTATGGACGGTAAATCAGCGCGCTCCCCACTAGGGGGGGTGGCCATTCCGTCCCTACTTCCCCACAGAAACTAGCTTGTCTCTGTGCATGTGTCGTTTTTTCTCGCGTGTGTTCCGGCGAGCCATCCACAGCGTTCCGTGGTCACTGCTGGCCGGTGACCCACGCGCAACAGAGAACTATGTTGGGTTTGTGTGTTTCACTGTCCACCTATGGTAACAATCTGAAAGAACTATGTCTGATTTGTGTGTTTCATAAAGTATCATTGGATAAGTTTCAGCATTTCATGAACTCATCAGGTCATTTCATGACCTGAATATTATATGTAAATTGTTTATTTCCTAAAGTATCTGACCATGTCTACAATTAAGGGGCATGGCTTTGATAAAAGAGTCAAAATATCTGTGAGCCAAAAACAAAATTTGTATCAGTTCTCACATTTCAGTGTTTATTAGAATCACCTGTAGGCTGATTAAAGCACAGGTTGCTGAGCTCCACTCAGAATCTCTGATGCAGTTTTTCTAGGCTGGGGACAGTAACCCAGGGACTACTGCTGCTGTTTCAAGCTCCAAGCTCCATATCATGAGAGCCACTGGTTTATATATGATTGTATATATAATTACTCTCCCTGAATAAATAGATATATTCTAATGATCTCTGACTTACCAAAGACTCAAGATTCTCAAATATAGCTCACCCATCAGCTCCTTATTCTTAGAAGCAAATCAGGCTTCTAAATAATTCTACATAGATACCCTAAAGGAAACACAAATATTTTATAACCACAATTGAAATAATAATTTCTCAGAAAAACTTCCTTTCTCATTCATATACACTCCTTTTTTATGTCGTCCTTTCCATGCATCTTTCAAAACTGCAATCAGGAAAACATCCTTGAGATCTACCTGAGGTTAGATCATCTTATCTCATTAATATGTTTTGATTCAATTGAATTTTTAATCTTTTCTGATACTCTTTAAGTTCAGACATTTACCTATTTCACATGTAAGACTGTAACACTGTGGAAGCTACTCTCAAAAACAACATTAGGATGTCAGACATCTGACTTTGTCATTTTCCTACTGAATACTCATCTATGATTTTATGTTGCTAAATTTGGTAAAATGCAGATTCCTAAAAGTGCTATCTTATCTCTTCATGATAGAGCCTCTAATGGTCTTGTGTGTTCTACTTCTACTTACTTCATGTCCTATGCTCTACAAAACTGAGTGTGTCCTTCAATTCAGGCCCATTCTTAAGAATTTATTTCAAGTGTAACCTTTTTTCTGGAGGTTTCCTCAACCGTACTTCCCCACAAATTTAGCAACATAAAATCATAGACTGTATTTGGAAACTTAGGCCTCTGCAATCTGTGCAGATCTGAGTGACATTACATATCTTACTGCATCAACGTTGCCTTTGCCTTATTTCTCTCTCCTACTGATTACACAGTACCAGAGGCCACAGATCATTTAGTTGCTGCTGCTTTTGGGAGTATTTTACATTTTTTGGTATCAATCCTTAGTATCCAGTATAGTAAGTGAACAAGAGGGAGACTCAGTAAGAAGAGCTTCTTCCTTGTGTCCTCAGCCTGTTATAGGGAGTGAGAGCCATGTCTGGGAGAGATTTGCTGTTATTGACTGATGTCCCACAGCCTCACATTCTGGAGGACACATGTCCTAGTATACAGGTATGCATTCCCCATTGGTTAATCTCTCAATAGTTTAGTTTCAGAAATGTCAAAGTAACAACATGTGACATATTAAATGTCTTCATGAAGTTCAGACACAAATTTTTAAGAGAATTGACCTGAATGCTCTTCTGAAGAACTTGTAATGTAAAGATATAGAATGTTTTGCAACATGTGCAAATTGATAACTTCCAAAGGTGAAGCAATAAACTGAATTTATGCATACATAGTTCAATTACAGCAGCTTATTATTGAGACTACTTTAGGAAGAAAGATAATCATCTGTAGAAAAATGCAATTTTGCAAAAAATAATCTCCTTAGATTAAAGAATTAAGATGGACAATAATTATACATATAATTATTGTATTTATCTCCTTGGTTAGAGAGAAAAAGATATGTGTAATGATGGTTAAATTAACCAGTATATATTTAGGTTGTTTTAGAGATCTCTTTTCTCACATCCTTGAGGAACACCAGCTGGTTTGAAATATTAGAGATTGATAAATGCTCTCTAATAAAAAGAGTTTATGGAATTTATTATTTTTTTCTTTTCTACGAGCATAAATGACTAAAGTAATCTCTGCAATTCCATTATGTCACATTTCTGCAGAGGGATAGTTTTCTTTCAATGCTCTCTGTTTCTCTTTCTTCTCTGAGAATATATATTCCAACCAAAGGAGACATCTGGTGTTGACTGTCTGAATTGTTTTCTTGCCTGTCGATTTTTGTTTAATGTCTCTGACACTTTGTCATATTTCATATTGACTTGTTGGTATATCTTAATCATTCTAAAATCACATAATTATGTGGGTAAAAGTTAAATCTCTCTCTCTGAAACTGTTTATGCTGATGTGACAGAGTAGAAAGGGTCTGAATTAATACAGAGGAAGGTTTGCTTTGCTTTTGTGATGCCATTGGTAAACTCCCAAAGTTCCTAGTAGCTAAGCTTCCTCATTAGCCAAAAAAGCATAAAAATATTTTTCATTGCTTTCCATGGAAAATTATAAACTTTGGAAATATAACACATTACATGGAGCATTTTATTTTTTTTTTCTTTCTGAGAACTTGCAACAATTTCAACTTTTATATTTATTTTGTGGGTATTTTATGTAAATCTGTTCCACTTTTTGGCTCTGAATTCTATGACAGTACACGTACATCTTCTTTATGCTATAGCTTCACCACATTACAGAATGCCTGGTACATGATGGTAGTTCAGCAAATATGTGTTTGTTGAATAGTTAAGAGAAAATTACAGTTTTAATTAGTAGCCATAGACTGATATTTTTGCTTCATCAGTGGATGGAAAAATTATCCTTAATATTTGCTGAGTATAAAAATAGAAGAAACTAAGGTTTAGGATGTGTTCAGTCTTCAATTGGTGTGATACAAAAACATATCAGAATATCCACAATGGAAACTAGTCATCATTTACACTTGAAGCTCATTGAAATAATATTTACATTCTGGAAACTCCCTGAGTTAAAACTACTAGGAAATGTTGGAACCAGTACTTACTTACATTTAGATTGTCCTACATTATTTCCTCTGCAATACTGGAATATCAGACTGTTTTTTAATAAATTGAACTTGAGAAGTTATGTAAATTGTTTCCTTTCAGAGATATTGGGTACCTGAAGTCTAAATACATAGAGAAACTTGCCCATCACACTATGTCTTTGGTTAGTGGCCACACAATATAATATCATGTATTGTATCTCTATTTTTGAATTAGTATTTCAGCTTTCTTCAGATAAATTCCCATAAGCAGAATTTCTGGGTTTAAGGGAGTTTTATTTTTATTTTTTTAAAGTAATTCCATACTGCTTTCCACAGTGGCTACACCAATCTGCATTCCTAAGAACAGTACAGAAGGGTTTCCCTTTCTCCACACCCTCACCAGCACTTGCTGTTTGTTGATTTATTGATGATAGCTATCCTGACAGATGTGAGGTGGTATTTCACTGTGGTTTTAATTTTCACTTTGATGATTAGTAATGTTGACCATCTTTTCATATGGCTATTGGCCATCTGTATGCCCTCTTTAGATAAGTGTCCATTCAGGTCTTTTACCCATTTTTTAAATCAGACATTTTTCTTTTTTCATGTTGAGTTTCATAAGTTCTTTATAAATTTTGGATATTAACCCCTTATCAGATGTATCATTGGCTGGGATGTTTTCCCTTTCTGTGAGTCATCTTTTCACTTTGTTGATGAATCTTTTATTGCGCAAAAACATTTTAGTTTGGCATAGTCCCATTTGTTTATTTTTTTTTCTTTTCTTTCCCTTTCCTGAGGAGATACATCAGAAAAAAAATATTGCTATGAGAAATGTCTGAGGTTTTACTGCCTATGATGTCTTCTATAATTGTTCATACTATCAGAAAGGGTAAAATTTCTTCCTTTTTATAGCTGAGTAGTATTCCACTGCGTAAATGTACCATAGCTTTTTTAAATTCACTCATGTACTGATGAACATTTGGGCTGCTTCCAAAACTTGGTTGCTATCAATAATGCTACAATAAATACAAGGGTATGTATATTCTTTCAAATTAGTGGGTGGACCTAAAGAGCATTATGCTAAGTGAAATAAGCCAGTCAGAGACCAAAAACTACCATTTGATTTCACTTATATGTGGAATCTAATGAATAAACTGAACTAACGAGCAAAATAGAGACAAACCCATAGATAGAGAGCAAGCTGACAGATGTCAGGGGCAGAGAGTTGGTTGACTGGGTCAAGGGGTGGAGAAATCAACCGCTCATGAACAGTGTGGTTAATCCTGTGGGGAAGGTGGGGGAGGGTATGAGTTAATAAATGGTGATGTATGGAGACTTGGAGTGATGAACACACACTGTCATGTACAGTTGGTGTGTTACAGAATCATGCACTTAAAACCCATTTAATGTTGTTAACCAAAGTCACCTCAATATATTAAAGAAAAGGTAATAATCTATATTTGAAACCTATATAATCTTATTAACCTATGTCACCCTAATAAATTTAATATAAAAGTAGCCCTGGCTGGTGTGGCTCAATTCATTGAATGCTGACCTGTGAACCAAAGGGTCACTAGTTCTGTACCCATTCAGGGTACATGCCTGGGTTTTGGCCAGGTCCCCAGTAGGAGGATCCATGAGAGGCAATGACAAATTGAAGTTTCTCTCTCTCTCTTTCTTCCTCCTTCTCCCTCTCTTTAAAAACAAATAAATGAAATATTCAAATAAATAAATAAAAATCCATCCCTGGCTGGTGGCTCAGTGGATTTTGTGAACCATTAGTTTGTTGATTAGATTCCCTATTGGGGCACATGCCTGGGTTGTGATCCAAGTCCCTTTCTTTCTCCCTCTCTTCTCCTTTCTCTGAAAATAAATAAAGTATTTTTAAAATAAAATATAAAACAAAAATCCTTAGTTAAAAAATGAAGATGTCACTGAAGCTGGTGTTGGTCATTTTAAGAGCTTCATGTCTCTAAAAATTGCTTTTCCTGAAAGCATCAGGCAGTTTAAAGTAATGTTTAAAGTAAATGAAATCCTGGGTCTGCAGAACTGATGCCTGCTTGAGTGTGGTTGGTAGGGTAGTAATATGGGTGTAATAATTTATAGTTTTAATTTGAACATTTCACCAAAAATGTCATATGGTGTTCCTGAGTGTGATAATGTTATGTTACAGAATTACATGCTTATGCTATTGTAATAAAAGATTTTATAATAAAAATACAGGTATTATTTGTGACATACCCTATATATTAGGATAAGTTGTTGTACAAACTAGTAAAATAATTTACATAGATGACATTTGAAAGGTGAAAGAAAGGTGTTAACTTCTTTCATAATATGGCTTTAAATGTGACACCTTAACCTGAAACACTGAGCAATTTTCCCCCTCCTCCACTTAAAATAAAAATTAAGAGAGTCTAGTCAGCTCCATAGCCATTTATGCAAACCTCTAATCCATGACCTAGCATGTAATTTTGATATTTGTGTTTGGATGTTCATTCATCCCAACATCTTTTATTAAAAGGCTCCATAACCCCTTTGACACCTTTCTCAAAGCCAAGTGATCGTATTTGCGCATGACTTTCTTCAAATTTTTATTTATTTTCATCAATGTGTATTTCTGTCTCTTCACAAATAAACCTTATATTGATTGTTGTACTCTTTTAGGAAGCTTTAAATTATGTGCTATAACTGTGCCAGTTCTTTTTCAAAATTGGTTTAGCTATTTTTTTTTGCCTTTCTGCATAAATTGTAGAAACAGCTTGTCTATATCTATAACAATTTTTCTGAGATTTTGGTTAGAATTGGGTTAAGTCTACAGAAAATTTGGCCAAAATTAACATCTTTTAAATATTGAGTCTTTCTGTATATGAAAATGTTATGTCTTCTAAATATTTAGGTTTTGTTTGAAGTTTTCCTTAGCCCATTGTTTTTATCATAAGAATCTGAATATTTTCTTAGATCTATAGCTATAGATTTTAGGTGATATTGAAAATAATTTTCTTCATCTATTAAAATAGCATTATTTCTTCTTATTTATTTCAAATTGATTATTTTCTAATAAATATAAACACAGTAGATTTTTGTCTATTGACTTTGACTATTGTGAAGAATTTTTCTTGGAAGTTTCATGAGATATCTTTTATGTACAACTTGTTACTCATTAGTAGAAACAGTTATTTTAATTATTGCTCTAATCTATGCATAACTTATTGCTTTATTGCACTGCTGAGGACCTATAATATGATGTTGAATAGGATTAATGAGAGTGAACAACTTTGCCTTGTTTTGTGTCATGACGTAGACAGAAGACACTAGGTCTTTACATTCTCTGTCTACATGTGTGTCAGATCCAAAATCTTTTTATATTATTTTCTACCATGACAAACTTGACTGAGTACCTTGAAAGTTTCAATGACTTTCTCTGCCTTCCCCACCTTCCTGGGGCCAAGCCTATGTCCACGCAACTCTGCTAACTCAATCCCTCTTCCTTTGGATTTGTTACAATAGCTTCTCTGAGTCATTCTTTGTTGAAGGAATGAAATAGGCTGGTTGTGCATTAATGCAACAACAAGGAAAGACAGAGATCTATTTCAAATATCTTTTTTCCTTGATTGTTCTAGAAACTCCTTTGCTAGGTGCTAATGTATGGTAATGGAGGTGGGGAAAGCAACAATCCAGAGTCATTTTGAAATAAGACTGTGTAGAACAGGGGAGATGACAGGCAAATGCAATCAACAACCAATAGCCATTGTTTTTATCTCCAGTTTTCTAATTTGAACTGCTTCACCTCCTTCCTTTCTTCAGCTTATTTTAGCTTCCTGCCTTCAATTTCAGAGAATTCATTCCTCTCTTTAACCAGCTCAATATGGTTTCCTATAAATCAGTCTCCTTATGAGTAAATCAGTAGATAATTACTGAGTAGCCACTCGACCCTGGCTGCACACAGGACACTGGAATTACTTGGGATCACTGAACCTCACTGTACATATTATGATATAATTTTTATAGATGTGTCCTAGACATTGGTATATGCTAGGTCTTTTCCAGGTGAATTTAATATGTAGGCAAGGTTGAAGAATAGCTCTATATCATACCATGCACAGTATAGGACTGAATGAGCATAGGTTGGAAACCTGCCTGCAGCCTCTAATAGCCCACTTCAGGAATGCTACCAATTCTGTGGTTGCGTAGACACCACCAGGAATGCTTGCTAGACATCTAGTGTAGTGTTCAGGCCCTATAAAAATGTCTGGCATTGGTGGAAAATGTTGATACATGAATGAACCATGTTAGTAGCAGGGCTGAATTTATATAACCGTATTCTCTTCTAATAAGATTTTCAAATATATGTATATATATATATGAACTATAAATATAGTTCAGAATACATAATATATAAATAAATATATGTAATAAATAAATACAATACACATCTATATATTTATCATATTTAATAAATAAATATATACATATTATATATATATATTTACAATAAGCTCCAGGTGATTCCTCTGATCTGACCAACACTTGGGAACCACTGATAACTAACAAGGTGATATATTATAAAATATAAACTACTGAGTCCAAGATGTGCAAGAGGGCTGGGGACCTAGGTCATGAGGGAAGATTTGTTGAAACACCTGGGACTAAACTAAGACTGGGAATTCAGGTAGGTATCTGAGAGACAGAAAAGACTAGGTTTGCATGTATGAGACATATTCCAGAAACAATGATATAAAACTACTTTTTACCCCCAGGTTCTAGAAAGCTCAGACTGATCTATAAGAAAGGCATTTCTGCTAATCTAAACGCATGCCTGGAAGTTACAAAGAACAACAAAAAGTTCTTCATTCAAAAAGACAACACAAAACAAAAACAAAGACCCATAAATGGGTTTGTGAAAATGATAATCCTTATACAATGATGAGAATGCATGTCCTGTTTACCTTGTAACATGCACTGCTCCAGAATCCCCAACAGAGTATCCTATTTTACCTTAATAGAAATCTAGTGAGCTAGATATTAATGTCTACTTCTTAGAGTATCAATTGGTTTTGAGCTTCTTGGTGAAAAGGAGATGAAAGAGATACTCAAAAGTTTGAAAATATTTGGGTATAAAAAAGTTCGTTGGGGAACAACGAACCAAAAACCAAAATATGCCACCATTTCACACTCCTGCATCTCTCCAACAGAGAACAGAGCACAGCTTTGTCTTCATCCCCATCTCCACCTCCCACCAAGGCTTGGAAGCTTTGAGGGGATCTAGCAATTTATTCTTAATACAAACATTGATGGGCTTTCTCTATGAGGGCACTGCCAGCAGCCCAAGGAGACAAGCAGGAGCCAAGCAAGAGGTGCAGAGCAGGGCAGTCAGCATGGTCAGAGGCTGCTGGTGGGAAGGGTAGGCTGCAACTGTGGGCCTCCCTAATCTTGTGGGGCTTGAGGGCTCTGGTCCTCACTCTACTCAGGTAATATTTCTAAAACCAGTGGATATGTGGGGCCTGGTATGTCTTTCAGGATTATATTATTAATTGGAAAACTGAAGGTGGTCTTCCCAGGTCCTTTTGCATTATAACTTAGTTTCATGTGTACTAGGATTGAAATTGATGGTAGCACTTATCCTGCAGTTACAAGGAACAAAAGCCCCAAAATTATCTCTAGGAGTGGTGAAAAGACTTAAAACTCTGGGCTCTGCAATCAGCTCAGAAAGCTGAGGAATAGATAACTATATAAAAACAGTGCTTTCTACCAAGATGTGTACCACCTCCATTAGCAGTCTGGACCTCAGAGGAGCTGACAATGAGTCAGGAATAGAAAGAATGCAAGCTTAGAAATCTAGCTACTTAACCAAGATAGCTGATAATTTTCTCTGCCAAAAAGATCGTCTGTTTTTGGCTCTCACACACACACACTCAGAGGTAAACATATCTATACCAACAGTAAGATCTACACAAAGAATGTACTCCTGAAATCAATTCAAATATTTTATTTTTAGTAAACTGCCTTGGACTTTACATGCATTATCAGTGAAGAGCTTACACTATGAGTTGAATATGAATTGTCAAATTTAATCTCCAACTTGACCTATAACATTAATATTATCACTACTTTTCAGAGGAGGAAACCAAGTCCACAAAGTCAAAATTATTTACCCAGAGTCATTCTCAGATTTGGTTTTGGGTATTTTCAGTGATTTCTTGCATCACTCACATGCTCACAACTGCAAGTCTCCTGCAGAGGCATTGAAATTAAGAACAAACTGACAATAACCAGAAGTGAGGTGGGAGGGGATAACAGCAGAAAAGTGGGAAGGTTTTTCAGCAACATCTATAAAGGACACATGGCAGATATGTCTCCTGACGCTGCTAAAGTAAATGATTAAATGTTGCCATCACATGCCACTTCTGCTTCACAGAAGTCATTTCAGTGGTTATGAATATTCCAACATATTTATAAGATAGTCCTGTCATTTGAAATTTTAAAATAGGGATCAGAAAGTTGGCAGCAACGTAGGTGAGAGTGGAGCCCAGTTCTACCTATGCCCAGCTTGAACACCTAGCTGATCTTCTGAGAAACAGAGTGAACAGCCAATGGAATCCCAGCTTATAAGAACCTTGGAGGCAAAAAATTACAGAGGATATTGAAAAACAGACAGTGAAGAGGATATTGCACTGGGATGGTAAGGTCCCTGGAATCTCCACAGGGAGCAAAGCTGCTGCATCTTCCAGCCTAGTGCCTGCCACAGGATATGGTGAGGAGAGTTATAGCAACAGCTCCCTCCCCTACCAGACCAGGGAGGGAAGCCTGGAACAGGAGGGACCTGGGTGCTGGAATTCGCTGAGGGAAAGAGACGAAGTGGGAGACACAGAGGTGGTACGCATATACTGGGACTGTGGATGCTGGCACCAAAGAAATTGGGGTGCTGGGTAACACCTGGAGGGAAGAAGAGTTGGGCTGTGGCAGACCCTGACTCGAATAGGGTCTGGACTGAATGGAAAGTTGCACTGTGTGAAAAGCTCTGTGCTTGAGAATGGAGGACAGCTGCTATGTAAGGAACTCTCAAGTAGCACTGGTTCTCCCCAAGGGTGATTTCAGGTGTTTGTGTTCAGAGTGAGTGGCTGAGCAGAACTGAGAGCCCCATTTGTCTCACACTACATGCCCAGAGACAGTAGCTGAGCAGAACCCTGTGCCCCACTTGTCTCAGACTTCCTGCTGGAGTCTGATGCATGCTGTGAGCAGCTGCATGGCTAATTAGAGCCTGGCAGCTCATGGAGGACCTGGGCCTGAGGCAAGGAAACCATGAATATTGTGACCCAGACTATGTCCCCATCCTCTCAAAACCATAGGAAGGGAGAAAAGTGAAACCCAGCCCATCTTTTCCTGTGGCATCTAGGAAGAGGAACAGAATTTAATGAACAGGTTTAAAGTCACCAGGAGGGTTATTATTATCTTTTTTTTTCTTTTTAGATCCTCTTTTTTACCCCTTTTTTTTCCTGAAGTAAGATAATAAGATATGGAGTTAAAGGTGTCCAGGGACAGAAAGAAAGGGGGAGTGCAAGATTAACCCCAAAAACTGAGAAACTGAGACAAAGGAAACTTTGCTATCCCATAGAGCTGGCATTGTATTGTGTATGTCTATCATTATTACCTTGCCATTATTTTTACTTTTATTTTATTAGTATTTATTTATTTCTCTTCCTTATGTTTAGTTTTCCTCCTTGTATTTCCCTGTTTAATGTCATTGTTTGATTGGTTTTCTATACTCTCTCCTTCCTGTATTTTAATTTCCCTTCTTTTACTTCAACTGTATTCCAATAACACACCCATATTGACCGGGTACTTTCTATTCTAATTATCCAAATCCTGTATTTATTGTCATATTATTGTTATTACAGTACTATTGTAAATAATTGTTGTTCCATACAATTGTATATACTACACAACAACCCCCCATGATCTTTTCTCACTTCACTTTAATCCTGAGTATTACTATTGTTGTGGTTAATTATTCTCTCTCACACTACTCCTATTTTCTATCCATTAATCTCACTATATCTCATCCTCTAACCTTGCACAAGTGCTTTGTTTTCTGGATTCAGCTCATGATCATCCTCCCCTCTAACAAGAGTCTATTCTCTCTTTCACCTTTTATAAAAAGTGGCTAGTTGGGTGAAATATCACAGTTAATGATATACTTATCCAAAGAATCACCTATCTTTTCCCTACATGATGGAATTTTAAATCCCATAAAATACTCTCTTGCTGTCTTAATCCATTTTGCTTCCCCGCTGCCACTGATCACATACAAGAATAGGTGGGAGCTGTGAACATCAGTACACTTGCTAGAAGAGAAAAAATACAAACAAAGGAACCACCAAAAGGTAAAAACACAAGTACAATAAGAGAACTCACACAAACAGAAGAAAGAGCAAACTTAGAGCATCCAGACAAGGAAATCAAAGAGACCACACCACTCAACCTCATAGAATTCCTACCCTTGAAAGTTCACCCTACAAAGAAAAGTAGCAAAGCAAAACATTAGGAAGCACAGAAACAAACAAAAAGAGTCACCTAAAATGGGGACACACAAAAAAGAATATGCAATCAAAAGAATGGAAGACTCCCCAGTGAAAGAGCTAAATGAAGTGGAGGTAACCAAATTACCAGATATAGAATTCAAATTAATAGTTATAAAGATTCTCAAGGAACTCACAGACAGCTACAAAGAACTGAGTGAGAACTATATCATCAACAAAAAGGAAATAGCAACTACAAACAAAAAAACTAGGAAGAAATGAACAATAAAAACTTGGAAATAAAAAACATACTAGAAGGAATTACAAGTAGGATGGAAAAAGGAGAGGACTGAATCAACAAGTTAGAGGACAAGGTAGAAAAAAATACCAAGAAAGAACAAGAAAAGGAAAAGAGACTGAAAGTACAAAGACGTGATAAGGGAGCTACAAGACAACATGAAATGTAACAATATTCATATAAGAGGGATACCAGAAGTGAAAGAAGAAAGGAAAGAGATAGAAAACCTGTTTGCAAAAGTAATGATGGAAAATTTCCCAAATTACATGAGAAAAAAGTCACACAAAGCCAGGGAAAACATAAAGTCCCAATTAAGAGGAACCCAAAGAGAAGCTACTTCAAGAAACATCCTAATTAAAATGGCAAAATTCCAGGACAAAGACAGAATTTTAAAGGCAACAAGGGAGAAAAAGGAAGTGATATGCAAGGGCGCCCCACTAAGGCTAGCAGCTCACTTCTCAATGGAAACACTCCAAGCAAGAAGAGAATGTAAGACATATTCCAAATAATGAAAACTAGAGGCCTGCAACCAAGACTACTATACCCAGCAAGGATCTAAATTAAAATGGCAGGCGAAATAAGGAGCTTCCCAGAAAAAAGAAGTCTAAAAGAATATATCTCCACCAAACCAGCTCTGCCAGATATGCTAAAGGGATGGCTTTAAGAAAATGAAGGAAAAGAGTGACAGACAGAGGAATACAGGTATGAAAAAATTGAAATGAATAATACCTATCAATAATACCTTAAACATAAATAGATTAAATGTACCAATCAAAAGACATAGAATAGCTAAATGGATGAGAAAGCATGACAAATACATATGCTGCTTATAAGAGACTCACCTCAGAAAAAGACCTACACAGACTGAAAGTGAAGGGCTAGAAACAAATTTTACAAGGAAATGGAAAGGAAAAAGCAGCTGGGGTGGCAATACTCCTATCTGACAAAATAGACTTCAAAAGAGGGTCATAAAAAGAGACCCAGAAGGTCACTTCATAATACTCTAAGGAAGAATCAATCAAGAAGACATAAACATTGTAAATATATATGCACCCAACAAAGGGGCACCTGAATACATAAAGAAAATCTTGGAAGACTTCAAGAAAGATATTGACAGCCACACAATTATAGTAGAAGATTTAGTTACCCCACTGCCAAATATGGATAGATCTTACAAAGCAATATCAACAAAGATATTGAGGAATTGAACAATGTCTTAGATCAAATGAACTTGACTATGTGTATAGAGCCCTTCAACCCAAAGAAGCAAAATACACATTCATTTCAAATGCACATGGAATATTTTCAAAGATAGACCACATGATAAGACACAAAACAAGCTTCAACAAATTCAAGAATTGAAATCATATCATATCAGAATTAAATGACACAGAGACTAAAAGAACAATTCTAAGATCAATAAATTCAAGAGCTGGTTCTTTGAAAAGACTTACAAACTTGACAAGCCTTTAAAGAAACTCAAGAAGAAAAAAAGAGACAGGAACCAAATAAACACAATCAGAAATGAAAGAGGATAGATTACAACTGATATTACATAAATACAAAGGATTGTAAGAAATTATTATGAAGAACTGTATGCCAAGAAATTTGAAAACCTAGGTGAAATGGACAAATTTCTAGAAAAATATAATCTTCCAAAACTTAACAAAGAAGAAGCAGAAAGCCTGAACAGACAAATAACAACTAGTGAAATTGAAGCAATAATTTAAAAATCTCCCAACACAGAAAAGCCCTGGGCCAGATGGTTTTACAGGAGAATTCTACAAAGCATTTAAAGAAGAACTAACTCCTATACTTCACAGACTATCTAAAAATTCCAAGAAAATGGAAGAGTTCCAAACTCTTTTTATGAAGCCAGCATCATCCTAATTCCCAAAACCACATAAAACACAACAAAAATAGAAAACTTTGGGTCAAAATGGCTGATGAACCTAGACGCTAAAATCCTCGACAAAATATTGGCAAACCACATCCAGCAATACATTAAAATGATCATACACCATGACCAAGTGAGATTCATCCCAGGGATGCAAGGATGATATAATATTTGCATATCAGTAAATGTAATATATCACATAAACAAAAGCAAAGACAAAAATCACATGATCATATCAATTCTTGGGGTAAAGCATTTGATAAGGTACAGCACCCACTTATGATTAAAACACTCAGCAAAGTGGGAATAGAAGGAGCATTCCTCAACATAATAAAGGCCATATATGAGAGACCTACAGCCAACATCATACAGAACAACTTCAACAACATACAGAGACCTCAATGGCCAAAACCTAAAAGTTTTCCCACTCAGATCAGGAACAAGACAAGGTTGTCCACTTTGACCACTTCTATTCAACAAGGTATTGGAAGTCCCACCCACAGCAATCAGACAAGAAAAAGAAATAAAAGGAATCCAAATCAGAAAAGAGGGAACAAAATTGCCATTGCTTGAAGATGACATGATAGTGTACATAAAAAGTCCTATAGAGTTCACCAAAAAACCCATCGACCTAATAAATGAATTTGACAAAACAGTGGGATACAAAATCAACAACCAGAAATCAAAGGAATTTTGTATATCAACAATGAAACATCAGAAATGGAAATCAGGAAAAAACTCCACTTGATATAGCAACAAAAACAATAAAATACCTAGGAATAAACCTAACCAAGGAGGTAAAAGACCTGTACTCAGAAAATCACACAACATTGAAGAAAGAAATTAAGACACAAATAAATGGAAACATATACTGTGTTCATGGGTCAGAAGAATTAACATCATCAAAATGTCCATACTACACAAAACAATGTACAGATTTAACATAATTTACAGATTCATTGGTACTAAAGTACCAATGGCATTTGTCAGATATAGAACAAACACTTCAAAAATTTATATGGAGACAAAATTACCCCAAATAGCTCCTACAATTTTAAGAAAGAAGAGCAAAGTAGGAGGAATCACAATATCTGATATTAAACTGTATTACAAGGCCATTATAATCAAAACATCCTGGTACCAGTATAAGAAGAGACGCCTTGACAAATGGAATAGTATAGAGAGCCCTGAAGTAAACCCAAGTCTCCACAGTCAATTAATATTCAACAAAGTGGACAGCAACATAAAATAGAGTAAAAACATCCTCTTCAACAAATAGTGTTGGGAGAGCTGAACAGCCACATGCAAAAAAAAAACTAAACTCAACCACCAAATTACACCCTACACAAAAATAAATTCAAAGTGGATGAAAGACTCAAATATAAATCATGATGCCATTAAAGTTCTAGAGGAGAACATAAGCAGGAAAATCTCAGATATTCCACACACCAATATTTTTACTGATATGTCCTGTAGAGCAAGGGACATAAAGGAAAGAATAAACAAATGGGATCTCAGCAAAATAAAAATCTTCTGCATGGCTAAAGAAAGCAGCATTAAAATTAAAAGAGAACTAATTTATGGGAAATCATATTTGCCAATGATACCTTAGACAGGGTTTAATTTCCAAAATATATAAAGAATGCCCACCACTCCACTCTGAGAAGATAAGCACCTCAATTAAAAAATGAGCAAAAGACTTCTACAGACACTTCTCCAAGGAGGACATAGAAAGAGTCCAGAGACATAGGAAAAGATGCTCAATATTGTTAGCCATCAGAGAGTTGCAAATTAAAACAACTATGAGATACCACTTTGCACTGGTGAAAATTGCCATCATAAAAAAAGCAACAAATACTAGTGTTGGGTAGGTTGTGGAGAAAAGGGAACCCTAGTGCGCTGTTGGTGGGATTGCAGACTGGTGCAATTGATTTGGAAATCAGTGTGGAATTTCCTCAGAAAACTAAAAATGGAATTGCTTTTTGACCTGGCAAATGCATTGCTAGGATTATATTGTAAGAACCCTGAAACACCAATTCCAAAGACACTATGTGCCACAATGTTCATAGCAGCACAATTTACAATAGCCAGTTGCTGGAAGCAATCCAAGTGCCCATCAGTAAATGAATATATCAAAAACTATTACACAGTGGAATTCTATGCAGCAGAAAGAAAGAAGGGGCTCCTACTCTTTGCAACAGCATGGATGGAACTGGAGAGCATTATGCTAAGTGAAATAAGCCATGTGGTGAAAGACTAATACCACATGATCTCACTATTAACAGAAACCTAATTAACAAAATGTATACAAGCAACAAAGTATAGCCAATGAATGAAATTGAGAACAGGCTGATAGTGAACAGAGGGAGAGGGGAGGGGCTAATGGGGGAAAAGTGTGAAGGGTTTGCAAGAACAATTATAAAAACACATGGACTATATTAAGGGGGAATAGAAACAGGGGAGGTAGGTAGGGAGGGCTGGAGTGGTGGGGAGAGGTGGGGGAGAAATTCAGAAAATTGTACTTCAACAATAAAAATATTAAAAATAAAAAAATAAGTTCTTCCCTTTGAGCAAGTCACAGATCTAAATTAGGATGAGTGATTTTGCCTTTAACACTTTATTGTCATTGTGTTTTTAACCATAGTATTAATTCTGATGCTTCAAAGAATGTAAACATATGTTGGAATACTCACCAAAAGTTGAACTTTGTATGTCTAGAGATCCCCCCCTCCCACCCTCCAAGTGGGTGTCCTGCAGTTATGGGAGATGCTTTCATTTTGTCTTGAGCCTCATCTTTTTTTGTCCCAGTGAACTTTCTGAACTCTCTGTTTTATCAAAAAAACAATTTTCAGAATGATTATTTAAATAAATATGATAACATTATTTAGGCCTATGACTGGAGGAAAATCTCTTTGCAGAGCAGCCTTGGACAGGGTGTTGTCAATGATGGCATTGGTGGCAGGCTGCCAATTTTAGAACAGGGCTTCTCCATCATTTTAAATTCAAAGTGAAGCAACTTTTTCATTATTATGCATTAACCTCTTAAATTAGCTTTAATGTCCTCAATATGTAAATCCTTTACAACTTAGAGATGAACTGATATAAATTATTCATTAGTTCTGAAAAGAAATGGACAATTGCAGCTCTGTCCTACACGTTTTTGCAAAGGGAGGGTAGTTTAGACACCAGTCTGAGTTAGTGGCTTAAATTTATATCATGCATATTTAGAAGTTGTATTTTCATCCCTGTTTCTGTGGGAACATTTATTATTGGTTACAATAGTTTGCAGTTAACAAATCAATCCTGAATTGTGCTTTACTAGACTCTTTGAATCAGTTAAAATGTTAATCTGGATGAGGTCTTTCAGTTTGCAAGAGGTTTTATATTAAAAGCCCTCTATTCAAATTGAATTGAATACACTCAGTCACTGTTTTTTTTTTTTTGTCATAGCATGGACCAGGAATAACATTTTTTCCAATATAAATATATATATACACACACATATATGTATGTGTGTGTGTGTGTGTGTGTGTGTGTAATTATTTAAGATATGCAATTTACCTTATTTAGGGCAAGAAATCTCTGAAGTAGTGAAATCCTTAAATCATCTTACTCCACTTAAAGTATTATTTTGCATATATTATCATAATTATCCCCAAATGCCTCTATAAATTATTGCTGTGATTATGTTACAAAGATGAATGTAATGCTCTAGCTCTTATGTGCTTAATGTAGCTATAGCTTCATTAAATATCTCATCTCCCCAAACTGATCTTTTTCCACTGCATTTCATAAAAGAGAACCTGCCTTTCAGGTGTGTATGTGCCAGTAACACAACTCATAAAGCAAGTGTGGTGAATTCACTTACTCTTCTCTCCTGAATAAAACTATTCAGTTGCTAAAGACATGCCATTTTTAAGCAGACATCTCCGAGAGACACTTGGAGCAAACATTTTTGTTTTGTTTTGTTTTGTTTTGTTTTGTTTGCTTGTTTTTACCACAGACTCATGTCTATAGCACAACTCTTTAGGACACAGCCTTATGCTCCATGGAGGTATGAAAAACTAATGAGCTTAAAAATAAGAAAATGTGATTTTCAAAAATTTGGGGTGTTTTTCAAGATTTTCATTTTATTTTTTAAAGAACATACTCTTGGGAAATTTTGAGTGAAGACATTGTCTCAATATTTAGAAAGAAAATAACTGCCCAAATTAGTTTTAAGGTTCTGTGAGTATTACACAATCATTGTCAACATTTCCCCAATATTATGATGAAATACTGAAAATTAGTTGATCTAAACATTATTTTATTTTTTTTTTAGACTTTTTATTTATTTTTAGAGGGAAAGGAAGGGAAGGAGAAAGAGAGGAAGAGAAACATCAATGTGTGGTTGCTTCTCATGAACCCCCTACTGGGGATCTGGCCCGCAACCTAGGCATTTGCCCTGACTGGGAATCAAACCAGTGACCTTTTGATTTACAGGCCTGTGCTCAGTCCACTGAGCTATACCAGCCAAGGCTAAACATTTTAAGAAATGAACCAAACTCATTATATATTGTTTTTTCCATATAATAACAAATAATTCACTTGATTAATTGATTATTTACAACTTGTTTGTCTCTTCTTTTGTCATTATGTCTAATAACTCAACCAACCTTAAACTAAGGCTTTGCTTTTTTATATCTCACAAAATCTTGCTGAAAGTGACAGAACTTCAGCTATTATTCTTAGGAAATACTCAAAGCCTGTTTCAATGATCAGTATGTTTTAAAATAAAGAAGGAAAGTAAAAAAAAAAAAGGTGATGACCAAAATATTATGAGGACAGACTTCAAAGAACACAAAAATAAGATCTAACGATATTTTGGAACCAATTTCCTAATCTTAAAATCAATATTTTCTCCATTACTTCCAGGATATTGCCCTGTAAATCATGATCACTCTTTGGCACTAGTACTCTTCAGCTGTCATGTGGTATTCACATTATTATAACTTGCCTCAAACTGTTATGGTAAGAACCAGATACATGCAGAAATTGAATGGAATATGAATGTTAATGGGTAGTTTCTCCATAGCTATTTCTAGGTCATAATAAACATGTTAATTTTTTCAATTTTACTTCATAAACTCAATACTCCTAACTTCCACTCAATCTTTTTTCATATGATTGATCATCATAGCCATTAAATCCACAGGCACTTACTAGATGTATGCATGTGAAAGCAATTTGTTATTCAGAACAAATTATCCAGCCCAGAGTCATCTACCTTGAATTCTAAAGTTAGGAGAGGCTAAGTGCTGGAAAGTGCATCTTCCAGCCATCCTTACCTGTGAAAGGAAGAACTGTGAAGTAGTGCTACAAAGTTAAGATGATGGATGTGTGTCTCATCTTCTGGCCTTTAGATTTGTAGTTGAGGGAATACAAAGTTGTACAAGCAATTTTTTTTTAATTTTATACAGGGGCTGAAATAGTTAATTAAATTATTTACATATTTATTCATTTAGTTTATAATTTAGAACTGTAGCTATATTGCAAATAGCCAAAAGAAACATCTAGTGCTTTTAAATAATGTTCCCTCTTTGTTGTCTCTATGCTGATGATAATTCAAGATGGTAAATTAAAAAGTCCTTAAAGGAGTAGAACAGAATACACAAATTATGTTGAAAGTCAAAGAGGCAGAAATCACCAAAGGATAGTAGAGATAAACAGAAGAGACAGAACTGGAGAAGTACTGAAGAACCAGGGCTTGGGACGATCCATTTGGAGAGAGGAGGATTCCAGGTTAATCACACAGCCCACACAAGTACACTTAATAAGAATGAGGAAGCCCTTATAAAATGGGTGTGTGTTCTTAATCTATTCTGTTTCAAGAAAAATGTTAGTGATGAAGAAATACAATTTTTTGCCAATTAAAGATAAACCCTTGAACATTTATCCTTTTTATAACTTGAGACTGTGTGCTGTTTCTTTCTTGCTGAACAGATAAAAAAAAAGGTGCTGGAATTTCATGTCTCTTAAATCGGTTTATTTATTTATTTTAAAAATTATTTTTATTGATTATGCTATTACAGTTTTCCCAATTTCCCCACTGTATCCCTCCTCCGCTATGCACCCCCAACCCTCCAGCATCCTCCCCACCCTTTAGTTCAGGTCCATGGATTGTACATGTAAGTTCTTTGAGTTCTCTGTTTCCTATACCATTTTTATCTCTCCCTTTCTATTTTATGCCTACTAATTATGCTTCTTCTTCCCTGTACCTTCCCCCCCCATTCCTCCCCTCCCTGTTCCCAGTGAAATCCCTCCATGTGATGTCCATTGCTCTGATTCTGTTTATGTTCTAGTTATTTGCTTAGTTTTTGTTTTCATTGTTTTTCTTTTCTTTTAGATTAATTTGTTGATAGTTGTGAGTTTGTTGTCATTTTATTGTTCATATTTTTTATCTTCTTTTTCTTTGATAACTCCCCTTAACATTTCATTTAATAATGGCTTGATGATGATGAACTCCTTTAACTTGACCTTACCTGGGAAGCACTTTCTCTGCCCTTCCATTCTAAATGATAGCTTTTCTGGATAGAGCAATCTGGGATGTAGGTCCTTGCCTTTTATGACTTCAAACACTTCTTTCTAGTCCCTTCTTGCCTGCAAGGTGTCTTTTGAGTAATTAGCTGATAGCCTTATGGGCACTCCTTTTAGGTAATTCTCTCCTTTCCTCTTGTTGCTTTTAAAATTCTCTCTTTGTCTTCAATCTTGGGTAACTTAATGATGATATGCCTTGGTGTGTTCCTCTTTGGGTCCAACTTTTTTGGGGACTCTTTGGGTTTCCTGAACTTCCTGGAAGTCTATTTCCTTCACCAGATCAGGGAAGTTTTCCTTCATTATCTGTTCAAATAAGTTTTCATTTTCTTGCTGTTGTTCTTCTTATGGCATCCCTATAATTTGGATGTTGGAATGTTTCAGGTTGTCCCAGAGGTTCATAAGTATCTCTTCACTTTTTTGAATTCTTGTTTCTTCATTCTATTCCAGCTGGATGTTTATTTTTCCTTTTTGTTCCAAATTGTTGCTCTGAGTCCTGGTTTCCTTCCTGTCTCTGTTGGTTTCCTGAATATTTTGCTTTATTTCATTTTGTATATCTTTCATTTGTTTTTTTGTTTTTGTTTTTTTCATTTTTTGACCAAGCTCAATCAGTTCTCTGAGCATTTTGATTACCAGGGCTTTAAATTCTCCATCAGATATGTTGGCTATCTCCTCATCACTTAGTTCTCTTTCTGAAGTTTTGCTCTGTTCTTTCATTTGGGCTATACTTCTTTGTCTTTGGCACACCTAAGAAGTTGTAAAGGGGTGGGGCTTTAGCTACTCACCAAAGCAGGGCAACCCTTTTTGCTGTGTTGTGATGCTGCCTGTGTGGGAGGGGCCAGAGAGGGAAAATTGCAGCTTGTCTTCTCATCTCTAGCGCACTTTCCAACAAACTCTCCCTTGAGACTGGGAGGTTCTCCCATGGTGGCAACCACCATAGTCTACAGTCAACTCTGAGTATCAGTTTCACCTTCAGCCAGTCCCACCTATGTGGTCTGCCACTTCTTGGCAAGTTCTTATTGGTCTGGTTGTTCTGGTTGACTTTTTCTTTAATTCCTTGGTTATTGGAGTTCCATAAAATTTGATTTTCTGGTGCTTCTGGTTATTTATTGATTTTAGATTGGTTATTATCCTCCTTTTGGTTGTTTGAGGAAGTGATGGTTTCTACCTACACCTCCACCTTGGCCAGAACTCTTAAATCAGTTTAGAATAGACCTTAAAATCTCCTGCTCTGCTTATAAACATCTTCAAAATGAATATGTTTAATTCACATCCATTCTCTTTATATCCACAGATGTAATGTCACTTTGTGTGGAACTCCAGTATCTCCCATTTTACCTAATGGTTTCACAAATTTTATGTGTGATTTTGAGTGAGAGTAGAAGTAGAGTTGGAAGCCTAAATGTTACTTTAAAGATCAGGTGAAGAAAATAAAAGTGATGCTCTGAGCAGATTTCAGACAATGAAAAAGATGAAGAAAATCTTGTCCTTATTTAGCCTTGAAAGGCTAAATCCTGTCCTACAACATCAGTTTCTACCTTTCATTACAAAGAGCTAAAATCTTGTCCTTATTTCAGCCTTGAAAAGCTAAACCTGTCCTACTGCCCAGTTTCTGCCTTTCATTACAAAGAGACTGTCAGTATGTGAGCTCTTTTTAACAGTTTGTTAGTACATCTTATTCTAATTCTATTTCATGGTAAGTCAAAGTAGTACAAGGTATTTATTCACTGTTACAATATAATTTAACTAACCTTTGCCTCACTTTAGCTAGTAAATTACCAGTAGTCCCAAAGACTGATGGCTCATGGTAGCATGATAACAACAGAAACAGGTTCTGTCCTCTGAAGTCAGTGCTCTATACAGTGCCACTCAGTGGCCTCTCATAACATGGAGACTTGAACCCATGGATTGATGGGTCATCAGTCCTTCTTACTCATCTGCTCCTTTCTGTCTTCTTTACTTGACTGATTTCCAGGTAGCAAAATGTAATTGAGGGTTGCTGGATAAGGAGTGTGCACCCCACACTCTGACCCAGACCAGCTAGGTATTACTCTTATTTTCTTTTACTCACAGGTCCTCTGTGGCCCTCAGGTTCCTCCTGTGTGAAATTTTTTAAGGTCAATTCAGTTGTGTGATCTTGTGAAATAAAACTTTAGGTCTTGATCAACTGGATGGAATCCAAATGTCTAGAGATAAAATATTTATTCATTTAGTATCTTTCATATTAAAATTGTTATATTAGGCCCAGGTATTTCTTGATTCCCAACTAATCATTTTCTCTGTCAAAATGTCAAATAACAGAAACATTTGACAAATCTGAATAATATCTTAATTTTTTTTTACTTTCCCTGGTCTAAAGATTTTGAAAAACTACCAGGATACCAAATAGCCAGTTTGAAAAGAAAGAGATCAAGAGATAGGGAAACAGCTACCCATATGTGATCCCCTCCTATGTTCCAGGTGTTTGAATATATTGTCAACATATTCGTCAAGATAGCTAGGATTATTCCTAATTTTTTTAATAAGGTGTTAGAAGGTGGAAATCTTATCTTATTGAATTTGGAGAGCTAGTGCTCTAATTCTGGCATATGTTGGTGCTCATTTGTTTTAAAACAAGGGAAATGATAGAGTAGACAGTCAGACAGGCATGAGCATAGCAGGAACAATAGGTGGAAAGTTCCAGGTGCCTAGAATCAGTTTAGAATGGACCTTAAAAACTCCTGCTCTGCTCATGTGCCTAGCATTGTCCAAAGCTAGGAAAACAAGCTAGATGTTGACCCCACATCAACATTTTTCCACTGGTATGTCACTAATCATGCTATTTAGACCTCCTTAGAGGAGGAAGAAGGCATCAGAGAAAAACCCCATATGATTCTCTTTCAAAGACAGGAGATGATGGAATAGGCCCTGACAGGTCAGGCTAAAGAAGAAAGTAGTTAGTCACTCCCAGTTAAAATGGGTCCTGTACAACACCCCAGGTCAGCTCTTTGAGCTACCTAACCACTCCCTCAATTCTTTCTTTCTGGTGTACTTTTGCTGAACTCAAGAACTGAGGCCTAACTCCACATTCCCTGTTAACAGAAGGAGGGAGAAGAATGAGACATTACCTTTCTCAGAGTCCTAGACTAATAAGGAAGCATAGTAAGGATAGATCATCCAAAGAACTCACCTTTTAATCATAGCTTTCCCTTTTTTAATAGGTTATTTTTATTGTATTTTTCCATTACCATTTACCCCATTTATACCCCCTTCCACCTTAACCCACCTCCTCCTCCATGCAATTGTCACACTGTTATCCATGTCCATGAGTCATTTTCTTTTTTCTGAACTCTTCTACCCATCTACCCACAAGAGCTGTTAGCTTGCTCTCTATCCATGAATCTGTCTCTATTTTGCTTGTTAGTTCATTTTGTTCATTAGATTCCAGCTATGTTCATTTCATTCCATAGGAATGAAATAATATGGTATTTTCTTACTCTGACTGGCTTATTTCACTTAGCATGATGTTCTCCATGTCCATCCATGCTGTCACAAAGGGTACATTTACACAATGGAATACTACTGGGCTATAAGAAAAACAAACTTTTACTCTTTGTAACAACTGTACCCTTCTAAACATAGGTTTTGTTGCCACATCTTTAGTCTCAGCTAGTCAAGTAAAACTAAACATCATTCCTAAGCAAAGAAAACAAACTGCAGTGTTTTAAACCTTGAATGTACACCATATACAAACATTCTATTCACTAAAATATAGCTATTTTTGCTGACAGTAGTTCAAGTGAGATCTGACATCTGAAATACTTACAAGCAACCCCTATTGTTTCTGTTCTGTGTAGTGACAGTAATTTCTTTTTTTTTCCATGAATTCCACTGAAATTAGAACTCAATTGTGTAAAATAGACTGTATTTAAACAATGACTTATTTTTTTACAGTATTTGGGGACACAAATGACCTCCTGGGTCATGGCAATGGTCTGAGTAGCATAATCTCATTAACACCAGCTGACCATCCTTTAAAAATATTTTCTATAAGATGGTTATCATTAACATGAACTACTTTTTAAAAATATAAACACACCAATGACTCATGGATTTTCTGGCATATATTTTGGGCACTCGGGGCAGGCACCATGTGATGCGCCCACTGTAAAGTTTGGCACTTAACATTGTGCATATGACTGAGAATCCTGAAGACCTGCAGCAGTTGCCCAACAGGAGCAAACATTTTGCTTCTCTCCACATTTCCTTACAATCAAGGACAGAATCAAAGTGTTTTCCTTATAACACACTCATTTACGTACTCAGTCTCTCACTCGCTAATTTATTCATTCTTTTGCTTTCATGTTTCCCCTCAAAAATGAACATTTTTTCAAGACTGCTACCTATTTTAAAAAAACATAGAGATTCAAAAATGAGAAAGGTGTAATTATTTTTTCTAAAGGCTCAATATGTACAAAAAAGTGATTAAAGAAAAAAAAAACATGGTCATTGTGGTAAATGCACTGACAGAGATTACAAATAAGATCATAAAGACTCATAGAATAAGAACAGCACAATGAACTCAGCTGGGTTTCTGTGTGTGAGCATGTGTGTGTGCATGTGTGGCTGGGTAGTGGTGGAATGAATGCTTGAATGCCAAGGTTATCTGTCGGGGCAGCCTTATGGGAGGTACTGGTATCTGATGGAGCCTTAAAATTGGCACTGAAGTGAAGTGGGCAAAGATAAAATGAAGGGCAGGACTGGCAGTCTAAATAAATCAAATGAAGTGACTAAAACTATGGTATGTCCTTGGAAATATAAGGAGTAGCTCATGTAAGGGAGTTCCTTATTTCTAGAAAATAACATTAAGACAAGAATTGGTCAAATATAATTCTGCCTCAGTAATATAGAATCACAGCACAGGTAATCTTTTGCACCATTTTAGGAGTTTTGATATTTATTATCTAGTATATGGGTGGCAACTTAAGTAGTGGAAGCAGGGGATTGGCATGGTCACATTAGGTTTATAGAAACACAGATCTACAATAGCTTCCCTATTTGGGATACAAAATCAAAATATTATTTTTAAAAATAAAAATAAAAACCTTTTTGCAAACTTATTTTATGATAAAACATCATCCAAAATAATGCAAGCTACTTATAGTTCTTATTTATCCCACATAGAGTGTATATTTGTTTTACTGAAGAAATATTAACACATTCTAATATAAGATGTACCCAAATCTTATTGGCTTGTCAAAAAATAAGTGATGCAATGCTAACCTACCAAAAATACTGATTTCAGAAATGACCTGATCCACAAATATTGGATATAGGAAGTGTTTATCTGGGTTACCCTAGAAGCTGTGTAGTTGGAGGGAGACAAAGTAATCAGCATTTAGCACTATCTAAGAAGATTTTTTCTGTCAAAACAGATTCAGAAACTTATGCACCAAATATTATGGAATATTAAATAAGTACCAAAAGAGGAATTGGTCCTGAGAAATCTGTGGGGTATTTTTGGAGTGGGGCATTTTTATTTAAAACGATACAGCCCTCATTATGTAGTGGGGACATCCAGGAAGGGGTGGTCAGTGGAGATCTCGTAATTCTTCCTGTCCAAATTCCAGGCCTTATTGGCTTGACAATCATATTAAATAAATGTCCATACTTATAAAGGCCCTAATGTCTCTCAGGTTCACATTTTTAAACTGCCTAATTATTAAAGTTTGCTCAAGCTGCCCAGACAAAGGGCTTCACTTTCTTACATTTATTGTACCTTTCTGAAAACTGAGTCTGAGTATGTGGCAAATACTTGGAAAACAAAGGCCTTTAAACATGGTCTGCACTGTTTTATCCATTTTTCTTGTCAGCATCCAAATTGGAGATGGTTCCAGATTATTTATACTGTCCCATACTAGACTTTCTGCCTTCATTATGATCTCTCTCAAAATATTGTTTTAATTATTGCCAGGTTTTATAACGCAATGTTGTGTGTATTATACCTTGACTTACTGTATAATTTATGTCTTGGTTATTTTTTGTAGTATTTTTGTTTAATTTCCCTTTTTTTTCAGTGTCTTTAGATGGATGGATGCTGATACACATCTGTTTATTGTACATCTTTGGAGCCTTGTGCCTTATTCATTTGATAACAGTCAGTAGATGAGGGAGACTAAAGGAATGACCTGACCCAGGACTGTGGATTTTCTTCCATTCTCCCTGAATTCTTGTAATTGAGTCTGAATCCTGAGAGCTTCCCTCTTCTCTGGACCAACAGGATATTAGTTGGGCTGAAATTATGTTTTATATGTCACAAGTCCTTTATGAAACCATTTTAAATTTATTTCTCATTAGCAAAATGAGATATTTAACTCAAGACATGATTTTTATCCTTCATCCTGCAACTTTTTCTTGGAAAAAATTGTAACTTACCTGTTTGTTTGTTTGTTTGTTTGTTTGTTTTTAGTCCAGATGCACCTTTCCTGCTACTCTGCAGTATTGAGAAAGAAAGAGAGAGCTAGAGAGAGAGGTGGAGGGAGGGAGAGAGCTGTGAGAGCTGTGGAATGCTCTGGATTTTTTTCCATTCACCAATATTCTGTTGATCTTAATAATAGATCCCTAATAAGCAAATAATCTTTGGAGTTCTTTGTTGTTAATGCCTCTGTGGCTGAAATTGGTTGTCAGCTTCCTTACTTGATCAATTTTCACTAAAGTTAGCAAAACTTTATAGATTACAGTTTAAAGTTGGATAGATTTTCAGAGTTCATACAAATCATATTTTCTTTTTTTAATATTTTATTTTTATGCAATTACATTTGTACCACCTTATTCCCCTTCACCTCCGTCCACCCAGCCCATCTCCCACTTCCATAATCAGTCCCCCCACTGCTCTCCATGTCCATGTGTCCTTCATATATGTTCTTTGACTAATCCCATCACCTTCTTGATAGATAACATTTTCTGTTTCTCATTCTTTATGTTTGGGTCTGAATTCATAGAGAAAAGGACTAATTTAGCTAACTCTTACTTAAAGATTAGATTGACCCTTCTAGAACAAAATCTTGATTATTTTGTTTACAATCATTTGGTGACCTTGCTCTCTCAGGGTATGTCTAAACCCCTTCAGTTGACTTTCAATGTCTTTCCTAATCTAATGCCTGCCAACTTTTCAGTTTCACTGATTATAATTCTCTTTTCATGTTCTAGGCTCAACACATCCTGTATCATAATTATTCATTCTTTGCACAGGTCTATATCCTCTTCATTTTAGGCCATTGTCATCTATCTGGAATACCCTTTAGATGAGACAAAAAGATTTTAAGCTGCTCATTCCTAGAATACCTAGATAATTATTTTATTTTTTAAACATTTTTATTGTTGTTCAAGTACAGTTTTCTGCCTTTCCCCTTCACCCTTCCTCACCACCTTAGCCCTCCCCCCCTTCCTCCCCTGTTTCCACCCCCCTTGTTATTTTCATGTGTCCTTTATAATTGTTCCTACAAATCTTTCACCCTTTTCCCCTACAATCCACTTCCATTTCCCCTCTGGTCACTGTCAGACTGTGCTCAATTTCAGTGTCTTTGGTTATATTTTGCTTCCTTGTTCATTTTGTTGATTAGGTACCTGTTAAAGGTGAAATCATATGGTATTTGACTTTAACCTCTTGGTTTGTTTCACTTAGCATAATACTCTCCAGTTCCATCCATGCTGTTGAAAAGAATAGGAGCCCTTTCTTTCTCATGTAGTATGGACATTTTGATGATGTTAATTATTCTCATCCATGGACAAAGTATATGTATCCATTTGTTTGTGTCTTTCTTAATTTCTTTCTTCAGTGTTGTGTAGTTTTCTGAGTGTGGGTCTTTTATCTCCTTTCTTAGATTTATTCCCAGGTATTGTATTGTTCTTGTTGCTATATCAAATGGGATTTTTTCCTGATTTCTGTTTCTTATGTTTCATTGTTGGTATATTGCTTTTGATTTCTGGATACCTACTTTGTATCCTACTATTCTGCCAAATTCATTTATTAGGTTGTGCAGTTTTTGGGGGCAGTTTATAGGATTTTCTATGTACACTATCATGTTATCTCCAAACAATGACAGTTTTGTTTTTTTTTTTTACCTCTGCTCCAATTTGGATGCCTTTTACTTCCTTTTCTTGTCTGATTGCTGTGGCTAGGACTTCCAATACTATGTTGACTAGAAGTAGTGAAAGTGGACAACCTTGTCTTGTTCCTGATCTGAGTAGGAAAGCTTTTAGTTTTTGCCCATTGAGTATGATGCTGTCTGTAGGTCTCTCATATATAGTCTTTATTATGTTGAGGAATGCTCCCTCTATTCCCACATTGCTCAGTGTTTTTATCATAAAAGGGTGTTGTACCTTATCAAATGTTTTTTTTTCTGAATCTGTTGATATGATCATGTGATTTTTGTCTTTGCTTTTTTATGTGATGTATAATGTTTACTGATTTGCAAATATTGTACCATACTTGCATCCCTGGGATGAATCCCACTTGTTCATGCAGTATGATCTTTTTAATGTATTGTTGGATGCAGTTTGCCAATATTTCATTGAGGATTTTACTGTATATGTTCATCAGCAATATTAGCCTGAAATTTTCTTTCTTTGTTGTATCTTTATCTGGTTTTGGAATAAGGATGATGCTGGCATCATAACAAAATTTGGGGAGTCTTACACCTTCCTGTTGTTTTTTGAATAGTCTGTGAAGGACAGGGGTTAGTTCTTCCTTAAATGCTTTGTAGAATTCTCCTGTGAAACCATTCAGTCCAGGGTTTTTGTGTGTCTGGACTTTTTTGATTAGTGCTTCAATTTTATCAGCTGGGTTTTTTTTTTTTTCATCTGTTCAGGCTTTCTGCTTCTTCTCTGTTAAATTTTGGAAGATTATGTTTTTCTAGAAATTTGTCCATTTCACCTAGTTTTTCAAATTTCTTGACACACATTTCTTCATAGTAATTTCTTATAATCTTTTGTATTTCTGTTAATCTCTCCTCTTCCATTTCTAGTTGTGTTGATTTGGTTCCTTTCTCTTTTTTTCTTGATGAGTCTGCTTAAAGGCTTGTCAATTTTGTTAATCTTTTCAAAAAGCAGTTTCTGAATTTATTGATTCTTAGAATTGTGCCTTTAGTCCCTAAGTCACTTAATTCTGATCTGATCTTGGTTATTTCCTTCCTTCTACTTGTTGTAGGAGGTTTTTGTTGCTCTCTCTCTCTCTCTCTCTCTCTCTCTCTGTTGTTGTTCTTCAAGTTCTTACAGGTGTAGGGTTAGATCGTTTATTTGAAATGTTTCTATCATTTTTAGGTAGGCCTGTATTGCTATGAAGTACACTCTGAGTACTGCCTTCACTGTGTCCCATAAGTTTGGGTTGTTGTGAGTTCATTTTTGTTTGTTTCCAGAAACTTTTTGATTTCTTCCATGATCTCATTCTTGACCCATTCTTTGTTTAATAGCATGCTATTTAATATCCATGAGTTTGAGTGTTTTGTTTTTTCCTTGAGTTAGGTTTTTACTTTCAGTCCATTGTGGTCCAAGAAAATGCTTGATATGATTTCAAGTTTCTTGAATTTGTGGAGGCTTGTTTTGTGTCCTATCATGTTGTCTCTCTTTGAAAATGTTCCTTGTGCATTTGAGAAGAATGTGTATTTTGCTTCTTTGGGATGAAAGGCTCTCTCTCTCACTCTCTCTCTGTCCCTCTCTCTGTCTCTCTGTCTGTCTGTCTGTCTGTCTGTCTGTCTGTCTCTCTCTCTCTATGTGTGTGTGTGTGTGTAGATGTGTATATCTATATATCTATCTATCTATCTATCTATCTATATATATATATATATATATGTGTGTGTGTGTGTGCATCTGTGTGTGTGTGTGTGTGTGTATAATCAGTTAAGTTCATTTGATCTAGAACATTGTTCAATACAACAATATCTTTGCTGATACTTGGTTTGGAAGATCTATCCATTTTTGGCAGTGGGGTTTTGAAATCCCCTACTATAATTGTGTTGCTGTCAATATCCTTCTTGAAGTCCTCTAAGATTTTCTTTATGTATTTGGATGCTCTTTTGTTGGGTGCATATACATCTATAATGTTTATGTCTTCTTGATAGATTCTTCCCTTGAGTATTATGAAGTGACCTTCTGGTTTTCTTTTTATGGCCATTTTTCAAGTCTATTTTGTCTGATATGAGTATTGCCACCCTGACTTCTTTCTTGTCCATTTGCTTGTAAAATTTGTTTTCAGCCCTTCACTTTCAGTCTATATAGTTTTTTTTGTTCTGAGGTGGGTCTGTTGTAGTCAGCATATGGGTCATGTTTTCTTATTCATTCACCTATGTCTTTTTATTTGGACATTTAATTCATTTATACTTAAGGTTATTATTGATATGCACTTACTCATTGCCCTTTTTTCCCACCTATGTTCCCCTCTCACTGTTTTTTTTTTCCTTTCTTAAAGCAGCCCCTTTAGCATCTCTTGCACAGCTGGTTTGGTGGAGATGTATTCTTTTAGACTTCTTTTTTTCTGGGAAGCTCCTAATTAGGCCTTCCCTTTTAATTGAGAGCCTTGCTGGGTAGAGTAGTCTCAGTTGCAGGCCTCTGGTTCTCATTACCTGGAATATTTCTTGCCATTCTTCTCTGGCTTTGTGAATTTCCATTGAGAAGTCAGCTTCTAGCCTTAGCAGGGCTCCCTTGTATGTTATTTCCTGTTTCCCCCTTGCTTCCTGTAAGATTATCTCTTTGTCTTGGAATTTTGCCAATTATTATGTGTCTTGAAGTGGCTTCTCTTGGGGTTCTTCTTGATTGGGACTCTCTGTGTTTCTTGAACTTCTGTGACATTTTCTCTCATCAAATTAAGGAAGTTTCCCATCATTACTTTTTTTCAAACAGGTTTTCTATCCCTTGCTCTTCCTTTCCCCCTTCTGGTATCCCTATTATATGGATTATTATGTTTCACATGGTCCTGCATTTCCCTTAACCCCTCTTCATTCTTTCTGAGCCTCTTTTCTGTCTCTTGCTCTTTCTATGTGTTTTTTTCTACCTTGTCCTCCAGCTCACTAATCTGATCCTCTGCATCATCTTGCCTGCTTTTAATTCCTTCTACTGTGTTCTTCAGTTCATAAAGTGTGTTCTTCATTTACTTTTGGCCCTTGTTGATAGCTTGTATTTGTTTTTTCATGTTGATATAGTTTGCAGTGAGTTCATTGTAGTTTTCCTGTACTTTCTGATAATTCTCGGTGAGCTCATTGAGTTTCCTGATAATCACTGTTTTGAACTCAATATCTGATAGTTGACTTGCTTCTATTTCATTTAGCATTCTTTCTGAGGCTTCCTCCTTTCCTTCCATTTGGGGATTGTTTCTTTGTCTTCCCATAGTTTGTGAGACTCTTCTTGTTAAATTGATCTGTTTTGACTCCCTAGGTTTATGGTGTGTACTTCTATAGTAGAAAACCTGTGAGATTCAGTGGTACAGTCTTTTTGATCTCCTGAGCTCTCTCTTCTTGGGCTGTCATTTATGTTGGCTCTCTGTATGTCTTTGGGTTTTGATTGTTGTTGGGTCTTTCTTTGGTTAGGCCCAACTGGTTAACTGCGGGTCACTCCATCTACCATGTCTTTTGTTCTGTTGTGCAGATGTGGACAGGTTGTGTTGAAACTGATTCTTCTGTTTGTACAATATTTTGGGGCTTCTCTCTTCCTCTTGGTTCAGTTGGTTATTCTTGGTAATTTCTTCACCATTTAGTTATATTTCCAGATGGGACCTGGATTGAGGTTAGTGTTGCTTTCACTCCCTCCTTCACCTTCTTCTGTTGTTATCTGTTGGTGGTTCCTTTTTTGGTGGGTTACCTCTTACAACAGGTATACTAGTGTTCACAAATCCCACCTACTCCTTTTTGTGATCATTTGTAGGGGGGAGACAAAATGGTTTAAGGCAGGAGGAGTATATTCTATGATATTTAAAGTACCAACCCTTCGAGAAAAGATAGGAGATCCTTTCAATATATATAGTGTTGACTTTAAAATCTCACCCAACTATCCACTTTTTTGAAAAGGTGGAAAAAAGATAAGACTCTTGTTGGGGGCAAGGAAGGACTATGAGTTGTATCTAGAGAGCAGTGATCTTGTGGGAGTTCAGATTATGAGGTAAAGTGAGAGTAAAGGATAAAAAATAGGTGTAGTGTGGGAGACAATTTAGTTAGCCACCACGGTAATAAAATTCAGGAAACAGTGAAGTGAGCTAAGACTCAGGAGAGGTGCTGTGTAGTATTTATAATTGTGTAGAACAGCAATTATTTACAATAGTAATGCAGCAATAATCATATGACAGAATCTATGTGATCTGTATAACAGGAATAGGAAATATAAGAACTAGAGTAGGGTGCTATTGGAATACAAGTGAAGTGAAAGATGGAAAAATAAAAATACACTATGAAAGAGAGAAGAAGGAAAACTAGCCAAACAATGCAATTTAACAAACCAAGTGAAGAAAAGTAAACAGAAAGAAAAAAGGTAGAAAAATACTATGTGTGTATATATATATATATATATATATATATATATATATATATTTATTTATTTATGAATAATGAAAAAATAATAATGATACATATATACAATAACTTGCAAGTTCTCTGGAACAGCAGAGTAAAATTTGTTTCACTGTCTCAGTTGTTGGAATGACCCTTCTTTGGGTCTAACTCTGGTCTTTTCATAGCTCCAGGTTTTGTTGCCTCACTTGTGGGAATGAAAAAAAAAAGGAAGGAAAGAAGAAGGATTAAAAAAAGAAATAAGGAAAGAAAGGAAGAAGGAATTACAATTTTTAAAAAATAAATAATAAAATCCTTCTGTTGGCTTTAAACGAACCAAGGGAGTTCTGCTTGTCTTTCTGGCTGCAACAGGATAAGGAGGGACTAGCGTTACTCTTCTCCTTTCCTGAGCTGCACTTTTCACAGTTGCTCAGCTTCCAGCCTAGGTCCTCAGTTCACTGTGGAGCCACTAGTGCCGTTCTGTGCCCAGCCGACACCTTCAGTCCACCAGCTGTGCTGTTCTTGAGGTGCACCAATTAGGGGCAACTCACATACCACCTTCTTGCTCTTTGCTGCCCTAGATGCTAGGGACTCTCACCACCTATTCAGGGTAGTTCAGCCTCCCTGCTGAGTTAAGTCTTTCTGGTGATTGCTGAGTCTCTGAGTCTTGCAGTTCTCCTCTGCAGCGGTGTCTCTGACTTCCTCTTAAAGAGTCAGTAGTCCCTGCAGGGCCCTGGACTCAGGGGCTGGGTGGGAGGTTCCTCTGGGCAGTGGGGTCAGGCACACTCCTTCCTGAGGCTCTGGGCTGGGCCTAAGCACTGAGGCAGGACTGGCAGCCACCAGGCCATGTGGTCAGGTGCCCACTATCCACAGGTCTTTGGGTAGGAGATCTCGGCCCAGCAGGAGGTGGGGCTGGCTGCTGCAGACAATTTGCCAAACAGCCTCTGGGTGCCTCTTTTTCTCTTTTTCTTTTTGGAAAATTCCTCCTATTCAATCCTGCCACTCCAAACAAGCACCTGGCCTTTCACACATCTCAACTCTCCAACCAGACCAGGGACTGACTAGGTTAGGGTCCATCACTGCCCAATTCTCCCTAGTCAGTGTCCACAGCCTCACTGAGTGCACACTACCCATGTGTGTTTGCCACTTCATCCTTATTCCCCCTCTGCAACTTCGAGCATCCAGATCCCTCCTGGTGGTGCTCAAACCTTATTTGGCAAGTGAGGGAGCCATTGACTTGGCTCTATCCCAAGAATCCTGTGGCAGACCCAGCTGGCACCCGGTCTGGGGCTGCAGCCACCCTGGTCCCCACGCTGGTCCCAGGGACCTTATTGTCCTGAAACACCCTCCTTAGTTTCTGATTTTTCAATGTCCTCTACAAGTTTTGGTCTCCAATCGTCATATATGCTGGGATACTGCTGGCTGTTCACTCTGTTCCTCAGAAGATTGGCTAAATATTTCACCTGTGTGCAAGAGGCAGCAGACTCTGCTCCCACCTATCTGACTGCCATCTCCCTAGATAATTATTTTAAATAGTAATTTCTATTTATAATGGAATGCATAGCAAAATAAAAGTTATATTTTTATTCTCCAAGGAATTAGTTTAAAATATTGTGAAAATAAATTAGTTCTATCTACTTGTTGATTCTTCCAGCAATGTGTTAATAATAGGATGGACAGTGATATGTAGAAATATTTGGTGTAGAAATTATTGATCCTCACTTAACTTTGTATTAATTAGAGGAGTTACTCTAATTAATTGAGTAGTTACTTAACAATGAAACCACTGATTTTTATAAGTTTATTTCTTCCTTATGTAATAGTCTATTGCTGTTGTTTCTAGCTGGAGTGACTTATTACCACATAGTTATTGAGAGAACCAGGTTGCCTCCATTTTATGGCTTTCAAATCTTTAAGCGCTTCAGAGTTTCCATATCCATGTGGAAGATTAATACAAAAATTAGTAGAGACAACACAGTCTTCTGTCAAAATCCAAGACTATAGCAGCATATCTAAAGTGTGTTACATTCCACTGGTAAGATTTAATTGCATAACAAAACCTACATGCAAAATGTTATGACTGAAAACCTTCTTTTCATGGGAACCAGAGGAAGAAGTGTGATGGTTCACCATTCCTGACATACGTGCCCACTCAGTCATATGTTTCTATGATTTAAATCAATAGATTTCTCTATGAAAGTTTATGTCACAAATTAATACTTTGTATTATTCATCAACAGTAGAAAAGAAAAAAATGGGGACTTGTAGGAAAAATATATACTTTTAAATCTAGCAAATATACTTGCCAATGTCTCTTCTCTCAAGTAGATGTTGGGGAAGAAGATCCTTCTCCAGTCAGCAGTTTTATCCTTGATTGACCCAAACTATCAGCAATTCCATCTTCTAGCCAGTTGCAACTCACCAAAAATGGTCGTTTGCCCCATTTTAGATCAATAGAGCCAGCTTAGATTTTGGTGGGGGGGGGGATTTTTAAAATGAGAAGCTATATGGAGTAGAATTGATATTCTTTTTTTGTCAGAAAGGGAGAATTCAAAAGTAAAGTTGACACAAGAAGGTGAAGCTGAGGGAGAGAATGAGAGATAATGATAGAAATGTGTAAGGAAGAGAAAGAAAGAGAGAAAATTGAGTCTTTGACATGTTTTAGACATATGAATCAATCTCTCCTGATGTCTACCATTAGAATTTTTTTCAGATAAAATATAAATTTCATTTTGCCTGTTCTGTAATGATAATTTTTCTCATCAGTTTAAATAAAATAACAAATAGTTTAAATAATCTGATGAATATTTTGTAATCTAACTAGGAAAAACAAGTTACCTACAAAAGCACTAACAAAATATAATATTAGCATTCTAGATAAAATCACTAATGGATTTTTATTCATTGATGAAGATTCTCCCATCTAAGTAAGGCACTGATTATGTTCCAAGATTTGATAAAAAATAAAAGAGATGGAAAGCAAATAATGAATCAAGAAGCCATTTCTATTTGAAAGGAGTGCTTAATTAATATTTTTAAATTGTATTGATTCTAGAGAGAAGGGAATGGAGGGGGAAGGGAGGGAAAAAGTGAGGGAGAGAATCACTAGTGTGAGAGAGAAACATCAATTAGTTCCCCCTTACACATGTCCTGACTTGACCAGGGACTGACCCCACAACCCAGGCCTTGACAGGGAACTGAAGCAGTAAATTTTCAGGTTGCAGTAAAATGCCCAACAAACTGAACCACACCAGTCAGGATGTTAGTGTTTGGTTATTGTCTGCTAGTTGTAGAAAAGTATAGTTAAATAATACCAACAAATTTCTTACCTCATCCAAGTTTAGTCTAAAGAAAGACTTGAAGGTACATAATTAATTGGCACAAAACAAAACAAGGAATTGTACTGTTATGCAAAATATCAAAATGTAAATCATATGCATATATGTATTTTATATATTATATTTATAAATATTATAAATGTTATATACATATAGGTCAAATCTTTCTCTATCAATGATGTAGCCACTAATATGCCACTATCTTGTTTATTCACATCTGGCACAGATAAAAGAAAGTGACAGATAATATAAAATATTTTTTATAAAATGTAAAGCATTAAATATGTGACAAGTATTTACCATGGTTATGATCATGCAAGATAAAAAAATAATTTTCATCAAAATTCAAGTTTGAGGATAATAACATTTTAAGTAAACTAGAGAAAAAGAGGCATTTATAAAATAGAATTGAAAGCTATTATCTAAATTATTTTCAAAGAAAATTATTTTCATTATATGTAAATACCAAGCTTTAAATGCAGTTAAGTTTATAAATAAAATTCACAATGAGTATTAACTTTTAGATACTGAGAATTATAAATGTAAATATGTAATTACATTATTAACATTATAATGTCTTTATTTTTAAATTCCCAGCATTTATGCAAAACACTAAAATATCACATAAAATCATGCAGAAGATATGGCACTGCCTAACCATTGTAGAGATCAAAAAGAATCAAAAACTGAAAAAGAAAACTTATTAGAGGTGTATAAATATATTTAAACATACTGTAAAAGAGAAGAAAAGAGTGTTAAAAAATCTGAGATTGCCTCTATGTGATTTATACAGTATGTGAGACTTTTCAATCATCTGAGTTTCTTTTATTTCAAATCTTTATGCTGTGAGTAAACAATTTAGCAAACAATTTTAGAAATAGTTGCAACATATCCTGTTAAATTGTCCTGTTTTTTCCCCACAAAACACTTAAATAGCACAAATACTTTTTCAGATCAATAGTAAAATACTCTAAATGAATGACTAAAGACCATTAATCAAACCTAAATCAAAGTAAAGGGCTTAACTTTACTGCAGTTGCAGATTAAATGTAAGCATTTAAATGAGCCCACCATAAAATATACAGTTTACAATATTTTCCACGTATTCACTTTCCATATGACAGTAATATTGTCAAATTTGAGGCTTTATTTTATTTAAGAGCTGTCTTACAAATTACATTGCAAAGTATTTTATATGATTTAATAGAATACAATAAATGTTAAAAATAATCCTAGAAGAGATAAGAATGAAAATGTAGAGAACTGAAGGGAATAAGCCACAATCAAACTGAGGTGTGTGTTTCTGGATTTAAGATTTCTCAGTTTATAGACCTCCCATCTCCCCAGAAACTGCATACTTTTCTTTTTCTTCTCCCATGTTCTTAGAACAGCCTCAGCTTACTTAGTATCAGGTCAGGTCCTCTTCAAACAGAAGACCAAGAAGGAACTGACTGACTCGGAAATCCACCACCTATTTTTGTTGACAAAGGCCCTATTTTCTTCTCTCTCCTGTCCAATTTTGGAGTGTTTGACTTGTGTCCTCTCCTTCCCCTCACCACCCCCAGTTTTTAAAAGCCTTTTGGTTTCTCATCCTTTTCTAGCTATGTTCTAATTTTTTTACTGAAGAAGGATAATTGCCCCTCAGTTGGCTAGACTTTTCTTCTGGCTCTCAATTTCTTGGTCATATTTTCTTCCATATGAAACATCTACACTGGGCTGATACCCAGCCTGATCTGACTAGCTTGTTGTAAGATTTCTGGTCTCACATTCCTTTTATTTAAAATCTACAGCCAAGAATGAGCTCCCCAAGGCAAACCATCACCTAGAGCATATAGAAATCTTCACCTACTAAAGATTAACAAACACCCTACATTTTTCTTTAAATTAAAAACAAAGCCAAACAACAAAAATACCTCATATAAAAATAAAACATTATTAATAACCAAAGTATTAAAATGCATACCTCTTGTTATAAGAAATATGTCATAGACTTTCCCAGTAATATTTCTATTCATGAAATAAAAAGTGAACTGCCTGAAACTAAGACCTTACTTTTGAATTGAAATATATAGTACATTGATAGATTATAAAGGAGAAAAATAGTGCATAAGACCTATAAGTAGTTTCTATCCATTAAACAATAAAACTAAAGTTATCTTTTGATAAGGTTTCATTTATCTAAGGGTTGAGCAAGCTTAAAATGGATCTTTTAGTAACAAAAAATAAAACAATATTTACTTACTAATTGTTATTGAGTGAAAATATGAAACAGCCCTTGTCCCTCCATGGAATCATTAAATAATCAATTGGATACTAACTAAAACAATGGTATAGAAAATTTGAAAATCAATTAAAAAACTGCAGGAACCAAGAGAATGCACAGCTATAAAATGCAAATGATAAGAAATTTTGCTGTATTTTTATTCACCTTGTTCCACCTCCTTCATGGCAGGGCTTGGCAGTGTGAGAAGAGCAGTAGACTAATCACTAATTCTCATTCATAAACCACAGAGAGAAGAACAGATGAAATTTGCAACTGTGTGCAGATGGACTGAGTGATTAGCTTGTGTCATATAAATTAGAGTGCAAGTGGCCAAAAGATGTGGGATGCAGTGGGATTGGGTTGTGAAAACAAAAAGGTAAATATGGACCTGCAGAAACACAAAGCAAAAAGGTTACACTTCACCCAATACCACCAAAGTACATATTTTTCTCTGGTGAACATGTGTTATTATCTACTGTAGACCATATTTTAGGTCAAAAACAAAATCTTAATAAATTTATAAAAATTGAAATCATACAAAATATCTATTTCTGCCATAATATGATATAATTAGAAATCAAAAACAGTAAGATTCTTATAGTATACTCTCAGCAATGGAATTGCCAGGTCAAAAGGCAGTTCCATTTTCAGTTTTTTGAGGAAATTCCATAATTGGTGAATCCTGAAACACCAATTCAAAAGAACCTATGCACCCCAATGTTCATAGCAGCAAAATTTACAATAACCAAGTGCTGGAAACAGTTTAAGTGTCCACCAATAAATGAGTAGATCAAAGAACTAAGGTACATTTACACAAAGGAATACTACATAACAGAAAGAGAGAAGGGACTCCTAGCCTTCCTGACAGCATGGATGGAACTGGAGAACATTATGGTAAATGAAATAAGCCAGGCAGTAAAAGATAAATACCACATAATCTCACATATAAATTGATCTGATGTTTCCCTAAAATTTTATGCACTCTGTGGCCCCACTGGGTCCCTGCAACAACTTTCCTCCCATCCAGGGCCCTCTCCCAGGAATGGCCAAGCAGCAGAGGGGTATCCCAAATTCCATCTGGCACTCAAGCTCTGCTCCTGATCCCCTGAGCCCAATCCTCAGCATCAGGACCACTCACTTGGCACTCATTACAGCAAATGTGGAATGCTTAACTCCTCAGCCAAGGTGTACCAGGGATGTCTCATTGGTGGCTTTTTTTCTGATAAAGCTGGAACATGGAGTCCATTTCTAACATTTTCAGTTCTATTATCTGACTTGAACAGAACCTAATCAACAAAACAAACAATGAACAAAATGGAACCCGAGACTTGGGAATAAAGAGCAAACTGACAGTGACCAAAAGGGTAGGGAGAGGGTGATAGCAGGGGAAAGAAGGGAAAGGGCAAGCAAAGGATCATGAATATAGGACTAATGGGCAGGGACAATGGGTGGCAATTGACTGTGGTAGTGGAGGTGGCAGGAAAGGGGTGAGCAATGGGGTAAATGGAGGGACAACTGTAACTGAACAACAATAAAGAAAGAAAAAGGAAAATATCATGTGTAATATCAAGGGTCTACATGTAGCCAAGACGAAAAGAGTAATGTTGGAGTCTAACAGTTCCTTATTTCACAACTTACCTCAAAGATAAAGTAATAAAAAAGTAGTACTGTCATAAAGGTAGAGATATAAACCAATGGCATATGATAGAATGCCTAGAAATATACATATTTTTGCACTATAAGATGCACTTTCCCCCTCAAATGTGGGAGGAAAATAGGGGTGCATCTTATAGTCTGAATGTAGCTTTACATTTACATTAGTAAAATATCATGTTATTTATGTTATTAAATGCTTTACCACATTTTTCCTTCATTTTTTTTCCTATTTTCCTCCTCTAAAACCTAGGTGCATCTTAAGGTCCAAAAAATACAGTGCCTGTTCATATATGCTCAAACAATATTCAACAATTATGTTAAAAGAATTCAAATACAAAGATGGTCTTTTCAACACATGATGTTGAAAAACTGGATATCTATGAAAACATACACAAACAAAATAGGAAGTGGGACCCTTATATTATACCATATGTGAAAATTAACTAAAAATTCATCAAAAACCAAAATAAACCTGGAAAAGTTATAAAACTCTTAGAAGAAAACATAGGACAAAAGATTCACAACATTTAATTAGTCAACAATTTTTGGATCTGACACCAGACCAAGAATGACAAAAAATAAAATATGGGCAAAGGATATGAATAGACAATTCTCCAGATGGCCCACAGACACATGAAAAGATGTTCAACATCACTAGCCATCAGAGAGATGCAAATTAAAACTACACTGAGATTTCTCCTCACACCAGCCAGAATGGCCATCATAAATAAATCAAAAAACAGCAAGTGCTGACAAAGATGTGTAGAAAAGGGAACCCTGTGCACTCTTGGTGGGAATGCAGACTGGTGCAATCACTGTGGAAAACATTGTGAAATTTCCTCAAAAAACTGAAAATGGAGCTGCATTTTGATCCACCCAATCTGCTGATGGGAATATACTCTAAGAATCCTGAGTCACCAATTCAAAAGAATTTATGCACCTCAATGTTTATAGTGGTGCTTTTTGTAATAGCCAAGCACTGGCAGCAGCCTAAGTGCCCATCAGTAAACTGTGGTACATTTAAACAATAGAATACTACACAGCACAGGAGTTCCTTCAGCAGAAAGACTGAAGGAACTCCTACTTTTTGCAATAAGTCTGTGGATGGAACTGGAGAATATTATGCTAAGTGAAATAAGCCAGTTAGTGAAAGACAAATACCATATGATTCACCAATAAGAGGAATATAATGAACAATAAACTAAAGAAAAAATATAACCACAAGCACAGAAACATGGAACAAACTGACAGTGACCAGAGGAGTGGGAAGTGAGATAATTGTGGAAAGATGGGGAAGGGACTGGACAAAGAACATGTATGAATGACCCATGTACAGGGACTATAGTGTGGGAACTGACTTTGGGAGTGGGTGTGGGATGGGTGGAGGAGTGTAAAGGGGGAAAAACTGGGACAAGAGTAATAGAATAACAATAAAATATGATTTAAAGTTAAAGTAGATAAATTGGATTACATCAAAAATAAACACTTTTTGCACAAGAAGTAACTGTAACCAAATTGAAAATTAAGCCATATAATGAGAAAAATAATTATAAATCATGTATATGATGAGGTGTTAATATCAAAATATATAAAGGATTCTGAAAAATCAGTAACAAAAAACAATTAAAAATAGATTTTTCTCCAAAGAAGTTATACAAATAGCCAGTAAATACATTTAAACAATTCAACATTACAAATCACTAGGAAAATTGCAGATGTTGTATCTGTATCCATTAGAATAGTTATTAACAAAAAAAAAATAGAACACACACACACAAAAAAAAAAAACAGGAAAAAGCAAATATTGGTAAGAGTGTAAAAATCAAATCTTTTTGCACATTTTTGGGAATGTAAAATTGTACAACTGCTATGTAAAACACTATAAAATTAATGATAGAATCATCATATGATCCAGCAGTTGTAATTTTGGATATGTACCAAACAACTGAAAGCAAAGACATAAACAGGGTTTTGTACACCCATATTCATCACAACATTATTCACAATGGCTAAATGGTGGAAGCAACCCTAAGTGTCCATCAGTGGGTGAGTAAACAGAATTTGGTAAAAACATACAATGAAACATTTTCAGTCTTAAAAAGAAGAAAATTATGATATATAACATGAAAAAATCTGGAAGACATAGTACTGAAATAAGTCAGTCACAAAGTGACATATACTGTTTTATTTCACTTACATGGCACACAAAGAGTAGCCAAATTCATAAAGGCAGAAACTAGAATGGTAGGTGCAAGGGGCTGATAGAAGAAGGAAATGGGGAGTTGTTTAACAGGAACTGAGATTCAGTTTGAGAAGATAAAAATATTCTGGAGACAGATGGTAATGATGATTGCACAACTTGTGGACATACATAATGCTATGGAATTACATACTTGAAAGTGTTTAAAATCATCAATTTTATTTAATGTATATTTTACCACAATTTTAAACAACGATCAGCAACAACCCACCTCAAAGTCCTTGCAGCACACTTGTCCAAATTTACCTACACATTTTTTTAGCTTTCAGTCTTCTCTCAAAAGTTCTTTTTTAAAATATTTTATTTATTTATTTTTAGTGGGGGAAAGGAGGGAGAAAGAGAGAGAGAGGGAGAAACATCAATGTGCAGTTGCTGGGGGCCATGGCCTGCAACCTAGGCATGTGCCCTGACTGGGAATCGAACCTGTGATGTCTGGTTCGCAGCCTGGGCTCAATCCACTGAGCTATGCCAGCCGGGGCTCAAATGTTCTTTTTTCATGAGTCCAACCCTGAGCATCCCATCTAAAATAAAAGCACCCTGCACAGAAACTCCCAAACTATCTAAACCAAATATTTTAAGCAACTTTTATTATATTATAACTAATCAATTATTTATGTTTACATTTTTGTGTGTTTCCTCACTAGAAAATATCCAAATAGTCAATGAATATATAAACATGTGTTACCCACATAAGAGAAGAGATTTTCATCTGTTTGTTCACACATATACCCTCGAAGTAGCAAAGCAATGGTTATTATTCTTATTTAAAAAAAAACATAAAATTTAATTCTAGAATATCATTTTACTTTCATAGTAGTAAGAATTAAAGAAAAGGTATAATACTAAACAAAACTTTATTTATAAACCAGTTTATATACTTTATGTACTGTAAAATGCAAATGTAACAAGAAAGTAAAGGAAAGAAGAAACATATGAAAATATTTAAACATAGAAAAAGGGTATTTGAAAGCAGGTAGTATAATTTATAAGTTATATATTTCAAAATATATACAATTTAATAAACAATTTTGAATACAGTTAAGTAATTTTCCTAAAGCATTTATCTATGAGATTGCAATAGAATGTGATATTATCAAATATCTATTTCAGTTGCAGAACATAATGCATGAGGGTACAACTTGATGGTTTACATATTAATTTTCTCATCTCATTGTGTTGAACAGGATCATATTTTAATGTAAGTGTATTTATATTTGCCATTTTATATTTCTCAAAATATTTCCCTAAATTTATTATTGGTATCATCAAATTGTTCTTACCAATTTTAGAAGCTTTTGGGAAAGAAAAATGTAACAAGTTTCAAAGGAAGTAAAAATTCTCTCAGCATAATTAATGTCAATATATTTTTGTTTTTGTTATATGATGAATTATTTTTAAAAGCTACAAGATAATACAATAAAATTTTATTGATACTCTTAGCCAACACTGTAACACCTTGTGAGGTAAAACAAATTTCAATAAAAACACTTATAATGCATTATACTAATTAGAAAAAAAATACTAGTTTAACAGAGACTTCTCAGTGGGCTTAAAAAAGTATGAAATTGATTTCCCATCAAGATGGAGGAGTATGTAGATACACCTATGCCTCCTCCCACAACAAGTTTAAAGACAAAAAAACAACCAGCATTGACAGAAAATCAAACTGTATGGAAGTCTGACAACCAAGGAGTTAAAGAAGGAATATTCACCCAGAACAGTAGGAGGGGCCGAGATGGGCAGCCAGGTGGAGAGAACCCCTGGCAGTGTGTGGGTGGTGGACCAGGGTAGGCAAGGCAGTGGTTGGTAGAGTGGGTGGTTCCACATTTGTTTGCAGATAAACTGGGAGGAATAATTGGGGACGGAGACAGACCACACAACCCAGGGATCCAGTGCAGGCAAATAAAGCCTCAAAACCTCAGACTGAAAAACTTGTGAGGGTTGAGAAACTCCTAGCCTCACAGGAGAGTTCCTTGGAGAGGTACACAAGGTCCTAGAATGTACACAAAACAATCCAGCTGGGAACCAGGACCAAAAGAGCCCAATTTGCTTGTAGGTGGCAGAAGTGACTGAAACCTGGCAGAGCTGAACAAGCTGCACTGTTCCCTCTCAGATCCTCTACCACAAACATTGCCATAAGGCAATGCCTTGGATTGCCCCACCCTGGTGAATACCTAAGGCTCCACCTTTTACTATTTAATAGGCATGCCAAGACAAAAAAAAAAAAGCCAAATGTTCTTAAAGAACAGATCAAAGCTCCAGAAAATATACAACTAACTGACAAAGAACTAGCCAACCTATCAGATGCACAGTTCAAGACACTGGTAATCAAGATATTCACAGAATTGGTTGAGTATGGTTGCAAAATAGAGGGAAAAAGTGAAGGCTATGCAAAGTGGAATAAAGAAAAAGATATAGGGAACCAACAGTAAAGGGAAGGAAACTGGGATTCAAATCAATGGTTTGGATCAGAAAGAAGAAATAAACAGGCAACCAGAACAGAATGAAGAAAAAATAATTCAAAAAAAATCAAGAGAGACTTAGGAACCTCCAGGACAACTTTAAATGTTCTAACATCTGAATCATAGGGGTGCCAGGAGGAGATGAAGAAGAGAAAGAAATTGAAAACATATTTGAAAACATAATGAAGGAGAACTTCCCCAATTGGCAAAGGAAATAGACTTCCTGGAAGTTCATTTCCTAGAAGTGGAAGCTAAGAGAGTCCCAAAGAATTTGGGCACAAGGAAGCACACACCAAGGCACATCATAATTGCATTACCCAAGATTAAAGATAAGGAGAAAATCTTAAAAGCAGCAAGAGAAAAAGAGACAGTTACCTACAAAGCAGTTCCCATAAGACTGTCAACTGATTTCTCAAAAGAAAGCTTAAGAAGGTACGAAGGGGCTGGAAAGAAGAATACAGTCATGAAAAGCAAGGACCTACATCTGAGATTACTCAATCCAGCAAAGCTATTATTTAGAATGGAAGGGGAGATAGAGTGCTTCCCAGATAATATCAAGTTAAAGGAGTTCATCATCACTAAGACCTTATTATATAAAATGTTAAATGGACTTATCTAAGAAAAAGAAGATAAAAATATGAACAGTAAAATGTCCATAAACTCACAACTATCAACAACTGAACCTAAAAAATACAAAAACAAAAACAAACTAAGCAAATAACTAGAATAGGAACAGATTCAGAGAAATGGAGATCACATGGAAGGTTATCAGTGGGGGAGGGGGAGAAGGTGAAGACAGTAAAGGTATAGGGAATAAGTAGCATAAATGGTAGGTGGAACATGGAGAGAAGGAGATTATGAATAATATAGGAAATGTAGAAGCCAAAGAACTTATATGTATGACTCATAGACATGAACTAAGGTGGGGAAATGCAGGTGGGGAGGTGTGAAGGGCAGAGGGGAATAAAGATGGGACAGCTGTAATAGCATAATCAATAATATATATTAAAATGTATAAAATTGAGGATAAATGAAAAAACATTACAATCTATGGCTGTAGGGTACCTCAAATTTTTTACTGATTTGCTCCATTTCAGGACACATTTTTAAGCTACTTATTTCACCTGTGTTACTCAAAATAATTATTTTATGTGAAGATTTCTAGTGATTGCCTAAATGGCATATGTAAATGTGCCTCTTCTGGCTAAAGATTCACCCTAGGCTTATGTATAGGAACTGTAGACAAATATTACCATGATCTTAATACAAGTGCCTGTTTGCAGTTCTGCTCCTATAAATTAGATTTTGCTTTCCTAATCTGAGATCCTGGGCCTTCCTATGCCTGTATGTGTGTGCACATATGTGTATGTGTATGAAGAAAATACCTATTACAGTCAACCAAACCTGATTTGAATAGTAAATGGTCCCCTGTTTTATTTTTTTTAAATCCACAATTATATACATTCATTACAAAACGTATTAGTAAATTAATATTACCCAAATACTTTAGGCCCTTTGCTTGGCCCTGAAAATATAAGCAGCATGTCTGATGTCAAGTTGTAGTAACCAGGGGTCAGGGAACTTTGCATATAGGAGGCAATCTTGCATATTGAAAGTACATTAGGAGTTAACTGAGCAAAGGGTGTGGGTAGAGAGCAGCGGACGTGATTTCCAGCAAAGTCATACAATAGAGAAATTGCACAATACACATAGGGATCTAATAAAATGATTTTAAGTTGCTTACCAATAAAATGTAAGGTATTAGGAAAATAAGACAGGACAGGTAGAAAGGTACCAGAGAATCAGTGTTGTGAAGGGAGCTTGAATTACATCTCTGGGTGATACAGAGTCATTGAAAGGTTTTAACCAGGGAAGTTAAATCATTAGACAAAGCAATTAGTCTTGTTAGGTGGTGCAAAAAGAATCAAAATTTCATAAAGTAACCATTAGGAAATATTAGGGACATGCTTTATTTTGTAATTTTAGAATTCTTAGGATTTTTCTCTATTGTGTAGTTGTTTCTCTGATCTCAGTTATGCCTTACAATCTTCATAGAATACACAAGCTTAAAGGAAGACTAAAATGCAGTTTAAATGACTATACATTTCTTAAGCCATTCATTGAAACTCCCACCCACCTATCTATGCATCCAATGTGTCTATCATTTACCTATTGCTGAATTTAATTAAAATGCGAAGCTCTTTTCAGGTCCATGTCCTGCATGTGATTTTCCTTCTCATTATGTTCAATAACATTTTCATTGTTGGATATAACAAGTAATTCCAGACTCGTATAGTAATGTACATTTCTTGTTTCATACTAGGTAAGTTGAGTTATTAGACCCAATTCCACCATTGGTGTTTCCCCAATACCAACACACAATTCTCAAACACAACCATGACACTATCTACCTGAAAATAGTATCAGATTCTACAGGTTAAGAGGTCAGTCTTACTTCAGTCCAATAAGACTGTGCCCCTTTTGTTCTTCAAACACACCTTAGACATCAGTCACAAGCTGAGCTTACCTGTACTTCTGAGTTACTGGCCACAAATTAGGTTCCAATGACACTGATCAACTCAGAATACTAATACAAGTCAAGATTGTCACCTGTACTACTAACTGGCTATAAATTGGAGGTTTCCAAAGCTCCTTCCTTGGGTTCAACTAATGTGTTATAATGACTCCCAAAACTCAATGAAACATGTTACCTACTAGATCACTGGTTTATTGTAAAGTGATGTAATTCAGGAACAGTCAGATGGAAGTGTAAAGAGTGGAGTTTCTACAATCTTTCCAAATGATACCATTTTCCTCAAATCTGTATGTTCACCAAAAGGAAGGCACTAAACCTCATCCTTGGGATTTTATAGATACTTCATTACATAGGCATAATTGATTAAATAACTTTCCTTTGAAGATTAATTCAATCTCCAGTCCCTCTCCCCACTCTGAAAATCAGAGGATGAGAATAAAAATTTCAACCCTGTAATCATATAGTTGAGTCTTGGGAACAAGCTCCCTCTATAGGTTGTTCTCAAAAATAATCTGTGATCCAGGAATTGTTCAGGAAGGCTGTAGGAAAACATTATTCATGATGTGGGCCCAGCTCTCTCATCAGAGATGCACAGGACCCATGCCCACAGATAGGTTCTCCCATGGGGAATCGGGCCTGCAAGGTACCTAGACTGCTATGACACTTGCTTTTGCTAAAACTCCCTCACCCTGAATTGAGACAGCAAGTGCTTATTGTAACTTCCTAAAATCCATGCTAAAACTCCCCAGTATGGAGTGTAACCAGTTCAACCACTGTTCCCTTTGCATTTGTAAATATCCTTCTTCTGGGATGTGATTAGCAGCATAGTCTTCTTTGTTTTCTGTAAAAATTAGCTACCTAAGGTGAACCTGTGATAGTAAATGTGGACCATCATGTAATGTGCTCAGAAAAGAAATAAAGGCTTGTCATGGCAAGGGCTGAGCCTTTTTCTCCTCTTCAGAGAAAAGCCATGCTGTCCCTTTTTCTCCCTAGGACTCAGTAGTCGATGTGAATTTGTCTCATATCTCATCCACAATGTGGCAAACCCCGTGAGCTGGTCCACATCAGCTGGCACCCAGGGCTATGAGTCATCGTTGTGGACAACACACCAGTTTGGTTGGAGTATGAATGCATCAGCCCAGGTAAGGGCCGACTACACTGAGCACTTTTTGGTAAGGTCATAGGGTGTGTTGGATTTCAGAGGAAAAGGGTTTTCTTCCTAGGTCTCCCCCTCTTACGACTGCTTTGCAACTGTACCTTCTCTAGTAAGCAGGAGCCTTGCCTTCTCTCCCAAGCTTTTGCTGCAACCTTGCAAGTACAGGTCGAGCAGTTAAGAGCTACAAGGGTGCTCACCACAACACTAAAAATACCCACAAGCCCATCCCCTCAGCGCAACCACCAACTAGATGTAGGCTTGGGAGAAAGAGCAAAGATTTTTCCTTTAATCAGCTTTAAAAACATCAACTAGTTACAAGACAATTTATAAGCATCATGGAAATTTTTTTCTTGTAAGCCACATTTTGCAGTCCCTTCAGTTTTACCTTTTCCCTGGGATTTAAAGGTGCAGGTGGAAAAAAGGCAAAACTGAGACTGGTTTTGTAATCGCTGTTCTTGTGGTGGGAGGAATTTCAGAAAAAAAGTTTGTTTTATTTGTTAAAAAAATTTCTTTAAAGGCTTCTTTGAATTCTCAACAATGGGGAAGTGCCCCTAAGGATCAAGAGCAATGTTTTAAGCTAGCTCAGCAGCATTTGGGGACTGTTCAATATCTCCCTAATAAGGGATCTTTAGATTTATTTAGGAAAAAGTTGGGCAGAAGTGAAATAACATGAGGTGATGTGAGATAAAACTCTAGGTCAGTGTCTCACTCCCTCCTTTAGAGGATTTAATTTGAAAATATTGGTTTGCTTGAATTTTGTTTTTGTTTTTGTTTTGAAAGGAATGGCTCAGTCTCAAATATTTTGCTAAACTTCTGGTAAATAGAGTAAGATCTCTAATGTTGTTACATCATAAGGATTCTACTCAAAAAGAATTTAAGTTGATTGTTTAAATAAGGGAAAAGATCTCATTTCTCTCAAAAAGTAAAAAGCACAGGAAGAAAAATAATGAGAAAATGTGTCTTTTAACCACTCTGAATCTTCTTTATGGAGGCCCAAGGACTGCTTTAGTCCTAGGAACAAGCTATGCAGACCTTACTATCCACCATCCCTCTTCTCTAGCCTCCCTAAAGTTGTCAAGGGCACTAGACAATGAGGCAGCTCATTTTTGAGCACACTCAAGGAATATAGTAATCAATAAGAATTAACACAAAAAATGTTATTTGCCTCTGCACAGTAAAAAGCCATCTGATACTCATGAGATGAGATTCAGAGAAATTAGCCTTATGATTTAATTATTTACTATCTGTAAAATTTGATATACCCTTTGAAAATACTTGATAGGGTCTTTGAAATCAGTGTCATCTCAGAGCATAAAATATAGGGTCACAGAATTGGAAGACTGGAAGAATACTAGGAATGATTAATTTAATAAAAAATCTGTACAAAAGGATCAGGGAATCAATTTTTGGTTGTCTGTTATTAAGGACTTAATATTTTCTAAAAGTATACATATATTACATATATTGAACATTTAAAAAACAAAGGAAATGGCTGCTGCTAATCACATGCCAGAAGAAGGATATTTGCAAATTCAAAAGGGAACAGTGGTTGAACCAATTACACTCCATACTGGGCAGTTTTAGCATGGATTTTAGGAAGTTACAGTAAGCACTTGCTATTTCAATTTAGGGTGAGGGAGTTTTAGCAAAAGCAAGTGTCATAGCAGTCTAGGTACATTGCAGGCCTAATTCCCCACGGGAGAACCTGTCTGTGGATGTGGGTCTTGTGCATCACCAAGTGGGAGCTGGGCCCACGCCACACAGAATGGTCTCCTAAAGAAGACCTAAATATACAAATCATGTATTTTAGACCTCTGAATAACCAAATAAATTTGATATAAAACAGAATATTATTTGTGAAATTGGCACTTATCTAAGAATTCTTGGATCCTGTCGGGAGAATATTTTATTATCTGCATGCAAGGGACACCAACTGTTACTAACTTAGACATTATTTTTAGGTCATGTCAATGGAGTGTATATATATATATAATTTTAATAATATTTATAATTATATTATATATATAATTTTATTGTTGCTCAATTACAGTCATCTGCATTTTACACCCACCACTCCCCCCAACCCCAGCCAAACCCACCTCCCTCCCTTGCTTCCACCCTCCATCTTGGTTTTGTCCATGTGTCCTTTATAGCAGTTTTTGAATACCTTTTCCCCATCCCCCCTCTTTCTTCTGGCTATTGTTGAATTGTTCTTAATTTCAATATCTCTGGTTATATTTTGCTTGCTTTTTTCTTATGTTGATTATGTTCCAGTTAAAGGTGAGATCATATGGTATTTGTCCCTCACTGCCTGGCTTATTTCATTTAAATACATCATGACTTATATGTAAGTCTGTTTTCCATCTTGAGTTTATTTTTATGTATGGTGTAAGTTGGTGGTCTAGATTCATTGGTTTGCATGCAGTTGTCCAGATATCCCAATACTATTTGTTGAAGAGGTTATTTTGACTCCATTTTATGCTTCTGCCACCTTTGTTGAATATTAGTTGACCCTAGAGACATGGGTTTATTTCTGGTCTCCCAATTCTGTTCCACTGATCTATGTGCCTCTTCTTATACCAGTACCAAACTGTTTTGATTACTGTAGCCTTGTAATATAGTTTGATGCCAGGTATGGTGATCTCTCCAACTTTGTTCTTCTTTCTCAAAGTTGCTCTGGCTATTCAGGGTCATTTATGGATCCATATAAATTTTTAAAGGTTTGTTCTATATCTATGAAATGTGTCATTTTTATTTTAATAGAAATTGTGTTGAATCTATAAATTGCTTTGAATAGTATGGACATTTTGATGATGTTCACTCTTCCAGTCAATGAACATGGTATATGCTTCCATTTGTTTGTGTCTTCTTCAATTTTTTTTCTTCAGTGTTGTGTAGTTTTGTGAGTACAGGTCTTTTATCTCTTCAATTAGGTTTATTCCTAGGGACTTTATTTTTCTTGTCACTGTAACAAATGGGACTTTTTTTCCTAACTTCTGTATCTGATATTTCATTGTTAGTGTACAAAAACGTCTTCAATTTCTTAATATTGACTTTGTATTATACTGTGTTGCCAAATTCTCTAATTAGAACAGGTTTTTAGTGGAGTCCATATGGTTTTCAATGTACACTATCATATCATCTGCAAACAATGAGAGTTTTGCTTCCTCCTTTCCAATTTGGATGACATTTATTTCCTTTCCTTGTCTAAATGTTGCAGCTAGGAACCCTGATACTATGTTGAAGAGAAGATGTGAAAGCAGATACCCTCGTCTTGTTCCTGATCTTAGTGGGAAAGCTTTTGTTTTTTATCTGTTGAGTATGATGTTGGATGTAGGTCTCTCATATATGGCCTTTATTATGGTAGGAATGCTCCCTCTATTCCCACTTGCCAAGTGTTTTTCTCATAAATGGGTGCTGTACCTTATCAAATGCTTTTTCCACATCTATTGATATGATTATGTGATTATTGTCTTCCCTTTGGTTTATGTATTACATTTATTGATTTGTGAATATTGTACTATCTTTGAGTCCTGGGATGAATTCTTCTTGATCATGTTGTATGATCTTTGTAATATATTGCTGGATACAGCTTAGCAATATTTTGTTAAAGATATTATATCTATTTTCTTCAATGATATTGGTCTGTAGTTTGCTTTCTTTATTGTATCTTTTTAAAATTATTTTATTGTTATTCAAGTACAGTTGTCTGCATTTACCCCACACCAATCCCCACCAGCCATCCTCACCTTTCTCCCCTGCTTCCACCCCCCTTGGTTTTGTCCATGGGTCCTTTTTAGTTGCTTCTAAAACCCTACCTCCTTCCCCCATTGTCCCCTACCACCTTCCCTCTAGTTGCTGTCATATTATTCTTATTTTCAATGTTTCTGGTTATATTTTGCTTGCTTGTTTGTTTTGTTGATTAGGTTCCAATTAAAGGTGAGACCATAGGTATTTGTCCCTCACTGCCTGGCTTATTTCACTTAGCATAATGCTCTTCAGTTTGACCCATGCTGTGGCAAAGAGTAGGAGCTCATTCTTTCTTTCTGCTGCATAGTATTCCATTATGTAAATATACTATCGTTTTTTCACCCATTTAATACTCTGATGGGAACTTAGGTTCTTTGCTGTGTCTTTGTCTGCTTTTGGGATTAGGATGATACTGGCCTCACAAATAGAAATTGGAAGTGATCCCTCTTTTTGGAGTTTTTGGAATATTCTCAGAAGGATAATGGTTAGCTCTTCCTTAAGAGTTTTATAAAATTCTCCCATGAAACCATCTGATCCACAGCTTTTGTGTGCTGCAGTTTTTTTATCACTGCTTCAATTTCACCAGCTGTTATCAGTCTGTTCAGGTTTTCTGCTTCTTCTTGATTCAGTTTAGGAAAATTATATTTTTCTAGAAATTTGTCCATTTCACTGAGGTTTTCATAGTCCTAGAGGAGAACACAAGCAGGAAAATCTCAGCTATTACATGCAGCAATATCTTCACAGATATGTCACACAAGAGACATAAAGGGAAGAATAAATGAATAGAACTACATCAAATTAAAAATCTTCTGCATGGCTAAACATAACCCCAGCAAAATGAAAAAGGAAACAACTATTTGGGAAAATATATTTGCCAATGATACCATGGACAAGAGTTTCATTTCCAAAATATACAATGAACTCACCCAACTCCACTCCAGGAAGAAAAACAACCGAATTCAAAATTGGGCAAAGGACCTGAACAGACACTTCTCTAAGGAGCACATACAGGAGGCCCAGAGACATATGAAAGGATGCTCAGCACCACTAGCCATCAGAGAGATGTAAAGTATAACCACAATGAGATACCACCTCACACTTGTCAGAATGGCCATCATAAACAAATTGACCCACAAGAAGTGCTGCTGAGGATGCAGAGAAAAGGAAACCTGGGTACACTGTTATTGGGAATGCAGACTGGTGTAGCCACTGTGGAAACCAGTATGGAATTTCCTCAGAAAACTAAAAATGGAACTGCCTTTTGACCTGGCAATTTCACTGCTGGGATTATGCCCAAAGCATCCTGAAACACCAATTCAAAAGAACCTCTGGACCCCAATTTTCACAGCAGCACAATTTACAAAAGCCAGGTGATGAGTATGCCCATCAAAAAATGAATGGATCAAAAACTGTGGTACATTTTCACAATGAAATACTACACAACAGAAAGAAATTAGGAGCTCCTATCCTTCACAACAGCATAGATGGAAATGGAGAGTATTGTACAAAGTGAAATAAGCCAGGTGGTGAAAGGCAAATACCATATGACCTCACCTATAAGTGGAGCCTAACCAACAAAAAAGCAAGCAAAATATAATGAGAAACTTTGAAATAAAGAATAAACTTACAGTAAACAGAGGGGTTGGCGGAGAGGGATAATGGGGGAAAGGAGGAGAAGAGTTATCAAGGAACATGTGTAAAGGACCCATGGACAAAGCTAAAGGGGCATAAGATTGAGGGTGAGAGGTGGGTGTGGGTGTGGTGGGGTAAAGTGTTGGTGGGAAAATGGAGACAATTGTACTTGAACAATAATTAAAAAATGCAAAAAAGGATAAAAAGAAAAAAGAAAATACACCATGAGTTCATAGTGATATTTGAAAATCTTAAAATTGTCTCAAATATGTAATATACATGTAGTATGACTGCATTTATTTAAAACTTAATGATATGCAAAACTAAATATGTGTAGGATGCATTATAAGTTGGTAAACCTGTAAAACAAAGCAAAGAAGTGATTTCCATTCTGGGAAGACATTACTCCCAGAAAAAGAGAGGTTGTTATCTAGAAGAGGTATTCAGAGGTCTCTGGGAGACTGACAATGCTCTTTCTCTGACGAAGGTAGTTCTGTAAGCAGTCTGTTAGCTTTAGAGTAGTTGGCTAAGTTGTATATTTGTTGCTACAATTTTCTGCATGTGTTAAATCTCACAGGGTGAAGTTAGTTTTTAAAAAGTTGCCATTGTCCACTCTTTCCAACTTTTCATAGGCATCATTGAATTTAGTCTTACAACTTTCTTTTCCCAATTATGTCAGTGTTACTTTGAATATTGCATGCTTTAAATTCATGCACATCACCTGGAGCTTGTTGGAGAAATACCAAAGTCTTCTAATAAATAAGTGTGCTTTGGTTTGTTAGATTATCTTTATTAGGACTTTGTTGGTACTACTAGTCCACACGTGGGTAATAACTTCCTTTTCTCGCCTTAACTGAATCATCAACGTCTATGATCCTGGAAAGTACATCTTTAATTTGTGTTTAATTTATTTTAAATTAAATTATTTGCTGAGTATATTATATGTGTCCAGAACTCTGCAAATCCCCTTATAAGCTGCATCCCCTCCCTTATCCTAAGGATGTTTTGATTATTTTCATGAAAATATTTGTGTTAGGAAATTTGATAATGGGAATATACTTTGTACTCAAAGTCTATAGCCAGCTAAAAGGAAAATGCTATTTTTATTTATTTGGATTTGAAATGTTAAGAAATGAATTTGACTCTTGACACGCCTTACTTATAATATGTGCAAGACCCTTAAAGCAAAGATAAATATTACTTTTCATTAAAGAAAGTCAGAAGAGCATATCCCTTTTACATTTTTGTTTTTGTTTGTTTTGTTGTTTTTGTTGTTTAGAAGTAACTGGTAAATGGTGGAGCTGGGTTTTAGTTCTCTTACTTTAAATCTCATTTATTTTACTCCAACTCCCTCTATTAACCATGTCTGCTTCATTAACCCTGTTAATTACCATGAACATAACCCAATCTATTTGCAAGCTAAACTTTTGCTGGCATCTATTTAGTCTCACAGATGCTTGTTAAACCAGACACTGGGAAAAGTGAGCATTCATGTAGATGTATGCAATTCAACACACTGACTAAAGCTGCAAATATTACTTATTTTTAAAAATGGGCAACTTTGTTAGGGATTCTGTTGCCATCAAAATGAGATAAAAGCTAAATTTAATAATTATAAAGCAGTATAAATTAGTAGAAAAAAATTGGTTTGAAAGTTGGGAAATATAGACTTGTATCCAGTCTGTGCTACATATATGAGATAGTGATTAGGCAGACACTGAAATCTTTTCATTGTTTTACATGTCCATTCTCTGTGTTCTGGGTCTAGTCTAGCTTTCAATGCTAACTTGTATTTCCTGTCTAACCAATTCAATGTTTTCTTCCCCCTCCAAAGTATGTGTGCATGCACACACATACACACACATGCACACACACACACACACACACACACACTCATTCTGGATAGACAGTGCCAACATCTAAGCAATCTCCAGAAACTATCACTGGATTTCTTCCTAAGTCAGCAAGACAGTGTTGTACTGTCTTTGTTAAGATTACACACCCATAAAAAAAACTGACTTAAACTATTTAAATCTAATTTAAAAAATCAAATTATGCAAGGGCTGTCTGAGGAATAAAAGACAAGTTGGCCCTTTTGGAACAAAGGCTGAAGATGGAAATATAGAGGTAGTACCTGACCAGTGACTTGTTAGTGGATAGGAAATCCTAAACTGCAGTTTTCTGGATGCATGAGTGGACACTTTGGTGAGTTAAAAACTCTAGAAGGTAGAGGGAATACTTTTTGTGAGTTTTACCTCCTAGAGCTCCACCAGGTTCTCACTGGGAAGATGAGAAAAATACTACATGCTTCTGGAAGAATGAAAAGAAAATTGACCATTTGAAATATGCTAGAGAACTCTTTTTTTCTCAACAAAGGCTGTCCCTAAGGAAAATTATTTTACCTATGCCTATCCTGTTGGGGTTATCATGATCAGAATCTCAGTGACATGGGAAAGAGAAAAATCCAGCTTCAGCCCATTCTAGTCTTCCACATAGGAAAAGGTAAATACCCCAGTTCCCTCCATCCTATCATGCCCAAAGTGCATGGGGAAAAAAAAAGTCACTTTTGAAGTTTAGAACTGAGAGGCAAAGGGTCACTGAAAGGTATTATCTAATCATGTAACAATACAACACCTTCCCTCTCCCCATACTTCTCCATCACATCAGTGAAAGCCTGTTTACAAGAGTTTCTCTGACCCACTATGTCATGTAAATCCTTTAACAAAATAATCTGAAGACTCACTAAAAGAAAATAAACACACAGTTTAAAGAGACAAATAAAGCATAAGAATTAGACTGAGATATGGCAGAGATGTTGGGATTATCAGCCCAGAAATTTTGAAAGAAGTATGCTAATATCTCTAATGTAAAAAAAGGGGGGGACAACATGCCAGAATATATAAAATGAACACATTGGTTGACTGAACAAGACTGGAAAAAATTAAGTTTGAGGATATATCAATAGATAGTTCTAAAATTAAAACATAAATAGAAAAAGAGTTGAAAAAATGAAGCATAAAATCCAAGAACTGAGGGACAACTACAAAGGATATAACATGTACATAACTGGACTACCTGAAAAAAAGGGAACAGGAGAAATATTTGAGACAATAATGATGAAGAATTCCCCCAGTGTAAATTAGAAACCAAACCATGGATTCAGAAAGCCTAATGAACAGCAAGTAAGGTAAAAAACACAAACAAATAAGGAAACAAACAAATAAAAAAAAAACTTCTATGAGTATGACTATTCAAACTGCAGAAAAGCAAAGATAAAGTAAATCTGAAAGAAGCCATAGATAAAATACACATTACCTTAGATAAGTAAAAATAATAATTACATCTGACTTCTCAGAAATAATGAAAGTTAGAGGAGAGTGAAGTAAAATGTTGAGAGAAAAACCTACCGACTTGGAGTTCTGTATCCTGCAAAGTTATCCTGAAACCAATGTAATATTAAATGTCAACTTTAATTAAAAATAAAATGTAATTTTTTAAAAAGTAAAAAAAAAATAATAAAAGAAAAAAAACTTTTCAGGGAATTAAACATTAAGTGTATTTGTGGTAGGTAGATTTACTTTGCATTAAATGTTAAAAATAAATTTTTAGAAGGAAATTAATATATATCAGAAACTCCAAATTGTGTAAAAAGAAAGAACATTAGAGAACAAATGTATTTTTCTTAGTTGATATAACTGATAATTCATGTAAAATAGTAATAGAACTGATATATTTGTTTGTATGTGCTTATATAGAGATATGTTTGTGTTTGCTTATATGACATATAAATATATTTACATAAATATAAATGAAAGAAAAAATAATAGGTATTTGTACTACCTGTTAAGTGGTATAGAGTTTTTTGAAAATGGATGAATAGCCAAACACATAAGAATTTTAGGGCAGTGAAATACTTTTTAACACTATAATGTGGGTACATGTCATTATATAATTTTCAAGAGCCATAGAATGTACAACACCAAAAATAACACTCTTGTAAACTACAGAATTTCAGTCAGAATGATTTGTTAAGGTAGATTAATCAAATACAGGAAGCATACCCCCCTGGGGGAGGATGTTGATAGTTGGGGAGGCAATGCATATCAGGGGATAGGAGGTGTATGGGATCTTTGTAGTTTCTGCTCAGTTTTGCTGTGAATTTAAAATACGCTAAAAATAAAATTCATATAAAAGGAAAAATTAAATAAGGGCAACCACTGGGCATTCTCACTTTGGGCAAGATGTCAGACTAAAATCCAATAAGACCTGAATTGATATAATCAAATGAGCTGTAATCAATGCTGACATTTTATGTTAAAACAGTTTAGTTCTTTGTTTTTGTTTGTTTTTAGTAGTAAAAATAAGAGTAAAATTAGTTTTTTGAATAAAGATAGTATTCTGGACTAGACTAACTTATGTCTTAAGGCCGATGGACAGGTGCATCACAGAAAATGACCATTTATTAATTTATTCAATAAAATGTATTTGATGTCTATGTATCAGATACTGCTCTGTGGGGACACAGACACATGAGCAATAACTGCCTTCTAAGGCTAAGCTGACTTTAGACAAACCCCCATCTGTCTTTTGGTTCACACTGGAGCTATATGATTTAGATAAAAACTTCAGCTTCATCTCTTTCTGTTCTGGCTATATGCAAGATAATTTTGATGTCCTTCACACACTCAGTTTTCTAATTTGTAAAATGGATATGATCTAATCCATTTCCTTGCGTTATGTTGAGGATAAGATTAAAAGAGCGGACCATTGGCACATAGAACTCAACCTAGGATGATTGCTACTGATTGGTTGATTGATGGAGCTTAAACCTTCCTGACCCGGAGTGGTGGGCCAGCCTAGGAAGCACTGAAAGGTGTTAATTAAGGTGGGACTCACAATTCCTTTTCGAAGGTGGAGGAAGTGTGTGGGTAGAATTTGCAGGGTCATAGTCTGGTGCCAAGGCTTCATTTGGTCTTGAACTGCACACTCTTATAATATTGGTAGCACAGATTTGAATAGACCAGCATGACCACAAACACTTCAGTAATGCATTACACTATGATATGAGAATGGTGACAGTCTCACTAGGCAATAGGAACTTTTCAGCTTCATTATAATTTTATGAGTTCACCATCATATAAGCAGTCTGTTTACTGAAATATTGTTATGTGGTATATGACTATGCTGAATTTATAGATAAAGTTGAAAAGAACTGACATCATACCAATATTGAGTCTTCCCACTCATGAATATGAAAAACCTCATTTAATTTATTTTTTAATTTCTTTTATCAGAGTTCTATAGTTTTTCCCATATACATTCTACATATTTTATTAGATTTATATTGGGTTTTCCAAAAAGTTCATTTGTTTTTTTTTCCCCCATAAAATGACTCTAGTAGTGCTTAGTTGTCTTTAACTTCATTCAAAAACAATTCTGTTATATTGTATTGTGACCACTGTCGTATCAACATGTATTTTTTTAAAATATCAAAATTACCCCCAGCAATCACACATTGATGTTTCTCTCTTTCTTTCTATCTCCTTCCCTTCCCTCTCTAAAAATAAATAAATAAGAAATCTTTAAAAATATCAAAATTGGTGAATTTTTGTGTAGCCATTTTAATATTGAAGATGGAGGAATATACTCAACATTTTAGACCTAGTGTGCTTTATTATTTCAATAAAGGTAAGAACACAACTGAAATGCAGGAATAAAAGAAAAAGATCTGTGCAATATATGGAGAAGGTGCTGTGACTAATCAAGTGTGTCAAAAGTGGTCTACAAAGTTTCATGCTGGAGATTTCTCACTGGATGAAGCTCCATAGTCAGGTAGATCAGTTGAAGTTGACAGTGATCAAATAAGATATTGACTGAGAAAAATCAATGTTATACCATGCAAGTGATTGCCAACATACTCAAAATATCCAAATTAATAATGTTATCTGTGAACATGAAAAAAGTGTCTTTTTCATAGGAAAAAAACACATGGACTTTTTGTCCAAACCAATAATTTAATATTTCATTTTGGGGGGATGGTAATGTAGATGGCATTGTGTTTTTATTTTCAAATACCACTTATTCATTGTTGGATATAGGAAAATGATTGATATTTGAATATTTAACCTTGTATCTAAAGATTTGCTCTAATTGCTTATCAATTCTAAAACTTTTTTTGTCAATTACTTTTGATTTTCTAGATAGGAAATCATGTCATCTATGAACAGAGACCATTTTATTTTTTGCTTTGCAAATGGTATGCTTTCTTTTTCCTTTTCTTTTTCTCTTCCCTTCCCTTTCCTTTCCTTCTCTTTTTTTAAAGATTTTATTTATTTATTTTTAGAGAGGGAAGGGAGGGAGAAAGAGAGAGAGAAACATCAATTTGCGGTAGCTGGGAGCCATGGCCTATAACCCAGGCATGTGCCCTGACTGGGAATTAAACCTGCGATGCTTTGGTTTGCAGCCCACACTCAATCCACTGAGCTACGCCAGCCAGGTTCCTTTCCTTTTCTTTCCTTTTCTTTTCTTTCCTCCTTTCCCCCGCTTTCACGTAAGGTAATTCTGGCTCTATGGAATGAGTTAGAAAGTGTTCCATCTGCTTCTATCTTCCAGAAGATATGGCAGAAAATCAATGTATTTATTTCTTTAATGTTTGGTCGAATTGATTAGTCTACCAAACTAGGTCTGATGTTTCCTGTTTTAGAAGGTTATTAGGTACTGGGCTCTTTTTACTAGATACAGGCCACTTTAGATTATCTATTATCTATGTGAGCTTTGGCAAATTGTGTATTTTGAGGAATTGTTTGATTTCATCTGTGTTATCAAATTTGTGTATATAAAGCTCTTTAAACTATTCCTTTCTTATTTTTAAATATAGTTTATTGGTTATGCTATTACAGTTGTCCCATCTTTTTCTCCCCTTTATTCCCCTCCTCTCCATAACTCCTTCCCACCATCATTCCCACACCTTAGTTCATGTCCATGGGTCACACATTTAAGTTATTTGGCTTCTCCATTTCCCATACTATTCTTAACCACCCCCTTCTCTTTTGTACCTACCATTCATGCTTCTTCTTCCCTGTATATTTTCCCATTCTCTCCCCTTCTCTGCTCCTCCCCACTGATAACCCTCCATGTGATCTCTATTTCTGTGAATCTGTTCCTGTCTTAGTTGTTTGCTTAGTTCAGTTTTTTTTTTTTTTTTAAGGTTTTGGTTGTTGATAGTTGTGAGTTTCTTGTTAGTTTGCTGTTCATATTTTTATCTTCTCCTTGGGTAAGTCTTTTTAACATTTCATAGAATGGAAGGACAAGTAAAGTGCTTCCTAGACAAGGTGAAGTTAAAGGAGTTAGTTCATCATCACCAACCCCTTATTATATTTTCATTGTATCCTTATAATGTCTGTGGACACTATAGGGATTCTGCCTCTTTCATTAGTAATATAATTGATGTCTTTCTCTTTCTAGGGTAGTTAGAGGATTATCAATATATTGATCTTTCCAAAGAACTAATTCTTTGGTTTCATTGATCTCTACTTAATTTTTTGCTTTCAATTTTATTGATTCAGGTTATATGTTTAATTATTAGTATTTTTGTTTACTATAGGCTTCATTTGCTCTACTTTTTCTACCTTCCTTAAATGGAAGTTTATATTATTAACTTTAGAAATTTTAATAATGAATTTAATGTCATGTATTTATTTTTAAGTACTCTTTTTGCTGCATCCTACATATTTTAACAACTTGCATTTTATTTCAACTAAGTAAAAATATGTATGACTCATGTTTTATTTATAAATGTTATAGTTCATCAAAGTATTTTGACACTTTCCAGTATTCATCTATTATTGATTTCAAAATAGCCACTTCTCCTCTTTCCCAGCCAACAGCAAAGGATAATTGTTTTTTCAGATATTTACTGTGAGAATATCTTTGAGTTCCTGGAAGTTAAACTCATAGAACTCTAAAAGTCCTTATTACTGATTCACTCTACAGTTTCTACTCTTACACTTACTCACACTGAGCTTTCAACCATTCCTCAAATATAGTTCATGTTTAACTTTTACTGATTTCCATGAGGCTTCTGATTATGATTTTTGCTCCAGTAAGATGAGACTCTCAGTATCCTTTGATCTTTATTTATTTTTGTTACAGTGCTTATCCTGTGCCTTCACTTTTCTGATAGATCTTAGAAATATTCTTCATTTTTGTCCATGCTTTACTTGTTAGTTTAGAGCGGCACCTTCCATGCGGCATACGTGCTGGACCATACGTGCTGGCAATCTTTGCCATCTTGCTGAAGAGAACATCCATTTACATTTCAAGTAATTACTAGTAAAGGGTTTATTCCTCAACTTTCATTTCTAAAATATTTTTGTATAAATTATATTATTCTTTTCTTGCTTGCTGCATTATTTCCTTCTTTTGTGTTTATTTGAATTTTTGTTGGAAATACTCTTGCTTTTTTATTTAATGTTTTGACATGTTTTAGATATTGTCTTTATGGTTACATTGGGGACCACTGAACAGCTTAAAATTATAATAATCTATTTAAAATTGATATCAATTAATTTCAGCAGCATACAAAATCTTTGCTCTTATACATCTCATCCTCTCCACAGATATTTTTATCATCACATATTACATCTTTACATATTGTGTGCCTAAAATTAAGTTTATGGATATTTATATACATTTGTATTTTACATACTATAGGAAGTAATAAGTGCAGTTTCATCTAAAAATACAATACTATAATATTAACATTGATATTTTCCCATACATTTACTTACTTCTACTGAAAACCTATATTTCTTCATTTGGCTTTAAGTTACTGTCTAATATAATTTCATTTCAATTTAAGGACTGCTTTTGCACTTTAGGTAGGGTGAGTTCAGTGAAAACTAATTACCTTTGTTTTGTTCATTTATGAATGTTTTAATATCTTAATCATTTTTAAAGAACTTTTTTTAAAGATTTTATTTACTTATTTTTAGAGAGGGGAAGGGTGGGAGAAACAGAGAGAAACATCAATGTGTGGTTGCCTCTCATGTGGCCCCCACTGGAGACCCAGCCTGCAACCCAAGTATGTGCCCTGACTGGGAATCGAACCTGTGAGTGATGCTTTGGTTCGCAGGTTGCACTCAGCCCACTGAGCTACACCAGCCAGGGTTTGAAGAATAATTTTTGAGGTTATAAACTATAAACTATTTTGGTTGTTTTTTTTTCCCTGCCAGCTCTCAATATATTTTTTCACTGATTTTTATTCTCCAAGGTTTTTTTATGATAAGCCAGCTATTTATCTTATTGAGAATCCCTTGTACATAATGAACATGGGATTATTCTTTTCTTTTGCTACTTTCAACATCCTTCCTTTTACTTTGTCATTCAACAGTTGTTAATGTGTCTAAGGTTGTATCTACTAGACTTAATGCTACTTGTAGTTTGTTTAGCTTTATAGGTGTGTAGACTGATGCTTTTCATCAAAAGTGGAGTGCTTTTCGCAATTATTTTTCAGACATTTTTCCACCTCTTTTACTCTTCTTCTAAGACTTTCATAAGGTGCATATTATTCACATTAATGATACCACACAAGTCCCTATATTCTGTTTATTACTCATATATTTTCTTCTTCTCCTCAGACTCAATAATTTCAACTATCTTGTCTTCTAGTTTGCTGATTATTTTTTCTACCTGCCCAAATCTGGTTGTTTTTTTTAACCCAAGAAGTTGTTTGTTTTAGTTATTGTGCTTTTTGGCTCTAGAATTTCTGCTGGGTTCCTTTATAAGATTTATATCTTATTTATGTTTTTATTTTGACCATATAGTATTTTTATTACCTTTGGTTTATTGACCATGTTTTCAATAAAGAGGTTGCAGGTAGACATTTACATGCCCAGTCATTTTTTTTTTTTACCTCACATCCTCAGTTAAATAAATTTGCTATGGCACTCATATAGTCTCTAGAAACATTTTATAGTATTGAAAATGTAGGGAATATGTGTTTATTATTTTTAGAAACCATCCTTCAGTTTTATACATGTACACTTGATGCAGACACTAGTCCCCAGTGTCTGTGGCATTATGGATGAGATGAGATAAATTCACACAGACTACTGAGTCCTGTGGAGCAAAAGGGATGTCATGGCCACTCTCTCAAAGGAAGAGTGCCCTGACCCTTGCCTTGACAAGCTTTTATTGGCTTTCTAATAGTATACGTCAAAGAAGGTTTTCATTCATTATACTTAGGTTTGCTTTAGGCAATTACTTTTTATAGACAGCAATGGAAGGGATGTTACTGATTACTTCTTACAGACTAACAAAGAAAAAATGTTGCAAATGCAAGAGAATGATAAGAATAATAGGTCTGGTTACACTTCAGTCCTTGGGAGAATCAGCACAGGCTTCAGGAAGTTACTTTAAAGATATGCAGTAAGCATTTGCTGCCTGAACTCAGGGTGAGGGAATTTTAGCAAGAGCAAATAACAAAGCAGCCTAGTTATAATGCAGGCCTAATTTCCCATGGGAGAATTAATCCATGGGTTTGGCTCCTGTGTGCTGCAATGCACCTACCGGTTTTTTCAATAGGGCTGAGCTACCGTTGCCATTGCCAGGCAGATCTGTTCCATATGTACACTTACCTAAAGTTCAAAGGTTAATGTCCAAAATGGACACTAAGATGTAAGAACCCAGGTAGAATGAGCCAGTCTATTTGGGCTAAAGAGGTGGAGCTGGGGGTCTAGGGAAATTGAGGCAGCTAACATTTGTAAGGCAGATCGCCAGATCGAAAAAAGCTGCACGCAAATAGAATTCTGTAGCTCTCTAGAGGATACTTCTCAAGTATTCAACAGAGTTCTGATAAGAGCATTTGAGCAAAATCTATGTAAGAGAGAATCAAAAGCCACCTAAAACTATCAAAGACAACAGTACCTGGTACTCACGCAAAGATGGAAACTGTGTCTGTTTCCAACAACAAAAGGGAAAAGCTCCATTTATCATGGAACATTCGGTAGAAGATGTAGTACCTCTTAGGTCGTTTATTTCTAATACATCTTAAAACCAAAACTGAAAAAGAATTAAGCTATTTTCTAGTAATTTAACTCATCCCAGAACAAAGCTTTTAAACATTTATAGGAACCCAAAACATTTGACACACAATTGGCTAAATTTAACAATGTCTGGCTCACAATAAAAATGACCAGATATTACAAAAATATGACTTCTATAACGTTACTATAAATGAATTATCTATGTTTAGAACATTAAGGAGAGATATGAAGATATTAAAAGTACCCAAAATATATCTATAGATGAACACTTTAATGTGTCGTATTAAATATATTGAGTGAAATTAAAGAAAATTTAGACATCGCAGAAAAAATCTCAGTAAATTTGAAGATAGAGTAATACAAAGTAAACAAAATAAAACTCAAAAAAAATAATTATAAATGAATAAGTTTCACTGAGCTATAGGAAAACTTCAAGCTACCTAATATACAACCAAATGGAATATTCAAAAAATGTTGGGAGATCAACTTACTAAAGATGGAACTACACTTCCATCCAGTGATCCCACTGCTGAAACTATATCCTAAGAATCTTAAATCACCAATTCAAAAGAATTTATGCACCTCAATAATCATAGCAGCACAATTTATAAAGCCAAGTGCTGGAAACAGCCTGAATACCCATCAGTAAACGAGTGGATCAAAGTATTGTTCTACATTTATGCAATGGAATTCTATGCAGCAGAAAGAAAGAAGGATTTCCTACCCTTGACAACACTATGGATGGAACTAGAGGGCATTATGCTAAGTGAAATAAGCCAGGCGGTGAAAGACAAATACCATATAATCTCACATATGAGTAGAACCAAATCAACAAAACAAATGCATAAAATAGAACCAGAGATTTGGAAATAAAGAACAAACTGATAGTGACCAGGGGGGAGGAGGGAGGGTGATAACAGGGGAAAGAAAGGGAAGAAGCAAGGGAAAAAACATGAATAGAAGACTGATGGGTACAGAAAATGGGGGAGTTGACAGTCAAAGTGGGGGGATGCGGTAGGTTTGAGCAATGGGGAAAAGGTGGGACAACTGTAACTGAATAACAATAAAAAAATTAAAAGAAAAAAGTCATAAACCATAAAAAAGAGGTGGAGAAAATGTATTTGGATATATAGTGGGCAAACTTTTCTGAAATTTGGTGAAAAGAATTAACCCAAATTTCTAGGAGGCTCAATGAATCCCAAGTGCAACATTCATGAAGAAAACCATGCCAAAACACATTATAATCAAACTGCTCAAAACCTATGAAATAGAGAAAATCTGAAAAGCAGCACAAGGAAAATAAATTTACTTTCAAAGGAAGAGTGATAACAATGAGATAAAATTTCTCACCCTACAAGTGCTAGTGATGCAATTATAGAGAAAGGTCTTTAATGTAGTAAAGAAAACCTGTCAACATGAAATTCTGTATCTAGCCATCCCATCAGTAAGGATATAGAATTACATTTTCAAGTAACTTGACCTAATTTACATTGATAAATACTCTATCTGAGCATAGCAGAATACACATTTATCTCAAGGGCACATGAAATACTTATTAAGATAGAAAACATTCAAGAACAAAAAAATGCCTATTCTCAATAAATTTAAAAGGATTCAAGTTTTACAACTGTACTCTGACCATGGTGGAATTAATTTGGAAATACATAACAAAAATTTTTAGAAAATACCTATATATTGAAAGCTAAATAACACATTTCTAAGTTATCCACAGGACAATAAAAAAAATTAAAAGGGAAATTATAAAATCTTTTAATTGTGTCAAAATAAAAATTCACAATAAATGCGTGTCACTGCTAAAGAAACTTATAGAAGAATTACACATTACTAAATGACAATAGTAGGAAAGAAGAAAAGTCTCAAATCAATATCCCTAGTTTCTAACTTAAAAATCTAAAACCATAAAGGATCTCACCTTTAACAGGAACCTAATCAACAAAATGAACAAGCAAACAAAATAAAATGAAAGACATTGAAATTGAGCCCTGAAGCACCAATCCAAAAGAACCCATGCACCCTAATGTTCATAGTAGCACAATTTACAATAGCCAGGTGCGGGAAACAACCTAAGTGCCCATAAGCAAATGAGTGGATGAAAAAACTATAGTACATTTACACAATGGAATTCTATGCAGCAGAAAGGAGCTCCTATCCTTTGCAGCAGCATGGATGGAATTGGAGAGCATTATGTTATGTGAAATAAGCCAGGTGGTGAGGGACAAATACCATATGATCTCACCTTTAACTGGAACATAATCAACAAAAAGCAAACAAAATATAACCAGAGTCATTGAAATTAAGAACAATCTAACAATAGCCAGAGGGGAGGGGGGAAGGGACAGTTGGGAGAAGTGTTTTTAAGAACTACTATAAAGGACACATGGACAAAACCAAGGGGAGAGGTGGAAGCAGGGAGGGAGGTGGGTTTGGAGGGGCTGGGGGGAGGGATGGGGTGAAAATACCGACAACTGTAACTGAACAGCAATAAAATAATGGAAGAAAAAAGAAATTGAGAACAGGCTGACAATGACTAGAATAGAGAGGGGAGGGGATTATAGGGGAAAAGTGTGAAGGGTTTACAAGAACAACTATAAAGAACATATAGACAATAACAAGGGGTGTAGAAACAGGGGAGGGAGATGGGGAGGGCTGAGGTTGTGGGAAGGAATGGGGGGAAAGGCAGAAAACTGAAAAATGTTAAAAGAATAAAGCTGCTATGAACAAAAAAATTAAAAAGCTAAAACAAGAAATGCAAATGAACCAAACAAAGCAAATAACAAGAACAACAAAAATTAAACAAATATGTGCCACAGGAAGTTATGAAAACAAAATATGAAAAATTGTAGAGAAAATTAATAAAACAAAAGTTAAGACTTTGAGAAGTGAATAACATTGATAAATCTAAAGGAAAATGTATCAGGAAAAAACTGGATGACAAAAATGATCAATTCAGGAATAAGAAAAAATGATATAACCATAGGTTCTAAATATATTAAAAAATAAATTGTTATTAACAACTTAATGCTAATACATATAAAAGTTTGATAAAATAGGCAAATTCCTTTAAAGACAAAATGTTAAACTACCTCCAGAAGAAATAAACAGAATATTCTTGTATTGATTATATATACTACATATATATACAAGTTTCATATGAAACAATGGTGAGATATATCAAATACTTAAATAAGAAAAAAATGCCAATTCTGTACAAACCTTCCAAAAATGAAAAGGAGAAAATTATTTCTATTAATTTCTATGATACAAGAATTACCCTGATACTAAACCAATACAAGAAATAGAACATTATTTGTTATGAAAATATAAGCAAAAATTCTAAATAAAATATTAGCAAACCTAATCCAACAATATATTAACAGGTTTTTTTTTCCATACAATGCCTTGTCTTGACTCATGCTAAAAACTTTCCTAAAATTTCTCCAAGTTTCACAAACTCTAGACAAGCTGGACCAGGCTTCCGTGTGCCACATACCTCTTCTTAAGTGGCCCTAGGCTTGGAACCAATAATAGCCAGCTTCATTTTGAGTCTTGTCAACTCCTGTGCATCTCCAAGGTCAGCAAAAAGATCAGCTATCTGTAGATTGCTCTGTAGCTCTAACAGGTGGCCCTAGGCAGTACAGGCAATGACTGACTTTGGTCTCACATCATGGGGGGCCCCAGAATAAAAATACAACTGGTTAGCTTCAGACCCACTCGAGAGCACTGCCCAACCATCTTTACCTGTGACACATTCAAGGGCAGATTCACTGGACACAGGAGCCTCTCTGAAGAAAATCCTTCTCAGTGGGGTCTGCTACTTTAGGAACCTATACAAATTGAATCATGCATTATCTGCCTTTTTTTTTTAACTAGACATTTTGTTTGGGGCCCTTGGTGGAGGGTTGAAGTACTAGAAGGACAATAAGAACTGACATCATCAGACCAGCCAAAATCTCTCCAGCTTCAAAGGGGTTGAACTGTCTTTTTGTGATAAGCTTATTTCACTTAGCATCATGTAAAGTTTTAACCTTGCTGAATAAAATCCCACTATAAGTATAAACATTTTGTTTATCCACTCAGTTCTCAATGAAGAAATGGGTTACTTCTATCTATTAACTCTTGTGAACAATGATGCTATGAATATGGTTTTACAAATATATCTTTGAGATTCTACTTCAACTCTTTTGGATATATACATAGAAGTAAAGTTGCTGTATTATATTATAATTCTTTATAAAAAATTTTAGTAACCTCCATACTGTTTTCCATAGTGGCTGCACCATTTTATAGTCTCACCAAAAGTGCACAAATGTTCCAATTTATCCACATTCTCACCAATCCTTATTTCCTGTTTTTTAATAGTAACCAATCTAACATTTCTTGAGATAACATATAATCTTTTAGTTTGTTAAGAATTAAATAATGATTTGTTTTGCTTTGTTTTACTTAATGGGTCTTAAGCATATAGAGTTATTCAATACACAAAACAAGTTATCAATAGAAAATTATACTAGCAGGAAAAATATCCATTTTCTGATAGATGATTTCTACAAAACTACTGAAAAATATAATGCAAAATTTTAAAGGACATTTTTTTGTTAATATAAACATTGGGCAGTCCAAGCAGGACCACTAACTAGTTTACATTACCTGCAAATAACGAAAGAATTACAAAGTAGATTTCATTTTTAAAGAATTTTTATTGATTATGCTATTATAGTTTGCCTAATTTTCTCCCCTTTATCCTCCCTCTACCATGCCCCCACAACCCTCCAGAATCTCCCCACTTAGTTCATGTCAATGGGTTGTACATATACATTCTTTGAGTCTTGATGCATTATTGATTCCTTATGGATATAGTCTATGCTAATTCATATATGAATGAGTGTCTAATTTCACCTGATGTTTCTTCCCAGAGTAGATGCAGAGCTCTACCATTCCTGTTATCACAATTAAGGAGGCAGGGGAGTGCCAATGGATACTGACAAAGGAGGGCTAGGAAAGAGAATATATTTATGAGTCTGACATAATTAGTATGCTGAAGTCAAATTAATATTAATTTTATAAAAGTAAGATTCTATAAGTAATGTATTTGTTGATCTCACCTATAAGTGTAACCATATCAACAAAATGAGTAGGAAAGCAAAATACAGAGACTTTGAAAAAAAGAAAAAACTGACAGTAACCAGAGAGGATTGAGGAGGGATAATAGAAGATAATGGGGGAAGGCCCACATAGGAACATGTATAAAGGACATGTGGACAAAGCCAAAGGGGGTAGGTTTGAGTGTGGGAGGTGGGGATGGATGAGATGGGGGGACTGGTGGGGTAAAAATGGAAACAATTGTACTTTAGGAACAATAAAAAAAATAAAATAAAATAAGATAAAGATATCTCGGGGTTCTCTGAAACCAGGACTGTTGGTCTGGTATGGCTGAAGCATGCCAGGAAAAGAGAATAAACTAACTGTTCAGTGAGATTTAATTTTTACGCATGTTTTATACATGAGTAAATTGTACCATGTAGATTAGATCACATCAAGATTTTAAACTTTACTGTTCTTTTCATGCTACTCCAAGATAATAAGTATTTTATTCTCCTTGGGGTTATACTGAACACAGCACAAAAGTGGTGTTAACACAAATCACGTGCAGCTTATCGTATGTCTGTTTTTCAGGCAGTGGTCACTGCGGATATTCCTTTTGCTGGTTCCATCAAATTGTTCTTTTGGTTTTTATTGAGTTTATGTATAAATGTAAGAGTCTGCAAGGTGAAACCAATTACTGAAAGTTGCCCTGTATGCTGGCATATGAGATCTTACTGTGTTACTCAACAAAGTGGTTTATTCATCTCATCCCTTAATTAGGCCATGTTGAATGTACTCCTAAATGCTTTTCTCCTTGATAAAACTTTATTTTAATTTATTATCAATAGACTATATCTTTCTATGTACTTTCTCTATGTAAAATGCATACTGAAGGGATGGAAGATGGCGGCTTTACCCTAGGCAGCGTTTTTCTCGGCTTCTGTGAAGAGGGGGAAACTCGCGGATCGGTGGAGAAACAGAGCAAGTGGGCTAGGTTACCGAATCACTTTTGAAAGTAGGACATCAAAAATTATTGCACTCACTGGAAAACCAGACGGTAAGGAGTCTGATACAGGACAAAAGGGGCCCAGGGATCAGCGCGGGGTCTAGGAGTGTGCAGACTCCAGGCCCGCCCAGTGCTCCGGGGTCTGCCCCAGGGCTCCCAGGAGAGGGGAGTCGCTGCTCCCTCCCTTGAAAAAGGGGGGTGAGCAACTCCAGGGGAGAAGGTGTTGATAGAAGGAACAGATTGGCCAGTTGGACTGGGAAAAAATCGCCCAGGGACTATGAACACCCGCCCAGAGACCTGGGAGGAGTGAGGGACTCTAGCCCACAGGACCAGGGGCAGCCTGGAAGGGCACCTGCACCCCTAGCCCAGTGGAAGTGCAGATCAGTGGAGAGTACAGAGCCCGGCCGCGCTCGCCTCGCACACCATAGGGAGGCCTGGGTCCCGCGCTGCGATCCCTGGAGGGACAGGGCGCTTGGTGCGTTCATACAGTAGTGGCTCAGAAATTTCCAGCCAGCCACACCAGAGGAGCCAAGAAAGGTGCCATCACCCGGTCTGAGTGCGGTTTGGTGGGGAACAGGGAGCTGGAAATGGCTTGGCTCTCACACCCTCAGGATGACTGACTCTCGGGCACTTTGATCCCGGAAGGATGACGACGAGGCACTTAGGGCGATCCTAGACCCTGAATCTCAAAAGTTTGGGGGAGGGACGCGCCCTTTTACGATCCCCAGGGAGGGTGTAGTGAATCCCAAAACGTTGCAGGTGCCTCCTGAGATCATAGAGCTGTAAACCTGCAGGACCCTGGAGTACGGAAGAACGTGGAAGTGAGATCCAGAGAGCCAGTGTGTTCCGGAGCACCCAGGCTACCGGAGAGACTTGCTGAGATCTGGCTGGGAGAGAGAGAAGCATTTCAAAGGTCCCTCAGCCAGCTGAACCCAGCAAGATCAGAAAAACTGGTCTGGCCAGGTAGAAACCAACAAGAGGTTTTTTTTTTTTTGTATTTTGTTTTTTTTTTTGGTTTTGTTTGGTTTCTCTGGCTGTTGTTGGTTGATTGATTTTGTCTTTTTATGTGACATTTTATTTTTCAATTCTTCTTATTTTTATCTCGCAATCCCTTATGTTTCTCTTCCATTCATCCTAATAACATTCTTTCAACTCCAAATATATCTCTCCTGCACTACATCTTCTGCTTTTCTTTCCTTTTTTTTAATCTTGCAAGTTACTGTAAATTTGTATTATCTTTTTCTCACTCTTCCGACATTTTTTATTTTAATAATAATTTGGTATTCTTTTTCTTTCTCTATAATCTTCTTTGCTTGGCTGGTTATACTGTCATTTGATAGGTTCCTCCTGCTATCTCAGTCACAAGGTGTTGATAAGTTACTATCCTTCATCTGTGTTCCATTAATACACCTCTCAAGGTTCTATATTCTTTATTCTTGTTATCTAGACCTCATCGATTCTGACACAAGACTGGCACTTTACTATTACTGCTAGTACGACCTAGTCTATACAACTGTAAATGCTTCTCAATACCCCTACCTGATCTCAGCCCACTTTGCAATTTTCTGAACTATACTATTGTGGGGGTTGTCTCTATTCTTTTACTCACTACTCCTATATACTAATCTTTAGTCCAGCCCTACCTTAGAAGATAATCTCCCACAGCCTCACAGCTTTCTAGATCCAACTAACAATCCTCTCATCCCCAATAAGAGTCTAACCTTCTTTCCATCCTTTCTAAAACATGGATAGTGGGATGGAGGATCACAGTTAACACTATCAGGAGCCAAAGGATAACAAGTCTCTTCTCTACTGGCTGCTAAAGTAAATATCATAGTATACTGTCTTGCTGTTTTAAACCATTTTGTCTTACTCCTCCAACTGATCACAAGAAAGAGTAGGGGGAAGCTGTGAACACCAGGATACATGAAGGAGATTGCACCACTGAATCTCACAAATATTCTACCACAGAAGTTCACACCATAATTAAAGGGAATTAGAACAGATCAAATTAACAAACAAGAAGAAAAAAGAAGAAACCCACGAACAATGAGAAAACAAAGAAAAAAAACCAAATTGAAGGGAAATGAGGAAGCCTCAGGAAAAATGATAAATGAAATAGAGGCAGCTCAACTATCAGATAGTGAGTTCAAAACAATGATTACCAGGAAGTTCAAGGAACTCACAATGAGCTTTCAGAAATTAGAGGGAAACTACATCAATCTCACTGCAAACTATATAAACATGAAAAAGGAAATAGAAACTCTCAACAAAGATCAAGAGGAAATGAAGAATACAATTTATGAACTGAAGAACACAGTAGAAGGAAGGAAAAGCAGGAATGTTGAAGCAGAAGATTGGATTAGCGAGCTGGAGGACAAAGTAGAGAACAACATCCAGAAAGAGTAAGAAAAGGAAAAGAGGCTCAGAAAGAATGAAGAGGGATTAAGAGAAATGCAACAAAATATGAAACATAATAATATCCATATAGTAGGGATACCAGAAGGAGAAGAAGAAAAGCAAGAGATCAAAAACCTAGTTGAACAAATAATGAAGGAGAACTTCCCTAATTTGATGAGAGAAAAAGTCACACAAATCCAGGAAACACAGAGAGTCCCAATCAAGAGGAACCCAAAGAGACCCAACCCAAGGAACATTATAATTAAAACAGCAAAATTTCAAGACAAAGAGAGAATTTTAAAGGCAGCAAGGGAAAAAAAGGAAGTAACATACAAGGGAGCCCCAATAAGGCTAACAGCTGACTTTTCAATGGAAACAATTCAAGCCAAAGAGGATGGCAAGAACTACTCCAGGTAATGAGAACCAGAGGTCTGCAACCAAGGCTACTATATCCAGCAAGGCCCTCGGTCAAGATAGAAGGCCAAATAAGAAGATTCCCAGACAAAAGATGTCTAAAAGAATACACCTCGACCAAACCAGCTATGCAAGAGATTCTAAAAGGACTGCTTTAAGGAAAGGAGGGAAAACAGAGAGAGGGAGAGAGAGAGAGAGAGAGAGAGAGAGAGAGAGAGAGAAACACATGTACATAAAAGAAAATGAATAAGTACCTATCAATAATAACCTTAAAGGTAAATGGATTAAATGCTCCAATCAAAAGACATAGAATAGCTGATTGGATAAGAAAAAATGACCCACATATCTGCTGTCTACAAGAGACGCACCTCAGGATAAAAGACCTACACAGGCTGAAAGTGAAGGGCTACAAACAAATCTTCCAGGCAAATGGACAGGGAAAAACAGCCGCGGTAGCAATACTTATATCAGACAAAATAGACTTCCAAAAAAGGGCCATAAAGAGAGACCCAGAAGGTCACTTCATAATACTCAAAGGAAGAATCCATCAAAAAGACATAAATATTGTAAATATATACGCACCCAACATAGGAGCACCGAAATACATAGAGAAAATCCCAGAGGACTTCAAGAAACATATGGACAGCAACACAATTATAGTGGGAGATTTTAACACCCCACTATCAAAAATGGACAGATCTTCTAAACAAAATATCAACAAAGATATTGTGGCATTGAACAATACCCTTGATGAAATGGACTTTACTGATATATACAGAGCCCTCCATCCAAAAGAAGCTAAATATACATTCTTTTCAAATGTACACGGAACATTCTCAAAGATAGACCACATGATAGGACACAAAACAAGCCCCCAAGAATTTCAAGAAAATTGAAATCATACCAAGCATTTTCTCAGACCACAAGGGAATGAAGCTAGAAACCAACCCAAAGGAAAAAAACCAGAAACACTCAAAATCATGGAGATTAAATAGCATGCTATTAAACAATGAGTGGGTCAGGAATGATATTAGGAAAGAAATCAAAAGGTTCCTGGAAACAAATGAAAACGAACTCACAACAACCCAAAACTTATGGGACACAGCCAGGGCAGTCCTGAGAGGGAAGTTCATAGCGATACAGGCCCACTTAAAAAGGTTAGAAACATTCCAAACAAACAACCTAAGCCTACGTCTACAAGAACTCGAGGAACAACAACAAAGGCAGCCCAGAGCAAGCAGAAGGGAGGAAATAACCAAGATCAGAGCAGAATTAAAAGACATAGAGACTAAAAGCACAATTCCAAGGATCAATGAATCCAAGAGCTGGTTCTTTGAAAAGATAAACAAAATCGACAAGGCTTTAAGCAGACTCATCAAGAAAAAAAGAGAGAAGATTCCAATAAACACAATCAGAAATGAAAGGGGAGAGATTACAACAGATAACACAGAAATACAAAGGATTGTAAGAAATTACTACAAAGAGCTGTATGCCCAGAAATTTGAAAACCTAGATGAAATGGACAACTTTCTAGAGAAATATAATCTTCCAAAACTCAATGAATAAGAAGCGGAAAGCCTGAACAGACCAATAACAACAAAAGAAATTGAAGCAGTAATCAAAAAACTCCCAACACACAAAAGCCTGGGACTAGATGGATTCACAGGAGAATTCTACAAAGCATTTAAGGAAGAGCTAACCCCTGTCCTTCACAGACTATTCCAAAAAATCCAAAAAGACGGGAGTCTCCCAAACTCTTTTTATGAGGCCAACATCATCTTAATTCCAAAACCAAATAAAGACACAACAAAGAAAGAAAACTTCAGGCCAATATCACTGAAGAACATTGACGCTAAAATCCTCAACAAAATACTGGCAAACTGCATCCAACAATACATTAAAAAGATTATACACCATGACCAAGTGGGATTCATTCCAGGGATGCAAAGATGGTTCAATATTCATAAGTCAGTAAATGTAATGCATCACATAAACAAAAGCAAAGACAAAAACCACATGATCATATCAATTGATGCAGAAAAAGCATTTGATAAGGTACAGCACCCATTCATGATAAAAACACTCGGCAAAGTGGGAATAGAGGGAGCATTCCTCAACATAACAAAGGCCATATATGAGAGACCTTCAGCCAACATCATACTCAATGGCCAAAAATTAAAATCTTTTCCACTAAGATCAGGAACAAGACAAGGCTTCCACTTTCACCACTTCTATTCAATATAGTACTGGAAGTTTTAGCCACAGCGATGAGACAAGAAAAAGAAATAAAAGGCATTCAAATCGGAAAGGAGGAAACAAAACTGTCACTGTTTGCAGATGACATGATAGTATACATAGAAAGTCCTGTAGACTCTACCAAAAAACTGCTTGACCTAATAAATGAATTTGGCAAAACAGCCGGATACAAAGTCAATATCCAGAAATCAAAGGCATTTCTGTACACCAACAATGAAACAGCAGAAACAGAGATCAAGGAAAAAATCCCATTTGAAATAGCAAAAAGAAAAATAAAATATCTAGGAATAAACCTAACCAAAGAGGTAAAAGACCTGTATTCAGAAAACTACACAACACTGAAGAAAGAAATCAAGGAAGACACAAACAAATGGAAACATATACCGTGTTCATGGATTGGAAGAATTAATATCATCAAAATGTCCATACTACCCAAAGCAATTTACACATTCAATGCAATTCCTATTAAAGTACCAATGGCTTATTTCACAGACATAGAACAAACACTTCAAAAATTTATATAGAATCATAACAACCCCGAATAGCTGCTGCAATTTTGAGAAAGAAGAGTAAAGTAGGAGGGATCACAATACCCGCCACTAAACTATACTACAAGGCTACTGTAATCAAAACACCCTGGTACTGGCAGAAAAGCAGGCACATAGTCCAATGAAACAGAACAGAGAGCCCAGAAATAAGCCCAAGTCTCTATGGTCAATTAATATTTGACAAAGGAGGAAGCAACATTAAATGGTATAAAAATAGCCTCTTCAACAGATGGTGTTGGGAGAACTGGACAGCCACGTGCAAAAAAATGAAACTTGAGCACCAACTTACACCATATACAAAAATAAATTCAAGGTGGATAAAAGACTTAAATGTAAAACATGACACCATTAAAGTCCTAGAGGATAACGTAGGTAGGAAAATCTCAGATATTTCATGAAGAAACTTTTGTACTGACGTGTCCCCTAGAACAAGGGACATAAAGGAAAGAATAAACAAATGAGACCTCATCAAAATTAAAAGCTTCTGCACAGCGAAAGAAAACAGTATCTAAATTAAAAGAGAACCAACTCTATGGGAAAACATATTTGCCAATGATACCTCAGACAAGGGTTTAATCTCCAAAATATGTGAAGAACTTACAAGACTGCACTCTAAGAGGACAAGAAATCCAATTAAAAAGTGGGCAAAGGACTTGAACAGACACTTCTCCAAGGAGGACATACAGAAAATCCAAAGACACATGAAACGATGTTCAATATCGCTAGCTATCAGAGAGATGCAAATTAAAACCACAGTGAGATACCACTTCACACCAGACAGAATGGCCATCATAAACAAAGCAACAAACAACAAGTGTTGGAGAGGTTGTGGAGAAAAGGGGACCCTAGTGCACTGCTGGTGGGACTGCAGACTGGTACAACCACTATGGAAAGCAGTATGGAACTTCCTCAGAAAACTAAAAATGCATCTACCTTTTGACCCAGCAACTCCACTGCTGGGACTCTATCCTAAGAATACTAAAACACCAATTCAAAAGAACCTATGCATCCCAATGTTCATAGCAGCACAATTTACAATAGCTAGATGCTGGAAGCAACCAAGATGCCCATCAGTGAATGAATGGATCACAAAACTATGGTACATTTACACAATGGAATTCTATGCAGCAGGAAGAAAGAAGGAGCTCCTACCCTTTGCAACAACGTGGATGGAGCTGGAAAACATTATGCTTAGCAAAACAAGCCAGGCAGTGAAAGACAAATACCATATGATCTCACCTTTAACAGGAACCTAAATAACAAAACAAAGAAACAAGCAAAATATAACCAAAGACACTGAAATAGAGGACAGGCTGATGTTTACCGGAGGGGAGAGAAGAGGGAATTTAAGGGGATAGTGGGAAGGGTTCACAGGAACAAACTTAAAGGACACATGGTCATAAACTAAAGGGAGGGTGGTAATGCAAGGGAAGTGGGGAGGGTGGGAGGGGGGACTGGATTGGGAGTAAAAAGGAGAAAACTGTATTTGAACAATGATTAAAAAAATAATAAAAAATAAAAAAAGAACAACAAAAAACCCCAACAATCTATTTTTTTAAATGGTTAAATACCTTGAACAAATTCTTCTCTCAAGAGAGCATACAGATGGCCAACAGACATGTCTGAAAAATGCTCAATGTCACTAATTATTAGTGAAATGCAAATTAAAACCCAGTGAGATATTACCTTACACCTGTCAGAATGGCTATCATTAATAAATGCTCAGACAACAAGTGCTCGTGAAGAGGTGGAGAAATGGGAACCCTCGTGTACTGTTGGCAAGAATGCAGACTGGTGCAGCCATTATGGAAAGCAGTATGGAGTTTCCTCAAAAAGTTAAAAATGTAACTACCTTATGATCCAGCAATTCCACTTATGGGAATATATTTTAAGATCCGAGAAACACCAAATTAAAAAAAAAATACATGTACCCCTATGTTCATAACAGCGTTACAGTAGCTAAGATATGGAAACAGCCCAAGGGCCAATCAGTAGATGAGTGCATAAAAAAGCTGTTGTACCTTTACACAATGGAATACTATTTAGCTCTTAAATAAGAAAAAGGAAATTTATTTTTGCAACAATATGGATGGACCTGGAGATTATTATTATTAGAGAAATAAGCTAGTCTTAAAAAGACAAACTAAATAATCTGACTCACATGTGGAATCAAATGAACAAAATAAATGGATGAACAAAATAAAAACAGATTCATAGATACATGGAACAGACTGACAGATGTCAGAGAGGAGTAGGATTTGGATACTGGATGAAAGAAATTGAAGGGATTTAGCAAAAAAAAATATATTTATATACACCAAATTGTGTGTGTAACACATAGACAGAAACAATAGTGTGGTGTTAGCCAGAGGAAAAGGAGGGTGGGTGGTAGATGGTGGTGGACAAAAAGAGGGGAAAATGGGGATGGAAAGGGACTTTGCTTCAGGTGATGTGTGCACAATGTGTTGCTCAGATGATGTTTTGTTGAGATGTACACTTGAATCCTGTATGGTTTTGTGAACCAAAGTCACCCTAATAAATTCAATAATTTTTTAAAAATATGCAAATTAACATTAAAGAATAGAATAATTTTGATCACATTTATTAGATAAATTAAAATAAAATGTAGACTTTGGTATAAACTATGGGTATAGTCACACAATATTAGCTAAGTTTAAAAGTATCTGTTCTGAGATATAATTCAGAAAAATGCATTAAAAATCCTAAACAATGCATTAAACTGTGATTCAGAAATTTCAGATTTATGTATTCAAAGTGAGGCAATAATAAGAAGAACTATAGGAAGCTATTGAAAACTTTATACCATTAATTAAATAATATGTATACATGTAATTATATATTCATTAACCAGTAAATTAACCAGGTTGATATTAATAGAAACTAAATAGTGAATCCATATGTGACCACCATAGTTTCCCATTAAGACATTTATGTCTTCATCTATTCTCTGAATACATATTCTCAGAGGAAAACACAATAAATAATTCTAAGGAAACTATTCTCCAATAGTTAAAGTTAAATATAAAATTTAGAAATTAGTTCAAACATTATTTAATTTAATATATTGGAAACCTAAAGTGATGGAATTATCTTGTTTTCTTCATATATCTGATGTTTGCGTGACTAGAATTATGTTGACAATGTGGTATATTATAAAGCAAATAAGAAAAATTTAATTTTAAATAGTCACATTTGGCTAGTTTCTATCAATTTGGTTAATGTAGATCCAGGGCAAATGTTGTATGTGTGTTTCCTATTTACTTGGTCAACAAATATTTTCTTATTACCTGCTGTGATTAATATGACTGTATGAACCATATGTTCCTTCCAGAAAAAAAAAATCTGGAAAACCAGCACACAAAAAAGTGTCAACAGTGGAGGATCTGGAATATTCACTTATTTATTTATATTAAATTTACTCTAATACTGTTAATTAGTGGCTCTCAATGTGTACTTCATAGCACCTTGAAGTTCCCAAATAATTTAGGGTTGTGCAAGGTGAAAATTATTTTCATATTTCCCCTCTTCAATAGTGGCAAATCTCAGTCTTTTAAAGAGAATTTGACGTCAAGAAAATTGTACATCTTTGACAACCAAATTTGATGAAACAAGTTGTCAAATCAACACCAATTTTTATAATAAAACAACATATAATTGATTGTTTTGTGCTTCCTAAAATTGCTTAAGACATTTCTAAACATGCTTTGAGAAATTTACATCTAGTGAATGTGTTTTTAGCTTCCTATATTGGTTACCCTGAAATGAATATTTATCTGGAATATTTGTTTGAAACTTCTTTATTTTTAATCCCAAACAATGCATAATGTTTTTTTTTATTTACATATTAAGAAAGGAAGAGAATAAGATAAAAATCCACTGGTGTTTTCTATAAAAAATAAAATTATTTTCATAATAAACTTTGGATTTTTTTGGTCTTTTTCATTGTGCTGACATTTGCAGAGATGGCACAAATGTGAAGGTGGGCAGAACTGATGAGGTTTAACATAAATCAAGCGAAAGCACCAAACTTGGTACTAGTTGATTCTTCACCATCACATTCACAGAGAAAAATAAAATATTAGTTTCACTTGACAATATTTTGATGAAGTAAAAATTAATTATGACTCAATAGTACAATTTTTAATAAGATTTTATTTATTTATTTTTAGAGAGGGAAGGGAGGGAGAAAGAGAGAGAGAGAGAAATATCAATGTGCGGTTGCTGGGGGCCGTGGCCTGCAACCCAGGCATGTGCCCTGACTGGGAATCGAACCTGCGATGCTTTGGTTTGCAGTCCATGCTCAATCCACTGAGCTATGCCAGCCAGGGCCAGTAGTACAAATCTTTTTAAAATTTTGTGTAAAAAATACTAACACATAAAGCATTTCTGCTGCGTGTTGGAATACAATGGGTGCCTCCGGAAAAAGCACTTGCTTGATTGACATGCAAGCTAAATTACTTATTTTTTTCATGGAACCCGATTTTTACCTGAATAAGTACATGAGAGACAAATGTTAGTCATTCAGACTTGGGTGTTTGATAGACATTTTGAGGAAAATAAACAAAGTGAGATTGTGAATGCAAGGAAAATAATTTAAAATATCTTTGCCAAGATTAAATCCCAGGAATTCAAATGAAAATTATATTTTGGAAAATGTGCATTGGCCAACATGAATATGACAGACAGCTTCACAATATTTAGGTTTTTCTGATGAGTTTGGTGATGATATTAATGATTATAATTTTTTGATGTTACAATTTTATATTATATAGAAAGTATTAAAGTTTGGGAGATCTGCATATGCTAGTGAATTGATATGTACTAAATGATCAAATCATAATGTTGCATTATCAGATGTGGACAAAAGATTTATTTAAAGTGCAGGGTAAACCAGTTAAATTTAGTCTAACAGAGTCCAAAAATTATTTTAAGTTTTTTTTTCAGTTACTTTATTGCAACTAATATTAAGAATTTACCATTTGTTGAGTTTAATGAAGTATCAGAGAAGGTTATCCACAAAGATTTAAAATGCCTTTACAAATAAATTCTCTCTTTTCCAACTGCATATCCATGAGGGCTAAATTTTTCTTCATGTATTTGGACCAAAATAGCATAATCACTTGATTGAATGTAGATATGAGAATACGGTTTTCACTTATTAGACCAGATGTTAAAGAGATACAAAATGTAAATTATTTTTTAAAATATATGGTTAGTCCTGATTGGTGTGGTTCAGTGAGTTGGTTATCTTCCCACAAACCAAGAGGTCCCTGATTTGATTCCCAGTCAGAGCACATGCCTGGGTTTCAGGCGGGTCTCCAGTTGTAGGCATGTGCAAGTGACAACATATCAATGATTCTCTCCTTTTTCTCCCTCCCTTCCCCTCTCTCTGGAAATGAAAAAAATACATAAAATACTAAAAAAATAAAATACAAAAATATATAGCTACTTTCATGAAAATAGATATATGCATATTTGTTATTACTTTTGAATGACAAATAATTGAATTTTTTAGAATACAATTTATCATTATAATATTGAAAGCTATAGCTCACAGAAATATTCTTCAGGCTGCTCAATAAAATTTAAAGAGCATAAAAAGTGTTGAGACAAAAATACAGAAACTGTGCTAAATTACTAAGAAATAAAGAATAAAATAAAAGTAATCTATAAATCTCATTATTTATAAGAACATCTCCTACAATGTTCTCAATGTAGTGACTCTTCATTTCTCTTTTCATATCTCATACAAATATCAACACATTACATGTGCTATCATGTCAGTATATCAACTAGCTCTTTGATAACAGAGTCCATACCTAAATCTTCATTTACAGTGTGCTTAACAATTTCTGGCACTATACCTGGCCTAAAAGTTTTACTTAATGAGGAATTGTTAAATTTATTATACCTTATCACTGTTTTTCAGACTTATTTTGATTTTTTAATGTTTTATGAACATAGTATCAAAGAATAATAGCCTCATAGTCTCCATTGCAAAAGTCACACAGTTGTCAATGCCATTATATAAATATGACTCATATAAATTTCCTAAGTACACACATAATGATTGCCACTGTTACACAGTCCTCAGCACTACAGGGTAGGACACAGTGGGGAGGATGGCTTCAGGTAGGTTCAAGTCTATGAGGAATTAAAGTTAGCAGACTGGTGCCTGTATTTTTTTTATCTGTCCTCAAGACAGAAGAAATTGATGAATATAAATGAATTGTTATTTGTTTTATGCTTTGTCTATGACTTTTATCAATAAAATATGACCATTTCAGTGCTTTATTACAGTTTTGAGCATTCATTGTGGCCACTTTCTAAAGTTTCAGGAGTTAAAAAAACACAGCAAAAAGAGATGGAACTGTTATTTCATTCATAAATAGGTATTTGCCAAGCATCTCTTCTGCACACAATTCTGTTTCAGGTACTGAAGGAAACATAAAAGTAATAACTAAAATATAAAGATTTTATACATATAGAATTAAAAATTACATACATATGTATATATTACCCACACACATTTCTATGCATAGGTGTACCTGCAACTATATCTATTTTTACATCTTTGTATCTAAGTATCTATCTTTGTCTGTATACTCCTTTAAACTGTTAATTTATTGCTATTGGTATCTCACAAAAGTTTTTCACACAATGATCAATAACAAATCATTGGTTGATAAAACAAAAATAAATATTCCTTATGGTAGGTAGAATAATAGTTTCCCAAAGATGTTTATATCCTAAACCCAGGAATTTGTAAATATGCTACCTTACATGACAAAAGAAACTTGTCAAATGTAATTGCCATTAGGCACTGAGATGAGATAACCGTCAATTATTCATGTGCGGTCAAATTAATTACTATACCATAAAGGTAGAGGATCTTTACTGCATGTGGTCAGAGAAAACCGTGATGATAGCAAAAAATTAAAGTTCAGGTCACTTTCAAGATGGAAGAAGGGCAAATTATGACCCAAGGAATCCAGGCAGCCTCAGAAATTTGGAAATAGCAAGGAAACATGTTTTCTTCTAGAGCCTCCAGGAAGAAATGCAGCCCTGCATACACCTTGATTTTATCCCAGTGAGACTCATGCTATACTTTTCTAAGAAGGTTAAGACAATAAATTACTGTTGTTTTGAGTCACAAAATTTATAATAACTTATAATACCACAGGAAATGAATATACCTTCATTCTTGGCAGTTCATGTAAACCTATGATACCTTCTCCCTAACCAATATGGCCCTAACAAATGTATACATTTGCATACATTTCTATCTCCCAATTACCACAAACATATCCTTATAAATCCCTCCTTGCCTCGTGTTTGGGTTATGCCTTTGTTATTTCAATATTTGTCTAAGTTTGGCAAAAAAGGAAGGTATTTGATAAATGCCAAAATTTAGTAATCATGCATTTCCAATAATATAATGGCAGTTACTGGTATTTGAGGACAGATATTTGAATTGTTATCTGATATTCAAAAATGGAACCACATAGACATTAAGAAGATTTCAGAGTAAAAAATACCAGTTACAACTATAGAAAAATAGCATTTAACAAGAGAAAAATAAGACCTTTCCATTTATAGAACACTTTTCTGGAAAGCTTTAAGTGTCCTATTAGTCATAAGTAGGAGACATAAAAACTATTTAAAAGTTCCAAGAGAAAAAATGTCATACAGATGTCAGTTCACTATTGTAATTGTCATGGAAATCAAAGAAGCACATTTAAGCAGCTGCCTCACACAAAGAGTAAGGTCATTAGCCTCTTAACAAGTATTTGTAAATAATGAAAATGGTCTACATTATTAACGTAACATAGTAATTAGTGGGTTTTGATAACATGTCAAAACACCTTGAACTTCATTTGTCTGAGGAGCTCAGTTTATCACTCTTTTTGAGTTTTTGCAAAGGTCATTGCCACCCTAACACTGACAAATGTTGAAGTTTTGGCCATCATATTTAAGGCCCTCCATCCCTATTTGGTAATCAATCCATCTTCTCTGGGATGGTCCTCTGTATGAGAGATATACCTTTTGAGAAAGATGTTTGAGGTGACATTTAGGAAGGGCAAGTTCTCATGTGCTAAAAGAAGTGAAGCACACTGATAAGGGTAGTTCTTGAATGGACAGTATTTTCAAGGATGAACATTTCATATGGAATGTTTGTTTTATGGAGATTTGCACTGTTTTGATATTCTCTTAGTAATCAGTAAATATGTTCCTTCTACTTACACATTATGCATTTGCTTAATGTTTTTTGATCTCTGAGATTTCATAGACAGTACTTTAGAAATATAAAATGATGAATACCTGCTATATGATTGTTTGCTCAGCCTGTAGAGATTATTCTCCATACAAAATTTTTAAAAAGTTACTGTAGTGAGATTCACATGTTTCTATAATCCATCTCTTTCGGTATGCATTTTTTTAAAACAGCAGGAAGCCTGAGTGGTTTATTCTTTTTTTTTTTAACCATTAGTGGGCCCTTTTTATCTTTATTTCTTTTTTTTAATTTTAATCATTGTTCAAATACAGTTTTCTCCTTTTTACTCCCAATCCAGTCCCCCCTCCCACCCTCCCCACTTCCCTTGCATTACCACCCTCCCTTTAGTTTATGACCATGTGTCCTTTAAGTTTGTTCCTGTGAACCCTTCCCACTATCCCCTTAAATTCCCTCTTCTCTCCCCTCCGGTAAACATCAGCCTGTCCTCTATTTCAGTGTCTTTGGTTATATTTTGCTTGTTTCTTTGTTTTGTTATTTAGGTTCCTGTTAAAGGTGAGATCATATGGTATTTGTCTTTCACTGCCTGGCTTGTTTTGCTAAGCATAATGTTTTCCAGCTCCATCCACGTTGTTGCAAAGGGTAGGAGCTCCTTCTTTCTTCCTGCTGCATAGAATTCCATTGTGTAAATGTACCATAGTTTTGTGATCCATTCATTCACTGATGGGCATCTTGGTTGCTTCCAGCATCTAGCTATTGTAAATTGTGCTGCTATGAACATTGGGATGCATAGGTTCTTTTGAATTGGTGTTTTAGTATTCTTAGGATAGAGTCCCAGCAGTGGAGTTGCTGGGTCAAAAGGTAGATGCATTTTTTAGTTTTCTGAGGAAGTTCCATACTGCTTTCCATAGTGGTTGTACCAGTCTGCAGTCCCACCAGCAGTGCACTAGGGTCCCCTTTTCTCCACAACCTCTCCAACACTTGTTGTTTGTTGCTTTGTTTATGATGGCCATTCTGTCTGGTGTGAAGTGGTATCTCACTGTGGTTTTAATTTGCATCTCTCTGATAGCTAGCGATATTGAACATCGTTTCATGTGTCTTTGGATTTTCTGTATGTCCTCCTTGGAGAAGTGTCTGTTCAAGTCCTTTGCCCACTTTTTAATTGGATTTCTTGTCCTCTTAGAGTGCAGTCTTGTAAGTTCTTCACATATTTTGGAGATTAAACCCTTGTCTGAGGTATCATTGGCAAATATGTTTTCCCATAGAGTTGGTTCTCTTTTAATTTAGATACTGTTTTCTTTCGCTGTGCAGAAGCTTTTAATTTTGATGAGGTCTCATTTGTTTATTCTTTCCTTTATGTCCCTTGTTCTAGGGGACACGTCAGTACAAAAGTTTCTTCATGAAATATCTGAGATTTTCCTACCTACGTTATCCTCTAGGACTTTAATGGTGTCATGTTTTACATTTAAGTCTTTTATCCACCTTGAATTTATTTTTTGTATATGGTGTAAGTTGGTGCTCAAGTTTCATTTTTTTGCACGTGGCTGTCCAGTTCTCCCAACACCATCTGTTGAAGAGGCTATTTTTATACCATTTAATGTTGCTTCCTCCTTTGTCAAATATTAATTGACCATAGAGACTTGGGCTTATTTCTGGGCTCTCTGTTCTGTTTCATTGGACTATGTGCCTGCTTTTCTGCCAGTACCAGGGTGTTTTGATTACAGTAGCCTTGTAGTATAGTTTAGTGGCGGGTATTGTGATCCCTCCTACTTTACTCTTCTTTCTCAAAATTGCAGCAGCTATTCGGGGTTGTTATGATTCTATATAAATTTTTTGAAGTGTTTGTTCTATGTCTGTGAAATAAGCCATTGGTACTTTAATAGGAATTGCATTGAATGTGTAAATTGCTTTGGGTAGTATGGACATTTTGATGATATTAATTCTTCCAATCCATGAACACGGTATATGTTTCCATTTGTTTGTGTCTTCCTTGATTTCTTTCTTCAGTGTTGTGTAGTTTTCTGAATACAGGTCTTTTACCTCTTTGGTTAGGTTTATTCCTAGATATTTTATTTTTTCTTTTTGCTATTTCAAATGGGATTTTTTTCCTTGATCTCTGTTTCTGCTGTTTCATTGTTGGTGTACAGAAATGCCTTTGATTTCTGGATATTGACTTTGTATCCGGCTGTTTTGCCAAATTCATTTATTAGGTCAAGCAGTTTTTTGGTAGAGTCTACAGGACTTTCTATGTATACTATCATGTCATCTGCAAACAGTGACAGTTTTGTTTCCTCCTTTCCGATTTGAATGCCTTTTATTTCTTTTTCTTGTCTCATCGCTGTGGCTAAAACTTCCAGTACTATATTGAATAGAAGTGGTGAAAGTGGAAGCCTTGTCTTGTTCCTGATCTTAGTGGAAAAGATTTTAATTTTTGGCCATTGAGTATGATGTTGGCTGAAGGTCTCTCATATATGGCCTTTGTTATGTTGAGGAATGCTCCCTCTATTCCCACTTTGCCGAGTGTTTTTATCATGAATGGGTGCTGTACCTTATCAAATGCTTTTTCTGCATCAATTGATATGATCATGTGGTTTTTTGTCTTTGCTTTTGTTTATGTGATGCATTACATTTACTGACTTATGAATATTGAACCATCTTTGCATCCCTGGAATGAATCCCACTTGGTCATGGTGTATAATCTTTTTAATGTATTGTTGGATGCAGTTTGCCAGTATTTTGTTGAGGATTTTAGCGTCAATGTTCTTCAGTGATATTGGCCTGAAGTTTTCTTTCTTTGTTGTGTCTTTATTTGGTTTTGGAATTAAGATGATGTTGGCCTCATAAAAAGAGTTTGGGAGACTCCGTCTTTTTTGGATTTTTTGGAATAGTCTGTGAAGGACAGGGGTTAGCTCTTCCTTAAATGCTTTGTAGAATTCTCCTGTGAATCCATCTAGTCCCAGGCTTTTGTGTGTTGGGAGTTTTTTTGATTACTGCTTCAATTTCTTTTGTTGTTATTGGTCTGTTCAGGCTTTCCGCTTCTTATTCATTGAGTTTTGGAAGATTATATTTCTCTAGAAAGTTGTCCATTTCATCTAGGTTTTCAAATTTCTGGGCATACAGCTCTTTGTAGTAATTTCTTACAATCCTTTGTATTTCTGTGTTATCTGTTGTAATCTCTCCCCTTTCATTTCTGATTGTGTTTATTGGAATCTTCTCTTTTTTTCTTGATGAGTCTGCTTAAAGCCTTGTCGATTTTGTTTATCTTTTCAAAGAACCAGCTCTTGGATTCATTGATCCTTGGAATTGTGCTTTTAGTCTCTATGTCTTTTAATTCTGCTCTGATCTTGGTTATTTCCTCCCTTCTGCTTGCTCTGGGCTGCCTTTGTTGTTGTTCCTCGAGTTCTTGTAGACGTAGGCTTAGGTTGTTTGTTTGGAATGTTTCTAACCTTTTTAAGTGGGCCTGTATCGCTATGAACTTCCCTCTCAGGACTGCCCTGGCTGTGTCCCATAAGTTTTGGGTTGTTGTGAGTTCGTTTTCATTTGTTTCCAGGAACCTTTTGATTTCTTTCCTAATATCATTCCTGACCCACTCATTGTTTAATAGCATGCTATTTAATCTCCATGATTTTGAGTGTTTCTGTTTTTTTTCCTTTGGGTTGGTTTCTAGCTTCATTCCCTTGTGGTCTGAGAAAATGCTTGGTATGATTTCAATTTTCTTGAAATTCTTGGGGCTTGTTTTGTGTCCTATCATGTGGTCTATCTTTGAGAATGTTCCGTGTACATTTGAAAAGAATGTATATTTAGCTTCTTTTGGATGGAGGGCTCTGTATATATCAGTAAAGTCCATTTCATCAAGGGTATTGTTCAATGCCACAATATCTTTGTTGATATTTTGTTTAGAAGATCTGTCCATTTTTTGATAGTGGGGTGTTAAAATCTCCCACTATAATTGTGTTGCTGTCCATATGTTTCTTGAAGTCCTCTGGGATTTTCTCTATGTATTTCGGTGCTCCTATGTTGGGTGCGTATATATTTACAATATTTATGTCTTTTTGATGGATTCTTCCTTTGAGTATTATGAAGTGACCTTCTGGGTCTCTCTTTATGGCCCTTTTTTGGAAGTCTATTTTGTCTGATATAAGTATTGCTACCGCGGCTGTTTTTCCCTGTCCATTTGCCTGGAAGATTTGTTTGTAGCCCTTCACTTTCAGCCTGTGTAGGTCTTTTATCCTGAGGTGCGTCTCTTGTAGACAGCAGATATGTGGGTCATTTTTTCTTATCCAATCAGCTATTCTATGTCTTTTGATTGGAGCATTTAATCCATTTACCTTTAAGGTTGTTATTGATAGGTACTTATTGATAGGTCTTTTATGTACATGTGTTCCTCTCTCTCTCTCTCTCTCTGTTTCTTCTCTCCTCCTTAAAGCAGTCCTTTTAGAATCTCTTGCAGAGCTGGTTTGGTGGTCGAGGTGTATCCCCCCACCCTAGCCAAATCCACCTCCCTCCCTTGCTTCCACCCTCCACCTTGGTTTTGTCCATGTGCCCTTTAAGGTAGTTCCTGAAAACCCTTCTTCCCACTGTCCCTTCCCCCCTCCCCTCTGGTTATTGTTAGATTGTTCTTAATTTCAATGACTCTGGTTATATTTTGTTTGCTTTTTTCTTTTGTTGATTATGTTCTAGTTAAAGGTGAGATCATATGGTATTTGACCCTCACCACTTGGCTTACTTCACTTAGCATAATGCTTTTCAGTTTCATCTATGCTGCTGCAAAGGACAGGAGCTCCTTTCTCTCTGCTGCATAGAATTCCATTGTGTAAATGTATCATAATTTGGGTTCTTTATATATATTTGGAATTAACCCCTTATCAGATATGTCATTGGCAAATTTGTTGTCTCATTCAGTGGGTTCCCTTTTTGTTTTGACCATGGCTTGTTCTGCTGTGCAAAAGGTTTTTCAATTTGATGTAGTCTTACCGGTTTATTTTTTCCTTTGCCCAATCAGGTATATTGGCAAACATTGTTAAAAGGAATGTCTGAAATTTTACTGCATATGTATTCTTCTAGGATTTTTATGGTTTCATAATTTGCATGTATCTGCCTAATTTTCCCAAGATTATTTATTGAGTAGACTGCCTTTACCCTACCATATGTTTTTGCCTCTTTTGTTAAATATTAATTGACCATAAATTCAAGGGTTTACTTCTGTGCATTCTATTCTGTTCCATTGATCTCTATGCTTGTCCTTGTATCAAGTACCATGCTGTTTTTATTTCTATGGTCTTGTAGTAAAATTTGATATCAGGCCTAGCTGGTGTAGCTCAGTGGATTGAGCATGAGCTGTGAACCAAAAAGTTGATGGTTCAAATCCCAGTCAAGGCAAATGTGTGGGTTGCTGGCCAGGTCCCCAGTATGGGGAACATGAGAGGCAACCACACATTGGTATTTCTTTCCCTCTCGTTCTCTTTCCTGTCCCCTCTCTATAAAATTAAATAAAAATAAAAATATTTTTAAAAATTTGTTATCAGATAGAATTATAGCTTTAACTTTATTTTCCTTTTGCAGAATTGCTGAGGCTATTGAGGTCTTTTTTTTTGTTCCATATAAATATCTGTGTAATAACCATTGTATTTTAATAGAAACTGCATTGAATCTGCAGGTTCTTTTGGATAGTATAGACATTTCAATAATGTTAATTGTTACTATCCATGAGCATAATATATGCTTCAATTTATTTGTATCCTTTTCAATTTCTTCCTTCAGTATCTTATAATTTTCTGAGAACTGGTTATTTACCTCCTCGGTTAAATCTATTCCTAGGTACCTTATTTTTTGTTGTTGCCATTGAAATAGTAATGAGTTTTTTAAATTATTTCTCTTTCTGATAACTCATTATTGGTGTGTAAAATGCCACCAATTTCTGAATATTAATACTGTATTCTTCTACTTTTACAAATTCATATTTATTAGATCTAGTAGTTTTTTTGTTGTTTTCTTTAGGGTTTTCTATATACCATATCATGTCATCTGCACACAATATCAATTTTAATTCCTCCTCAATTTTTATGTCTGCTATTTATTATTCTTGTCTGATTGCTGTGGTTAGCAATTCCAGGACTATGTTGAAAAAGAGTGATGAAAACAGACACCCCCTCTTGTTTCTGATCTTAAGGAAAAATATTTTAGCTTTTGCCCATTGAGTATGATGTAGACTGGGTGTTTTATATATAGTCTTTAGTATGTTGAATTATGATCCTTTGATTCCCACTTTGCTGTGATCATAAAGTAGTGCTTAATTCTATCAAATTCTTTTCTGTATCTATTGATGTGATCATGTTATTTTTATCTTTCATTTTGTTTATATGATGTATCACATTTATTGCTTTATGAATATCATACCAACCTCACATACCTTGAATAAATCCCGCTTTTCATGTTTTATGCTGACGTAAGTGTACTGCTGAGTCCAGTTTGTTGATACTTTGTTGAAGATTTTAGCATCTATGTTAATCAGGGATATTGTCCTATAATTTTCTTTCTATGTAGTGGTTTTATCAGCTTTTGGAATTAAGAATTGGGATAATGCTGACCTTATTAAAAGAGTTTAGAAGTTTTTCATCCTCTTGAATTTTGGGGAACAGTTTGAAGATAAGTGTTAGTTCTTCTTCAAGTGTTTGGTAAAATTATTATGTAAAGCTACCTGATCTTGCTTTGATTCAATTTCTTGTAATTAAATTTGATTTAAAATGAATTAGTAATTGGTTTATTCATGTTTTCTGATTCTTCCTGATTCAGTTATGGAAGATTGCATCTTTCTAGAATTTGTTTTCATTTCATCCAGGTTTTTCACTTTGTTGGCTTAAAGTCATTGATAATATTGTCTTACATCCTTTGTATTTCTTTGGTGTCAGTTGATACTTTAGTCTTTCATTTCTGGTTTTATTTATTTGTATCTTCTTTTGTTTTTTCTGGGTGAGTCTGGTTAAATGTTTGTCAATCTTGTTTATCTTTTCAAAGAACCTGTTCTTGGTTCATTGATGTTTTATATTTTTTCTTAGTCTCTCTGTCATTTATTTGCACTCTAATCTTTATTATTTCCTTTCTGTCACTTACTCTGGGCTTTGTTTGTTGTTACTTTTCTAGTTATTTTACATGTAAGGTTAGATTGTTTATTTTAGATTTTTCTTGCATCTTGAGGTAGGGCTTGGATGCTATGGACTTCCATCTCAGGACTGCTTTCATTCTGTCTTACAGATTTTGGGTTGCCACATGTTCATTTTTATTTGTTTTTAGAAAACTATTTTTTTCTTGATCTCTTTGTTAACCCATTCATTCCTTAATAACACTATTTAGCCTCCATGTTTTTAAATGTTTTTCAGTTTTTTTTAATAGGAATTGATTTCTAATTTTATACAATTTTGCCTAAAGAAGATTATTTCAATTGTCTTGAATTTATTAAGACTTATTCTGTCTTAACATGTAGGCTATCTTTTAGAATGTCCCAGGTGCTCATGAGAAGAATGTGTTCTGCTTTGGTTGAAATGTTCTATAAATATCAAATCCATCTGATTCAGTGTGCCATTTAAGGTTGCTGTTTCCTTGTTGATTTTTTCTTGGAAAATAAATGCACTGATGTCAGTGGGGTGTTAAAATCTGCCACAATTACTATATTGCTATTGTGTCTTCCTTAATGGCAACCAAGATTTTTGTTATATATATATAGATGCTCTTATGTTGGATGAGTATAAGTTTATAAGGGTTATATCCTCTTTTGGATCAATGGCTTTAGTATTATATAGTGATCTTCTTTGTCTCTTGTTATGGTCTTTGTTTTGAAGTCTATTTTGTCTGATATAAACATTGTTATCCCATATTTTTTGTTTTCCTTTGTTTTCATTTGCATGGAACATTTTTTTATCCCCTCACTTTCAGTTTGAGTGTATTTTTGTTTTGAGCTAGGTCCTTTGTAGACAGCACATGTAGGGGTCAAATTTTCTTATTCATTTCTCTACCCTAAGTCTTTTGTTTGGAACATTTAATCCATTTATATTTATGATTATTATTAATAGGTGCTTTTTTATTGTTATTTTATTACTTATTATTTATACTTTTGTTCTTCTCCCTCTGTATTTTTTCTTTCCTTTTTCTTCTCTTCCTGTTTTTCTTTCTCCTCCTTCTTCTTCCAGGACCTTTAAAATATCTTGCAACACTTATTTGGTGGTATGAAACTCCTCTGGCTTTTTCTTTTCTGGAAACTCTTTATTTTACCTTCAATTTTAAATGACAGCCTTGCTGGATAGAATAGTCTTCATTGCTGGTACCTGCTTTTCATCACCTTAAGCATGTCAGGACTATCTCTTCTGTTGAAAAATAAGCTGACAAACTGCTAGAAGCTCCCTTGAAGTTACCTGTCAGTCTCTTGCTTTGTGTTTTTAAGCTCTTCATTTGTCTTTAACTTTTGCCATTTTAATCATGGTGTGTCTTGGTGTAAACCTCTTTGGTATCATCTTAACTGGGGATCTCTTGCTTTATGAACTTGTGTTACTTTTTCTTTCACCAGTTTAGGGAAATTTTTAGCCATTATTTCTTCAAACAATTTCTCTGTCCCTTGCTCACACTGTTCTTCTGGTAACCCAATTATGCAGATGTTGTTATGCTTGATGTTGTCCCAGAAGTCCCTTACACTTTCATCATTTTATTTTAATTCTCTTTTATTTTAATGTTCTAATTGGATGTTTATACTGTTATATTGTCTGCTAAACTGCTGATTTGATCCTCACTTTTATCTAACCTGTTGTTAATTCCTTCTGGTATATTCTTCATTTTAAATATTTTATTCTTCTTGACTATTTTTTAAAGTTTCTATGTCCTTTTTAATGCTTACTAGCTCTTTGTTTAAATTATCACAGAGGCCACCCATTCTTCCCCTGTCTTTAATCATCTTTATAATGCTTGTTTTAACCTCTGCATCTGGTATGTTGGTTGCTTCCATTTTATTTAATTCTTTTCTAGGGATTTATTTTGTTCTTTTATTAGGAACATATTTATTTGTCTCTCTGTTTTGTCTCTGTACATTTGGTAGGTATTCTATGAGCCCCAAATTTGTTATGAAAGTTTTATTGTATAAGTGTCTTCTTGGGCTCAGTTATACAACCTTCCAGATCACCTAAGTTTCATGCTACAGGATGTTTCTTGTGGGTTATGTGCATCTTCCTGTTGTAGTTGTGTATTGAATACTTTTGGCCCTTTTCTGGGGGTGGAGTTAACCCTTCAGGCTGGCTTACTATAAAGGTAACCCTGGGTCACTGTATATGAGACACTATGCAGGAACTACCCAACCGCCTTCCCAAGGTGAAGTTTTCCCAGCAGAATTTGGTATCTCCTGAATTCCCCTTTGTTTGTTACACTGGTATAGCTAGTTGGGTCAAACTCTAGTGTGTTCTAAAGCCCACCACTGGTTGTACTGGTTCTGGGTCTACTTGTACAAGGTTGAGGTACAGGTCACTTTCAGACATTGTGTGTAACCAGACTTGGAGGAACTGTCTAGAGCTACCATTCTATTCACTGTTCATGGTTGTCTATTGGGCCTGATGTGCATGGGAGGGCCTATTATGTATATAAAGGGTCCTCCTACTTTCTGCAGGTTAGAGATGGGGACAGTACTATGAAAGGTCTGAGGCTCTTTGGGGTCTACCTCCACCTTCCAGGTACTCCACCTTTCCCTGAGTTTGCCTGATCTTCCTCCAGAACCTTCTGAAGAAAGACAGAAGAGTGGTTCCAGGCCAGCCATGACCCAGATACTTCTACAGGTTGCAAGCTCATTAAGGATGGGGGACTTGGCTCAGGACAATGGGGCTATTGTGTCTCCTACATGGGGTACATTCAGTCTGGTACTCAATGAGAGGAGAGTGGTCCTACTCTAAAACCAAATCACTTAGTCTCTGCCAGAATCTATAGCTCTAGCTCCCCCAGGAGGGGTATGCCACAGATTTAAGTTGGGTGTAGCTGACCCTTCCTTCTGCAGGAACAATCTCAGCAGGTGAAACCACTGGTCCTGTGGGGGAGGTGGGCAGATCAAAAGAGTCTCCTGTTGAAGGTGGTGCCAGCTGAGCTCACAGGAATGAGCTGAGTACTTTCTCAGTTGCCAGACAATAGTTTCCTAAAAGAATACACTCCCATTGTCCCAGCTGCAATCATTACTACACGTGAAGAAACGAGCTTAGCTGGGTGAGGTAAGGTACTTGAGAGAGCAGATCTAGTCTCACCCATCCTTTGTGGGTGATGCCAGAAAGTTTGTAGGAGGCCTTCCTTTTCCCAGGATAGAGTGAGCTAAGTTCTCAGGGAAGGAGTGGTCTCCTACCATGTAACCACACAATCCAGTACCCACTCATCTGACTCTAGACAAAAGCCTCCCCTGGAGATGCTCTCTGAAAGTTTCAGGTTTCTATAGTACTCTGATCCCCCTGAAGGACTCAACTAGGCAGGATGAGGCCACAGAATGGCAAGCCAAGCCAAATGATTCAACAGGTAGGGTTGGGATGCTGGCTGTGCAGGTATCATTGTTTGATTTTTTGAGTAATACTTTTCTTTAAAGGCAATCCTATGTTGAAGGATTCAGAGGAGAAAAAGGAATGAAAAGGGGACTTTCCAGGCAAAAAAAAAAGAGAGAGAGAGAGAGAGAGAAGGAGTGAGAGAAAGACACGGGCTACAATGTTTAAACTAAAGAATGTTTCTTTCTAGCAATTAATAGTTGGTTACATCTATTTTAGGTGCAAATTATATGTTGTAGTCATACTGAAAGTTCAGAAGAGACTTTTACCCAATGATCATCCAGACTGTTGATACCACACACATACTAAGAGGCTATTAAAGTTTTATCACTTACATAATTAATGTTTCTCTGTAGAACAGGACAGATCTCTTGAACAGTTTCAAATTGGTGTGAGAGAGCAAGGAAAAGAATGTGGTCACTGTGCTTACTGTTGTTAGGGGTAAGGCCAGTGTGAGCTCATGTGCACTTAGGGGCTTCTGTTGTCAGAAATCTTTCACTGGCACCAAAGGGGTGAAAAATACATTCAGGCTTTCTTATCAACTTCTCCAGATGTGGGGCACAACAAGAAAAGGGTCAGATTTAAAAGTTGTCAGCAGTCATCCATCAAAATATGTGACCACAGTCCTCATTGCAGTGTGTTTGTGTGTGTTTTGACTATCCTCCACTATTCCCATCTATGCACATGTGATATTCTTTTATATATCTACAGGTAATCCTGACCTTCATGAAATTGCATTGTGTCCTTTGGGCTTTTATTTCTGTAGCTTTCATAGTAAGTATTTGTTTTATTTTCTTCTTCCCATTGTCTTTGTTCAAGAACATCCATGATGCCTTGGAAAACTGTTTTTTCCCCCCTATTATTTTTCATGTAATCTGAAAGTTCTCAAGAATTTTGTATGCTTGAAGTATTTTTAAAACTCATAGTCCCCAAACTCAATAAAAATAAAACTGCTTTGCCTTTAAAATGATAAGTCATTTCAGGTATAAAGAATCCATGGACAAAGCCAAAAGGAGGAAGAAAGCCAAAATGTGGGGGTGGGTGGGGCAGGGGAAAATAGTGGTGAGAAAATGGAGAGAACTGTGCTAGAACAACAAAGGATTATTACAAATTAAATACACAAATTAAAAAATGTAGAAAAAGTAAATCATTTCTGAGTAACTAGCACAGAGACTGTTCTCAACTCCAATTTCTATTCCTGGTCCTATAAACGCCCACCTCATGAAGATGAAAATTACAGTATCTACTTAGGGTAATCCTAGGTATCCCACATGTGGTAAGCAACTATTTCAAGGTAGTGTTGAAGATTTTCTCTGTGGGCAACACACCCTGTGTAATGCCCAGGGTTTATCAATATTATTGGAATGCCATTCCCATGAAGAAATTCTATGGTATGACACAACTGACATCAAGAAAGGGAGGTTATCCTGGTTGGCCTGAGTGACATAATTGAGTGAGCCCTCAAAAAGGGAGGGGCTCTTCCTTAAGAAGCAGATTCTCCTTTGCTGGCTTCGGGATGAAAAGGCCATGTTTACTGGGGCTGCAAGTGTCTAAGAAAGTATGCATGTGAAGCTTACTGAGTCCTCACCAATTCCTCTGGCAGCTCATCCTACTCTGGTTTTGACTCCAGTGACCCTGAATAATTACTGTTTATTAAGAGATTCTACTATGATCCATACACTGGCCATAAAATAGACACAGTAGAACATTGAGATCTTAGGGATATATTTCCATTATGTTTGAAAACATGCTCAAGTTTCTTAAATAACTTTAGTCAGGTAAATTCATGCCTACATTGTACTTATTTTTGTCAAAACCTCATTTTTGACCCTAAGTGATATGGCTGTGCTAATGATTTACCATAACTATTGAACTTGTCACCCAGAAGCAAGCACTGGAATGAAGAAATTTGTCAGAACAAGAAATCTGCCAGAACAAGAAATCTGCCTGACCCTATGAAAGATAAGATATCCACAATTGCTTTGAGTAACTGGATATTTTAAAAGTTGACCATATTTAATTCAGTGGCTTTCAAATATATGCTTCCTTGGATTAGAGAAAATATTTATGTCATGTCTGAAATCAATAAAAAATGTATGTGATTTATTTAGCCCTCCAAATTGCCTTAAAAAAAAAGAATGGAGTTCAATTACCAGAAAACAAATTTAAATGTTAACTAACATTTATTGTTTTAAGATATTTTGGCTATACTTTTAATTATGAAAAACAAATTGTATAACTTACTACTTTAGGCTTTATGATTATCCTAATAATTCACATCCATGTTAAAATAATGTTTAGGTCCTTCTCCCCTGCCTAAACCCTTCTGTTCAAAATTTTAGTGTTTCTTAGACTACCATGAAAAGAAATCTAAACTAAAACATACTATTCATCTATTGTCATCCAAACACTGTGCTTTTGGCATTGTAAGCTACATGTCATTATTCACCAAGACATTTTGAAATAGACATGAATATTGCCATTTCACATGCAAAGAAAGAGAAGATTGAGAGGTCAGTCACTTTTTCTAAATTGATTCCTCCCTTCTCCCTAATTATCCATTATTGACAGCAATTATTTAGTAGTAATGAGAAGATAATGGATGTTGCTTTGACTTCATTAAGTACAAGTGTTTCTGGTTTCCTACAAAAGGGAACAAATGGTCTGAACCCCAGGATTGTGCATCTGAGTTGAGATCATCCCAGCAAAATCCCACAAGGAAAATGATACCCTCGTGATCATAACAAATCACTGAACTCAAATATAAGAAGTACTGAAAGAGTATAAGAAGAAAGTTCTGAATCAATGACAAGCACTATAGAGAAAAATGAAATGAGAAATAAGATGAGGTTGGTGACATTTTATTGAGGCAGTGTAATTGAAGCACATGGAATTGCTGATAATACTCAATGTGAAACTTGAATCTGAGTGAAGCAGTTCATGAAGGCAGGCAATGCCAATACTCTTTCCATAAGGTGCCACAAATAGAGCTACACTTGAGCAATATGAACATAATTTAGGGAATTCTTATTTGTAATATATAAGTAAATATTTCAATATAACACATTGGAATAACAGAAAGGAAGTTTTTTTCTCTACCAAACTGTTTGAAAGTTTCCAAGTATCATGTTGGAATATATTAATTTCATCTAATATTAATAGCTAATTTGAAATGTTTTAATTGCAATTATTAGAAAAATAAAATGTAGCATTTGTAAAAAAGATTCTTATGACCTTTGGAAAACTGTTTTTTAATAACTAATTATATGCAAATGAAAAATCAGTGAGCATACTTAAATGTAAATTTTACGTTATTTTTTCAAATTTAAATAGCTCTAGTACATTCACTGATTTTGTGACAAGAGCTCAAGAATGCGATTTATTTTGTTTCCATTTCTGCTGTGTAGCTAAGGCATGAAAACAGTTTGTGCTATCATTAATAATCCATTTTAACAAGTGAACTTAGAAAGCTTCCCTTCCACCCACTCAATTCCCCTCTCCAAATGAACCAGAAGCACATGGGCTAAAAATTCTGTGGAAGCCAAGATTTTCTGTCCAACTCTGAGACATTATTGTACAATCTTTATCATGTCATCACCATCAAATTTGATTTAGAAGGTCTGCATCTACTGACACCCATAAATGGTCCAGCTTAGATTTCAGGTGAGCAGTTCTAAGTCGAGTTTGTAATCAGGCTAATACCTATGTGGCAGACACAGAGAATACAGGGATGAAGGAACAAGGACAGTTTTTACATTTTGATGAATGTGTGGTATGCCCCACACTGTGCAAAACATTTTTTATATGCCATGCCACTAAATACTTATAACCCTGCAGGTATCTGTATGTCATTCCCAAGTGACAAATATTAGTATCAATTTAGAAAAATAACTCAAAATAAAAAAAAAATTAGAAGACAAGATAATTAGAATTTAAAGCTCTCAGTTTTTCTGAGTCCAGATTCCTTAAGGTTATATGATTTTTTTTTTGCTTGTTTCGTTATTTCAACTGCCTCCCATGACACTAGTCTCCCACAAACATACACATACACTTAAACCCAGAGGTTGTGCTTGGCCTTGTCTTATGTATAAGTTCAACAAATATTACTAGTGGGCTAGAACAGAATGGCTTTGCCAGGGACTCTCATTCAATAATAATTCCCTGCCCTGGCTGGCGTAGCTCAGTGGATTGAGCACGGGCTGCAAACCAAAATGTTGGAGGTTCGATTCCCATCCAGGCCACATACCTGGGTTTCAGGCCTTGACCCCCAGCAACTGCACATTGATGTCTCTTTCTCTCTCTCTCATCTCCCTCCCTTCCCTCTCTAAAAATAAAAATAAAATTAAATTTAAAAAAATAAAAAATAATAATTCCCCAACTGTGTTTCTTTTTTCAGTTTCTGAAGTTTCCATGATCTTAACTCTAGGGTGTTAACATTTAAACTCCTCTAACTGCCCTGCCCAAATGTTAATTTATTATACTCAGAAGCGTTTGCCTTACTTCTAAAGTGGCTGTGCCTTGTTCTAATGATAATCCTAAATTAAGTAAATGCCTCGGTCCGCGAGGCAGTCAACGGGGTCCGCCGATATACCTGTAACGGATGAAAAGGGATGGGACAGGAGGCGCGAAAGAACGACAGCAAGACAAAGGATTCTGATCAAGCTGCCAATTTTATTTTAAAATGGAGGGAGTTATATAGAGGAAGGTAGTGAAGGAAGTGCAGTGGATAGGTGGCTTCAAAGCGTGCTCTAGCCTGTGATTGGCCGGGGGGCGCATGGCGGGCGCATGATCAAAGCACTGATTGGTGTGCCGCCTGCATATTTAGGCTAGGCGGATGCATGGCTCCTGACCGCAAACGTCCTGTTATGCAAGCGCAACCTTCAGGTTTGATTGCATCAGCCTGTTTCAGGCTTATCCCAGCCCCCAACATCTCCTCCCTTGTTTTTATTTTTAAGGCGAGGAGTGGACATTAACCAGCTAGGGGAGGCAGTGGTCTGGCTCCTCCTGAGCTCGTCCCGAGCTCTGAAGCACCCTTTTCGGAGGAGAGGGTTGGGGTACTGACCTCTATGCAAGCCGACTTGCCTCTCAGGAGACACGGCAGGGCCACCTTCGGGGTAGCTTCTCCTTGCGATGCTTTGCTCTGCACCTAGCGGTGTCCATTACCTTTTATAGGTAAAGTATAATGCCAAGGGTTATACTGTTCTCGTAGGAGGAGGGGGTGTAAGAAGGAGCTTATGCGCGAGGACATTCTGCGAAAAAACGCTACGAGTCAGTGCCAGGTTCATTCATTTCTAACTGCTGATAATGTATCTGGATAGGTTTGCCAAGAAGGGAGTTAAGTTGGTCTCGGATGAGGTTTGTGGTGCGCCTGAGAATCCAGGGAGCAAAGGTTAGGAAGAGAATGATAGCTATTAAAGGCCCGAGGAGAGGGAGAAGAAAGGGGAGTAGTCCGTTGAAGGCTGTAAGAAAAGGACTTTCAGTTAGAGCTTTTCGTCGTCTTTCCAGATCTTCTTGAAGGGTCTGGATCTTGTCCTGGACGATACCTGACTTGTTGGCATAAAAGCAGCATCGTTCCTGTAAAGCTAAGCAAATGCCTCCCTGCTCTGCTGTGAGTAAGTCTAAGCCTCGTCTATTCTGGAGGACTACCTCTGCTAGGGAGTCTAGCTGGTCTTGAATGTCAGTAATAGTACTGGATAAGGCTTGGACATCATCGACAAGTTGTTTGGAAAGCTTTGTATAGGAGTGAACTGTGACTCCTAATCCTGCAGTTCCGGTAGCTACCACTCCAGAAACTCCTAGACCAACAAGCAGGGGAATAATAGCTAAGGCTCTTTTGTGTCGTCCTGCGAAGTGGTCAAAAGCAGGAACGGGGACGGGTTCATCCCCTGGGATAATGTCTATGTCAGGTAGTAAGATAGCTAGGGCACATAGCCCTGTCCAATTGGCGGGCAGGGCGGTGAAAGCTAGATTATTACCACAAACGAATGCTCGTCCTGGACCAGGGCAGAGGGATGTGCTGTAATTAAGCGTGTGGCTGCAATTGGTAAAGCTAGCGAAACCAACAGAAATATCAAAGGAATTATTCTGTAATTTCTTATAGATGCAGGGGGAGGAGTAAAAAAGCATAGGCTGAACTCTAAAGGGTATGCTGAGGGTGCAATTTTGTTCGGTGATATTCAGGGCTGATATGTTGGTGGGAACAGCTAGAGGCATGTGCCGCGGCCAGCGAGGCAGTGGGTTCGAGACGCGCAGTGACGGACTGAAAAGAGAGAGCGACCAGTTGCTCTGGTGGCAAAAGGCAAGTTTATTGAAAACTCTTGTCATTATATAGTGAAATGTTCTAAAAATAGAATGCTTGCTACACGAAGAGAGTCTTTGTTCAAGAAAGCTTACACACCCCTCCAGGTCACGTACAGAACATCCCGAGACATGACAAACATTCTGGTTTAGATTAACTCCAAGGACACGACGCATCGCCTCAAGGCTCCGGCACCTCCCTGTCCTTCTCTTGGGCACAATCCGATAACAAACAAGGCCGGGGGTGATGTCAGGTCACCTCCCCGAGGCCAAGGAACAGGCCCAAGCATCATTCTCACAATGCAGGACCCTAACTCTTGACCCCCTTCCTGGGGGGCTTGGTTCCCCACATCTCCCCCTTTCTTGTTTAGGACAATTAAGGCAGATATTTCTGCAATGAGCATTCCTACGAACCGTTTTGTGCGGGCTAATATTAAGTCATTAACCTTTTGGATGATAGCAAAACCAGGGTCCTCACACCAAGGGGTGGAAAGGTTAACAGGTACAAAGGCAAAAGAAGGTTGTTTCAATACAGCAAATGAACTAACATTCATAGATAAATTAAGGCAGTTAGTTAGATAGCACTGATCACAGGTTAGGTTATATACAGTATTATGAGAGACCTGCAAGTCTCCAGCAATGAACGCGAAAGGGTCGGGCACACAAGATATCACAGAAACATTCTTCTGATTTCCAGACCAAGAGATGGCGTCCTGGGCTCCTATGTGCATCCACTGGACCGCTCTCTTTGCTACGGTAATATACTGAAGAGAGGCCACAGCTTTCCACAACATAGTCTGATAGGTTCTATTGTTTTTGGTCCAAATTCCGTAGAGAAGATTTTGAGGCCGCAACGAGCCGTTGCGAAAGTCACTCCAGTCACAAACCCCTTGGTCGCAAACTGTTTGATTGAGATGGCAAATCCTCCAGGCCGGTCCCCCATTGGCTGGGCGATGGGGTCCGACTTCTGCAAGTTGGAATGTCGGCAGGGGGAGTTCCTATGCCAATCGTGGCGGAGGTATTGTTGCGTTTCAAATACAGCATATTAACACCCCAGTGAGTCCCATTACTAAAGTCACTGTCTCAGTCTTCATACCTCTGAATAAGAGTACAGTTTGCCAGAGAGGTGGAGAAGCAAAGCGGCTGCGTCGTAGATATGCCTGAATAATTGACCATCGCACTCACTGGTATTACGTGTCTGACGGAAGGGGTGCCCAGTACCTGGGTGTTGTTGACATAAACTGGAATGAACTCGTTGTCTTCCCAAGTGACTGGGTGCATGACAGGGGGGTTCGGGACGAAAGCCCAATACACCTCCGCGCTCACCGACAGCCTCAAGAGCCAGATAAGGCTAAGTAACAGCGCCAGCCGGCGCAGCTTCTTCTCCGGCCTCTTGATCCGAGGCTGTGTCGTCAGCGACATCTTCTCCATCCTTCTCGTCAGCTTGCGAATTTTGCTCCTGGGCATGACGAACACAGCGTTCAGGCAGCCAACGAGGAGCCTCAGCGTCTGTAGGAAAAACACACACATACCCTCTTCCCCATATTAATACTGGGTCTGGGCCATGGCGTGACCCGTCAATGGGATCTCTCCAATAAACTTGTGGGTATTGACTCATACGTGGGCTCCAATGACGGTCAGCTGCAGAGCGCCCCTCGGTATCTAGAGTGAGGAAATTTAAAACGAAAAGGGAATGGGCTAACAGTAATTTCGGGGACCGAGGATCATACCATCTCCCCCCTTTTAATTTAGTAAGCTGGTGTTTCAAAGTAAGATGGGCGCGTTCAACAAGTCCTTGGCCCTGTGGATTATAAGGGATACCGGTTTTGTGAATAATTCGAAAAGAGACAAAAATTGTGGAAAGTACGGCTGGCATAGGCGGGAGCATTATCAGTTTTCAGTACACGAGGGGTTCCTAAAATGGCAAAACAGGAAAGGAGGTGAAGAATAACGTTACGGGTATTTTCGCGGGAAGGGGGTGTAGTGCATAAAAAAATGAGAACAGGTGTCAATCGTAACATGCAAATATTGAAGTTTCCCGAAGGAGGGAAGGTGGGTTACATCCATCTGCCAGAGATCGTTAGGGCGAAGGCCCCTAGGGTTGACGCCAAAATGAGGAACAGGGGATAAGGGAGCACAGGAAGAGCATGACTTGACAATCTGTCGTGCGGCATCCTTGGTCAAGCGGAATTGATATCGTAGCGAGCGGGCTGACTGATGGTGAAGGGCATGAGAATCCGTAGCTTGCTGTACCTGTGACAGATAGACTTGTGTATGAAGATCAGCAAAATGATTACCTTGCGCAAGAGGACCAGGGAGCCGGGAGTGACCTCGAATATGTCCGACAAAACAAGGGGAAGAACGAGATTGAAGGAGGGATTGAATTGTAAGGAATAATTGGAAAATAGTAGGGTTGTGAGTATGGATCAGAGGGACTGTTTCAAGGACAGATAAGGCACGAACGATATATTGACTGTCAGTGTAAAGATTGATTGCCTGCTGAAAAAGCTCCAACACGCGGGACACTGCATAGACCTCAACTTCCTGTGCAGATGAAAAGGAGGTGGACCATACATAAGTTTTATCAGGAGTAACTAAAGATGCTCTGCCATTAGAGGAGCCGTCGGTGAAGAGAGAAATGGCTCCTGCGATGGGGTCACTGACGACAACCTTAGGAAAAATGAAAGAGGCAACGTGCGCGAACTGTAGAATCTTGTCATGCGGGAGGTGATGAGCTATTTCACCTGCAAACCCTTCAAAAGCAAGAGCAAAGGAGTCATTAAAATTCATCAACCAAGAATATTGCTCTGCAGTATAGGGGATAATAATTGTGGGAGGATCCCTGCCTAGGACTTGTACAGATAATTTACGGCCTTGCTGAACGCGCTCCGCCACCAGGGTAGGGTAGGAAAGAAGGGCTTTCCGCGGGGGTGGCAGAGCCATGGAGCCATTGCAAAACACCCTGTTGGTAGAGAATGCCTGTTGGTGTCAGCGAGGTGGGAATGATAATTAACTGCCAGGGCCGAGCGCGGCAGCGGTCTCGGCTTCCTCGGCCCCGGGATGCGGCGAGCGCTGCTGCCGGGGGCTGTAACACTCGGGAGGGCGGGCCCCCGCCCGGCCCCCACGAGGGGGAATGAGGCAGGGGGCCCCCCGAGCCACCTTCCCCGCCCGGCCTTCCCAGCCGTCCCGGGCCGGTTGCGGCGCACCACCGCGGCGGAAATGCGCCCTGCGGCGGCAGTCGCCCGGCCGGGGCGGTCCCCGGCGACCCCACCCCCGGCCCCGCCCGCCCGGCCCCACGCACCCGCCGGGTGGCGGGGGGAGGGGAAGGGCGGGGGAGGGACCGGGAGGCACGGGGAAGCGGGGAAAGATCCGCCGGGCCGCCGGCACGGCCCGGGACCCGCCGCCGGGTTGAATCCTCCCGGGCGGACTGCGCGGACCCCACCCGTTTACTTCTTAACGGTTTCACGCCCTCTTGAACTTGCTCATCCCTTAATTCTTTAAGCACAGACAATAATTCTTTCAGGGTTGGATCCGCCTCGCCGGCCGGCTTCTCATCCTCGGCCGAGGCGAGGAACACCTCCTGAGGGGGGTGATACGATGCTGCCTGCTCAGCAAGGTCTCCCCAATCAACTTCTGCTGGATCGGGAGCCCGCGATTTCTCCGATAAGTTCACTTCTGGCTGATCATACTTCGGCGGTTCCCATTTTAGGGGGGGTGCGGTCGGCGGAGGTGGAGGGGAATATAGATTCTCCGCCGAGCGAGCAGCACGGAGACTGCCCCGCGTGCTGCGCTCCCACTTGGCAAGCTCAGAATCCCCCCCTTAAGCAGTCTCGAACAAGAGACCAAAGAGAGAACGCATCTACAGGTGTCTTCTCAGGACCATTAGTTTGATAATGCTCTTTGATGCGCTCCCCCCACTTTCTTCCACGTATCTATATTTATAGTCCCTTCTTCCGGAAACCACGGGCAGAACTGCTGAATGAAATCTACAAAGTGATGGATTTGCCCTTTCGACGTGGAAATTCCCCGTCCCCTCAATAGGGAACATAATACCTGCTCAAAGAGTTCCCTCTCGGTAGAAAGTGAAACCCCCATTTTTATTAGCTCTCTTCGTCTACTCCCTGCTACTTTCGTTTTTCTTTTTCTTTCGTATACTTACTGGGCCCCTGTAGCAGCGGTCCTGTCAGGCTCTGCTGTCGTCAATCTCAGGACTCTGGTGGTCCCCCGAAGACCTCTGGTTCCGGTCCCTGTTCGGGCGCCACTTGCCGCGGCCAGCGAGGCAGTGGGTTCGAGACGCGCAGTGACGGACTGAAAAGAGAGAGCGACCAGTTGCTCTGGTGGCAAAAGGCAAGTTTATTGAAAACTCTTGTCATTATATAGTGAAATGTTCTAAAAATAGAATGCTTGCTACACGAAGAGAGTCTTTGTTCAAGAAAGCTTACACACCCCTCCAGGTCACGTACAGAACATCCCGAGACATGACAAACATTCTGGTTTAGATTAACTCCAAGGACACGACGCATCGCCTCAAGGCTCCGGCACCTCCCTGTCCTTCTCTTGGGCACAATCCGATAACAAACAAGGCCGGGGTGATGTCAGGTCACCTCCCCCGAGGCCAAGGAACAGGCCCAAGCATCATTCTCACAATGCAGGACCCTAACTCTTGACCCCTTCCTGGGGGATTGGTTCCCCACAGGCATGGGGGTGCCTTGGCTTAAGCATAACCAGCTATCTTGGGCTAGTGGAGGGTTGGAAATATTTAGTGCCCAATGGGTGGCTGTCAAAATGTCTGTCGTTTGGGTATCTAGATCTATTCCTCGCGACTTGGGAAGAGCCAGAGGGTGATGGGTGAGTTTAGGGAATTGATTTTCAATGAGCTGTTCTATTTGGTTCTGGACGGTGAGTTCTCTTATGATATCTTGAGGCCCACCTCCATCAGAAGTGTGAATAGGAGGAGTTTGTTCCCAGCACACTGACTGTCCTACAGTGCCTTGGTAGCCGGCTTGTAAGTATTTGGTGGAACTAAGGCCAATGAGTGATGAGCTATCTCCCCAGTCTCCTACGTTGGCAGCATTTTTTGTTTTCTGGAGTATGGCAGTAAAATATGCCTTATTGCCAAGGGTACACTCTTGAACATTATTGTAGCAAGAAGAGTGCATTGTTGAATAAAAGGAGGTGCATGGGCATGGTCCTGGCTTTCCATTAATGGCAGGTATGATAGGAGGCTTAGGTACGCAGGACCGTTTGGGTTTGGACATCCCCCCTGTTGCTGTGGGTGAATAAGCTAGGTAAGCTGTTTTTGTGTTGCAGTCTACTACCTGAGTATAAGACGAGGGGATGGCATGATCGGTAGTAGTTCCTCCACGGCATTCACACGGTGGCCCAAAGAGGACGTGGTAGATGTTGCCAGGTGGCGCTTGAAGCCCTCCATATGCTCTTAGGTGTAAGAGTGCTTGTAGTAACAGGAAGAAGAGCCATTGGGAGAACATGTTTTGCCTGAAATAGAAAGAAGAGAAAATCTCCTCAGGGCGTATTATTATTCCCTGGGATTTGATTAGGTTCAACTGGTGGGGCGGGCGATGATTGACATGTTTTATTAGCCTTTCAGGGGAGCCATCGTGGGCCATCTTCTTTTTGATCATAAATGCAGGCTGAGCCTCTCCCCCATATAAGGACGGGGTCTGGGCCTTTCCAGGAGTGAGTGAGGGGGTCGCGCCACATGACCGTGGCTTGTTGTGATGCGGTTTGTGGGTGCTAGTGGCGATCGGCTGCCGAACGACCCTGTATGTCCAGTGTAAGAAAATTAAGCTGGAAGAGGGCATGATTTAGAAGATTTCGAGGTTGTTGTTTTGAAAATCCAAGAGGAGAGTGTGTTAGGCGATTAATGGCATTCTTTAAGGTTTGGTGGGCCCGTTCTACTATACCTTGTCCTTGAGGATTGTAAGGGATTCCAGTAATATGCTTAATTTGAAGTTGTTGGCAAAAGGCTTGGAAATTTTTTCCTGTATAGCCAGGGCCATTATCTGTTTTAATGGTGTGGGGCTTGCCTAGGGCGGAAAAGCAATGGATCATATGAGAGATTACATTTTTTGACGCTTCTCCTGTTTGGGGCGTGGCAGCTATAAATCCACTAAAAGTATCAACTGTAACATGAATAAATTTTTGCCTCCCAAAGGCGGCAAAGTGGGTAATATCCATTTGCCATATAGTATTGGGTATAAGGCCACGGGGATTAACGCCTAAATGAGGCACAGGGGCTGAGGTTATACAATGAGGACAAGCTTTAACGATGTCCCTAGCTTGGTCTCTAGTGATTTTATAAAGAAAGCGAAGGGTATGGGCATTTAAATGGTGCAAGGTATGGGCTTGTGTGGCCTCAGTAACTGGGTCTGTAAGAATAGGGCAGATGGTCTGTGTGGCAACGTCAGCTAGGGCGTTGCCTTCTGTTAGGGGCCCAGGAAGGTCAAGGTGAGCACGAAGATGTCCAATATAGAAAGGGTGTTGTCTTTGTAAGATAAGGTTTTGTAGTTTGGTGAATAAAGGGGTGGCATTAGTGGAGGGTTTGATGAAGGGAACTGTTTCTAGTAGAGGGACTGACTGAGCTATATAGGCGCTATCAGTATAGAGGTTGAACGGTTGGTTGGCAAGTGAAGTAAAAACTTCAAGTATGGCAAACAGTTCTATGAGCTGAGCAGAGGAGTAAGGAGACTTAATTGTAAAAGTTTGTTTGTTAATGACATAGGCAGCTGTGCCATTTGAAGATCCATCAGTAAAGACGAGGGTGGCTTTAGGAATTGGAGCTGTTTTGATGAGTTTAGAAAAGATGAAGTGATGAGTTTTAGCAAATTGAACGAGAGGATCACTAGGGAAGTGATTATCAAGATTCCCTGTAAAGGAGGATAATGCTATAGCCCACTCATCAGAAGTTTGTAGAAGCCAGTTTGTTTGGTCATGTGAGTAGGGAGTAATTATTGAATCAGGGTCTTTACCAAATAGTTGGCGGCTGGTGGATCACCCCTTAATAATTAGAGTGGCAAGAAGGGAGGGATAAGTAAGTAATACTCGTGAGGGAGAGGCTGGTAGGTGGACCCAAAGAAGGGGATGGCCATTTTTTGTAAGGTCTGTGGTTTTTGACTGCCAGAAAACTCCAGTAGGTGTATGGGCTGTAGGGAGTAATATGAATACTAGAGGTAGGTTATAGGAAATCTGTTGAGCGCTTTGCCGTTGTATGGCTTTGTTGATAATGGTTAAGGAATGTTCTGCTTCGGGGGGTTAAGGCACGCGGAGATAAGGGATCTGAGTCTCCTTTTAGAATGTTATTGAGTGGGAGGAGCGCTTCTGTGGGCAGCTTTAAGTATGGCTGGAGCCACTGAATGTCTCCAAGAAGCTTTTGAAAATCATTGAGTGTTTTTAAATTATCAATTCTGAGGGATATGCGGGGGGTAAGTACTTGTTGGTGACATAGTTCAAACCCTAGATAGGAATACGGATCAGATGTTTGCACTTTATCAGGGGCGATCTGTAGTCCCCGGTTAGCAAGGCATGTGATCATATGGGCGTGACAGGCTCTAGCGGTATCGCTGTCAGGGCAGGCTAGAAGGATATCGTCCATATAATGGAGGATATAGGCCTGGGGCCATTGCTTTCTGACTGGGGCGATGGCAGCTGCAACGAACTTTTGACACAAGGTGGGGCTGTTGGCCATGCCCTGTGGTAGTACCTTCCAATGGTAACGAGGCATAGGGCTTTGGAAATTGGTTTGAGGGACACTGAAGGTGAAGTAGGGTCTGTCTTCAGGGTGGAGGGGAATGGTAAAAAAGCAGTCTTTTAAATCTATGACAATTTTGTAATAATTGGCAGGAATGGTGACAGGTGACGGGAGACCAGGCTGTAGGGCTCCCATGGGGACCATTATTTTATTGACGGCTCTAAGATCTTGTAGAAGACGCCATTTCCCAGATTTCTTTTTGATGATAAAAATAGGGGTATTCCAAGGGGAATTAGAAGGCTCAATGTGCCCTGCTACAAGTTGTTCCTGCACTAACATAATAGCAGCGAGGGTTTTTTCCTGAGTAAGGGGCCATTGATCAACCCACACAGGTTCAGTGGATTTCCATAATATTTTATCTTCATGGGGTGCAGGACTGTCAATGGCCGCTAGGGTAAATTTTGGGTATATCCCAGACCTGTCTTATTAAACTTTGGATTAATGGAAATGGGTTGAGTGATGCCTTGATGGTTTTTTCCTAGCCCTTGGCCGGGTACGGATCCTTGGTTTAGCATTTGAGTTATAGCAACGTTACTGGGGCTATATAAGACTACTTTCATTTGGGCAAGAATATCTCTCCCCCATAGATTAACGGGCAAGTTAGGTAGTACATATGGGGGTCACGAAGCCCTGGTTTCCTTCATTGTCTTCCCATTTAAGGGTTTTAGAGCTTTGTTGTGGATTGGTAGACTGTCCTATGCCATGCAAATGTGTGGCAGCTATGGTTAGGGGCCAATTTCGAGGCCATTGAGACTCAGAAATAACAGTGGCATCGGCTCCTGTGTCAATAATACCTGAAAAGGCTTTATTATTAATTCTGAGTTTAAGTAAGGGACGGCCCTCGGTAACCTGTTGCACCCAATATGCATCTGAAGAGCCGGGGGGGCTTGACCCTCGAAAAGGTTTTTGAAAATTGGAATTAAGATGTTGAAGGGGGAGGATGATTATTTGGGCTAACCTAGTTTCTTTGGGGATGGTAATTAAATCTGAAGTGGTGGAAAGGATAATTTGGATTTGTCCTTCAAAATCATTATCTATAATGCCAGGGAGGACTTGTATCCCTTGTAGGGTGGAACTGACTCGGCCGAAGATAAGCCCAAAAGTATTAGGCAGTAGGGGCCCAAAAACGCCGGTAGGGACTATTAGGGGACTATTGTCTGAAGTTAGTACTGTGTCGGTGGCGGCACAGAGGTCCAATCCTGCGCTGCCTGCTGTGGCCCTCCACAGGTCTGTGACATAGCGGCGTGATTGATTACCGGGAGGGCAGGGATCTGTGGGTGGAGTGATCGGGGAGTGAACTGTGTAGCCCCGGAGTTCACACCCGGTATGGGGCCCTGGGGCTGGGCCCTGTTGAAGTTTCCCTGCTTCGGGGGAATGGGCTGTCCATAAATGTCTGTCTTAGATCTGCATTCTGAGGACCAGTGAAAACCCTTCTTACAGCGAGGGCATTTCGTGGCAGGGGCTCCTGGACTATTAGTACTAGGCCCTGTTGGGTTTTGGATTTGAATTTGAGTTTGATTTTGGCTCTTCTGGGGGCAGGCTCGGGAAAAATGTCCAGGTCGGTTACAGTTGTAACAAAGGCGATTAGTGGGGCGCGCCGGCTGTGGGGGCATAAAATTTTGTAAGGCGGCACCAATGGCAAGTCCGAAAGCATGGGCAGAGCCGATGCCGGAGCAGAGGCGAACATAGTCACAGAGCTCTCCTTGGCGATAGGGGCGGATGGCATTTTGGCAAGCGGGGTTGGCATTTTCATAAGCTAGGTGTTTGACGAAAGCGTTTTCACTTTCGCCCGCGCCAAAGAGCCTCTCAGCTAATTCTTGTAAACGACTTATGAAATCACTGTATGGCTCATCTGGGTCCTGTCTTATTTTTGCAAGAGAGGTGGTTGCGGTGCCCTTTTGTGGAAGGCGCCTCCATGCTTTAGGACCCGCGGACTGGATCTGGGTTAGAAGTCCGGGGGGAAATTGAGCTTGCTTTTCATTGCTATGATAGGGGGCGGAGCCAAGAAACTTAAGAATGGTCCAACTTTTAGAGGAGGATTTTCGCATATTGCGCTGAACAAACTGTTTAGCGGTGTCTTCATATTCGCTTTTCCAAAGAATAAAGTCACCTCCACTTAGCGCTGCCTTCGCTAGAAAGAACCAATCATTGGGCGTGAGCCAGCGCTCACTAAGATTTTCAATTAGGGCAAGGGAAAAGGGAGCTGTGGGCCCGTAGTGTGTTACAGCAGATTTGACTTTTTCTAATGTTTTGAGGCTAAGTTTCTTGTATGTGTGGGAATAAGTTTGGGGGGCCGCAGTATCTCTTGTACTGGGCTCTGCTTCGTCTATATCAGAAGGGGAGCTGTCAGAGTCCTCGGGGTTGTCGCTATCAGGAGGGGGGGTAGCTGCAGCTGCAGCTGAACTATCTACGTTCTCGGTCCTATCTGGGCGAGTCTGGGATCTAGTAACAGGGAATGCTAAAGTCTTGTGGGGAGGGGGACTGATCGTAAGAACGGAGAGCTCATTGGCAATGGTTTTAATATCTCGGATGAAAGTGAGGGTTTCCTGAAGGAGAGGCTTTGGAAATGGAGTGAATGCGGCGGTGGCCGCCAGGGGCAAGGTAGTGGGTGCCTTGCACGCCGCGGGTGAAATGGCGGATGCGCCATGTGCTGAAGGCAAAATGGCGGCGGCGGGTGCGTGAGAGGTACTATAAGGAGGCGGTTTGAATGGCGGAAGGACTGCCGCCACGAGTGGTGGCCAGTCAGGATTCTTGTAGTGAGCGGCCTCGTCCTCTAATTCTGCCTGTTCAGAGGGGTCTAACTGGTCGCCGGGGTCCTGGGAATTGGGGGGTGGAGCAGAGGAATAGAACTCCTGAAGGGGAGGGTACGGAGAAGGGACTTGAGGATCTGTATCTATCTGGATGGAGACAGAAGGGCAATTTGAAGGCGCTCGTGAGGGGGGGTCGCGAGCGAGTCAGCATGAGTGCCGGGAGGCCGTGAACTGAGGGGGGCTTTCGAGGGGGCCGGGGAGTGACTGTGGAGAATTTCTTGCCCTTCTTTACAAAGGCGCTGTATGTCAGGGGAGTTATTGTGGTTTTTAAGGATGTCTGTTATGAGGTTATAATAGTTAAAGGCAGTTATAGGGATGGTCTCGGGACCAAAAACTTTATAATAGTCATTTAGACAGTCGCCTACACGGTGCCAGACGCGGGAGTCAATGCTACCCTCCTGAGGAAACCATGGGCAGATTTTAAAAACGAAAGTAAAGAAGGAATTTAAGTCTTTTTTGCGAACCCTAATCTTAGGCACCTTGAGGGACTCTTTCAATTGACTAACAAATAAGTCATGTTCTGAACATGCCTGTCCCATGGTTGGGCCTTACCTTTGAGATGCCGCTGTCGGGGAGCGGGGGTCGTCAGGGAATGCCGGCGCACGGTCGGGTAGTCGCGGTGAGCCGGGCGTCTCTCTTCACGGATGCTGCGATCGAAGGGGACAGCAGTCCGTACAGGCGATCAGCGGGGCCCCACGTTGGGCGCCACTTGCCTCGGCCCGCGAGGCAGTCAACGGGTCCGCCGATATACCTGTAACGGATGAAAAGGGATGGGACAGGAGGCGCGAAAGAACGACAGCAAAACAAAGGATTCTGATCAAGCTGCCAATTTTATTTTAAAATGGAGGGAGTTATATAGAGGAAGGTAG